>NC_071578.1:3301752-3638418 GCF_024509145.1 Vidua macroura | reverse complement strand
GCCCAGCGCTCCCTCCTGCGTCCTGCCGGGGTGGAGGAGAGCCAGGAGGAGGAGGAAGAGCCCACAGCCATGCCTGCAGCCTGCCTGCAGCACTGGTGTTTCCAGGGCAGCAGTGCTGCCTGTTTCCTGCAGTGCCTCCAAGGAGCCTTGGATGGAGCGCGGTCCGCAAGCGCAGCTCGTCCTCATCCTCTGAACAGCTTCCCACCTTTGTGAGCCTGATCTGCAGAGGACATCCTGCCTTCCTCTGGAGGGAGGCAGCCTGGCCTGAGGTCCCCATTGCCGATTAAAGAATGAAAGGGATCCAGTGTGGCTGGTCCCTACAGAACTCTATTGTTTTCTGCTGGATTTAGGATCTTACGCCCCAGCGACCCCATTCAGTATCCTGGAGGCTGCAGGCACATGGCACGGAATTTCCATCGTTACCTGCTCAACAGCTCAGCAAATCTGTGTTTTTTTCATCTGTGAAACAAAGCAAAAAGCAAACCTGATCAGCTCCATCACTTCATAGACTCATGGAATAGTTTGGACTGGAAGGGATCTTAAAACCCATCCAGTGCCATCCCCTGCCATGGGCAGGGGCACCTTCCACTATCCCAGGTTGCTCCAAACCCCATCCAAACCTCTTGAACACTCCCAGATATTAGTAAATATATCTCCCAAGCAAATGAAGTTTCATTTCCTTGGCACTGTGGTCATGGGAGGGAAGGCAGGCAGACATTCAGGCCATACAAACTTCCAAAGAGAAGATTGTGAAGATCTCATTTACAGAGTTGCTTAAGCAAATGAACCATAATTTGGAATAACTTTAGTAAATTTTCTGCTTTAGAAGGGGCAGGAGTTTCTGAGGAGCAGGGCTGAGTTATTTGGGTGGCTCTGCGTGCTCAGGTGTCTCTGAGCCCTTCCAGAGGGCATCAATCATGCACTCACTCAAAGCCAATGCAGAACTCCTGGGGTTTAGCCCAAATACATATTCCCTTTTGTTATATCAGTTCAGCATGAGCACATTTGGAGGGTTCCTGACATCCTTGAGTGGGGTTGGATGTAATATTCCTATCTGGAATCTGATCTGGGAAGAGAAGTCAGACAGACCCCATGCCGTCACCTTGTCCAGGCCGAACAACTTTGCAGACAAAAATATAAATTTTGCCTTAATTTTCCAGTGTAGGTGCTTTTTTGGCTTCCCACGTGAGAAGGGTTTTGGAGCAGGGTGGTGCTGGTTCCCAACACGTGTGTGAATTGGCTGTTCCTGCCCTTTGGAAGGAGAGCTGGCTGCATGTCTGTCTGCTTGGCTTTCCTGGGAGTGGCACAGATAGCTCATAGTTTCATTCTCATTTCAAATTAAAGCTGATTTAGTGAGCAGCATCTGGAGACAAATATTATTCTCCTTAGGGTAGCTCAAATTCTTCTTTGGTGAGAAGCAGTCTTTTAAAGCTGTAACTTGGAGTGTCTTGTCTCGAGGGTTGCGTTATCAGTGCCAATCTGGCCTAGTACTTTTTAAGTCACACTTCTCCAAGCAGCATTTGAAACCTTAAATTAAGACTTCTTTCTTTTATAATCTGCAAAGCTCCTTTCTTGCTAGAATCTGCATCTGCCAGAGTTCTGTGACTTAAATCTCCGTGAGATGCTTTGCAAATGTAGAAGCCAGCATTCATTTTACACCTTTCATAGGGATTTTGTAAGTGATATATTAAAGGAAAGCAATGAAATATTCTCTTAGGCTAAGGTCTTTAAAAGTATCTAAGAGAGTAAGATGTCTGAGCACTACTGAGCTTTACATTCAGCCCTTGAAATTAATCTTTCTCACTCCTGTGTAATATTAAATCTGATTAATAGCTAATGCATCAGCTCCATTTAAGATGCACATCTGTTTGTGTGTATGCACAAAGAAAATATTTATGTCCAAATTCTTTCTCAGGGGCGTTTAAAATTATTTTCTACTGAATTGAGTAAGGTCATCTTGGCAAAGCCAAGCAGGTCATCAATAATTAATCCAAGCAGGCAGAGCTGAGTCTCAGGGTGCTTGCAAACACCCTGTTAGACTGGATAGTTTGGCAGAGCAGGGGCAATTCTCAGATTTTCTCAGAAAACAAGCAAATGTGCATTTAACTTTTGAGGGGGAGAGGGAGGCTTTGCTTTTATTGGAAACAGCTGTGCTGTGCTTGCACTTCAGCACTTGGTGCATCCACATGTGCAGTCAGAGCTTCTTGTCCCCCAGTGCTCCCCAGGCCAGCCAGGGGGTCCTTGCACTGACACCAACATGCCTGGCATCCATGGCTCATGTCCACCCTGTGCTCACAGCCTGCAGGAGCACAAGGGGTTGGATTTGTCTCACTAAACTTTATCTAAACTTTTATGAAAAGTTTGATTCTTTGCACCTAACTCTGCCTGTCCAAGAACTGGCTCTGGGGTGTGAGCTTGTCATCTGGTTTAAATAGAATCAGTAGGGAAAAGAATCATCTCTTCCAGAGGTTGTTTCCTATCCAGACTTGTTATCTAAGAAACTGGGATGAACATGGCATGAATAAGAAGGGGGAAGAAAGCTGGTGAAGAGTCTGGAGCACAAGTTCCATGAGGAGCAGCTGAGGGAGCTGGGAAGGGGCTCAGCCTGGAGCAAAGGAGGCTCAGGGGGGACCTTGTGGCTCTGCACAGCTCCTGCCAGGAGGGGACAGCCAGGGAGGGGTCGGGCTCTGCTCCCAGGGAACAGGGACAGGAGGAGAGGGAACGGCCTCAGGCTGGGCCAGGGGAGGGGCCGGGTGGACACCAGGAGGAATTTCTCCATGGAAAAGGGTGCTCAGGGCAGTGGTGGAGTCCCCAGCCCTGGAGGGATTTAAAGGACCTGTAGATGTGTTACTTGGGGACACAGGTCAGTGCTGTAGGACCTGTTGGTAGGGCTGGGGGAACAGTTGGACTCAGTGATCTCAGAGACTTTTTCAACCTAAGTGATTCTGTGGTTCTGTGTGTACTTCCCCTTCCCTGTCTGTCCTGAGCAGGAGGCTCCTGAAGAGGTTCAGGTGACCAGCCTGGGCAGAGCATCTTGTTTTTGGACAGACAGCTCTGGGTGAAATGGGTCTGGGCCAGCCTGATGGGAAACCTCAGGTGACTGAGGGTGAATGTTCACCTCTGCAGTAGCAGAAGCATTTTGTGCTCTCAAATGGATATCTCAAAGGATAGCTCCTCTGGCTGTTCAGGTTGGCCTAACAGAGTACATTGAACAAATGTTGCCAGTGTACTCCATCGCTGTGTAAGATGGATTGAGGTGGTTTCCATGGGGCTGAGGATGGCAGTCCCTGATGCAGTAACTCCCCTCCACCTGGGTCTTCTCAGGAGTCAAACCCAGCATCCACCACCCAGCATGGAGCCAGGCTTTTGAGCCACGATGGCTTCTCCTTTGGATTCAGGGTTGGATGGGACCACAGCAGCTCAGAGCCCACAAGATACCTGGATTATGGGCAGAGAAGAAGGGAGCAGAGCCCCTTGAAGCAGAAGGGATGATTGGGTGTCCCCCCATCCTGTACCCAGCAGGTTCCAGCTCTCCCTGCCCATACCAGCTGTTCCCAGGACACGTGCGCAGCTGTTTTGGGATTAGCAGGCTGGGAACCAGTCCAAAACCAGATCAGGCATGTGTGCTGCTCCCTCTCCTCCACCATAATGCTGGTATGCACACTTCTAATGCCTGGCCCCTGCTGAACTGCTCTGGCTGTGCAAGATGAGAGAGCTCTGCAGTTTTGACAGGAAAATTGCTGCCCGGATGCCGGAACACCAGTGCTGTGCTTGTTTAAATATTTGCTCAAACCAGCTCGACTTTCCAGTGCGTCTTTCCATGAGGGATTTTGGAGGTAAGGGAAAGAAGTCTGCACTGATAAAATCTCATGCTCTGGTCTAATGCCATGAGAGCACTTAGCCAGGAGTACCCTCTGTCCCCACAGTAGCACTTCACATCACGTCTTCCCATCACCATCCTGCCTTCCTTCGTGCCTGCTTCTTACTGTATAGATGTGTGTATATCCTCTGCGCTGACTTTCAGGACCTTCAGTCTCCAGAGCTTTTAATCTGGCATGTTCACATGTGCTGGGTTTCCTGAGAGAGAAAATAAGTAGGGATGGGTGGAGGAAAGCAGCTGCCATCATCTGCTTCCTCAGCGCTGTGTGCTCGGAGTGCAGGGTGCACTGCAGAAACGCCAGGAATTGGGGTTCCTCAAGGGTTAATTTGCAATCACCACGAGTAAATGTCATGCCTGTGGAGAGGAGTATGGGAAATACTTGTGCTCACTCTCTCCCAAGCTTTTTATGTGAAACCATGGGATTTTGCTCCTGCCAGCCTCCAGCTCCTGGTCTGATCTCTCACCTCTGGTCATTTAACTTCTTTATTTTGACAAAGTCCCGCTTGCTCTCCCTGAACCTCTTCGTATCTGTGGTTGCAATCCCCATTTCCAACCTGTTCCTTGCTTCCCAAAGTGATGTCCTGAACTAGATCTTGGCAGTTTAAAAAGACCTGGTGGAAAACCAGAGCAGAGTGCAGCAGGGGCACCAAGCAGTCCTCATGTGTGACATTCACATTCTCCAAACAAAGAGACATAATTCTGTCTCTCAAGATTTCTTAGAAAAACACAGAGAAAAAAAAAAAATCTTTATCTCTACTCCTTTATTTTCCCCATGTAAAATACAGTATAAAAATTATTTATCTAAAGTAATTACTTAATTAAAGTCTAGTAAAAGTTATTTAAGTTCAATAACCAATCAAATCCAACTGTATCTCAGACTCTCAACAGTCACAAGTTTATTAAATAAATAAATAATAAAGATATAAAATAATATAATATCTCTTTAAATAATATATTCATATAATATAATACAGTTTTAATACTCATGCACCTCTTTTAGCCCTACCAGTGCTCTCAGCACCCTCTCCTAAGCAGTTATTTCTGGAATTGTGTATCTGTGATCTTTGGTTAGAGCATCTCCATGAAGCCAACTGATTAGAAACTAACAAATTCCAATTAAACACTTCCAATTAAATTTTCAGCAGATGTATGTTTGAAAAGTACGAGTGTTCACCCCAAGTGCATTGAAATCCAGAAAAAACAAGAATCTGGGGAATGGCAACCTTCCAGTGCTTGAAGGAGACCTGGAGAGGGCATTTGGATGTGGCATGGAGTGACAGGATAAGGGGGAACAGCTTCCCAGTGCCAGAGGACAGGGATGGATGGGATATTGGGAATTAGGAATTGTTCCCTGGCAGGGTGGGCAGGCCCTGGCACAGGATGCCCAGAGCAGCTGTGGCTACCCCTGGAAATGTCCAAGGCCAGGTTGGACAGGGCTGGGAACAACCTGGGGAGGTGGAAGGTGTCCCTGCCCATGACAGAAATATCTTTAAGGTCCTTTCTAACACAAACCATTCCATGATTCTGTGTTTTCTAACATTTGGCAATTTAATTTAAATTTATTTTTAGGTAAACTATGCAGAAGGATAACTCCCTATGCCCTCAGTCTTAGTATTGTCCACGTGTTGAGATATATTACCTGGAGAAGTGTTGGACTTAATCTGGTTTATTCTGCTCAGTTAAAACTGCAGCAGTTTAACATAAATGGGAACAATTAAGTCGCAAGCCCACAGATTTCCTTCAGGTGTTAGCAAACAATTTGGCTGTAATTTCCACCCCTTTGTGGATGCTTGAATTTAAATGAGTCACAATTAAACACAATTAGTGGTGTGTGAAGTTCTGGGAGGCAAGAGAGGAGTAGTGGAGGATGCTGGATTGCTCTGACACAGGTTTACTTTGTTTGGAGCTCTCCAAAATCCAGTCTTTTAACTACAAAAGCCTCTCTTCCTATCCCGGGGATCTGTCCATGACACAAGAGGGTCCAAGTATGGGGTTTCCTGGAGTTCTGGGAGCTGCTCCAGCCCTGGGTGCTGTTACTGACTTTGGTGCAAGTTTTTCTCTAATTGTATGATCAGGAAATGTGCTTTGCAACCATCCCTCAGCTGTCCATCAGGGACCTGTCAGTCATTGTGATTTATCTGGGTTTTCAGTGCCAAACTGATTAAATTGCATATTTCACAAAAGAAAAAAAAAAAAAAAAAAAAAAACAGAGTTTCACTCATGGCACCAAGTCGAATTATTGCATCTTTCCAAAGCAACCAGCAAAGGTTACAGTGTCTGTTTGCATTCCTCATAAAGGAAACCTTGTTAAACTCAGTCTTGCATATTTTACAGCCATGGTAAGAGCCCCTGAAGAATATGCTGTCAGGAGAAATGGTCTCAGGCTTTTTAATCTCATTTCATGGAGCAGGAGTTGGTGCTGTTTAATCGGGGGGTTGGTGGGAAGTCTGAATGGTGACACAGAGGTGCCTTGGTCAGACAGAGGGTGACTTGTGGGATGGGGTTTGCTGTGTGGCAGAAGTGCTGCAGAGCTGGGATCAGGTTTGCCAAATGACTGCAGCCCTGCGGCTCTGGAACATGGGATCATTTGTCTTTTTCAAAGTCACTTTGGTGCCTTGCTTTGGCCCTGCTTGGTGTTTTTCCTGCCTGCCCCAATTGCTGAAGGCGAGTGAGCTGGATCCCAACGCTGTTTCCATCCCTGTGACCGTGACTGTCCAATGTCAGCTATCTCCACTTGGCCTTTCATCTGGTAAATATTTTGCCCATGCAGCTGTTTCCTTTTTGTTCCCCACGTTTTGCTGGAGGAGAGCACAAGTGAGGTGCTGAGAAGGCCATTCCAGGGTGTGTGAGGGGAGGGCCTGGAGCTCAGGCATCCCCTCTTAGCTCCTGGTTTGCTCCCAGCTCGTAGGGAATCAGTCACATTCCACGTTCTGCAGGTCCAATTCCCTTTGCAGCAGTGATTCCCTCTGCCAGTGGAACTGGCTGAGAGCACCATCCAATCCTCTCTTCAACCCACAGACCACACCTGGAATCCCAACTGCTGTGGGAAACAAAAGAATGAACTCAAAGTCTGTGGGTTTGGGGTCATCTTTCTATGTGTCATCTTTCCTCTGCATTTGCTTCAAAGACTCCTAGTAGTTCCTGAAAGGACCAGGCAAGCCAGCATGGATCCCTTCATCCCTCAGAGATGCTCAGCTGCATCTGGGTGAGCCACCCCAGAAAATTGCACAGAAGTTGGAACAACTCAAGACCATTCCTGATAGTTGAGTCTAGGCAGGGAATCCAGCCTGTCAGAACAGACTTATCCAAGTGGAAATCTGACCCACACATTAAGTGAACCTTCTTACCCTTGCAAAAGCTGATTTTTTTTTAAATCAGCCCCTTACAATTCGGTTTCATGCTTCACCAGGAGGAAGCCATCACTTTCTGACAGGCAGCAATTCTGATACTGGGGTTTCCCTGATAGCTGGAGCTTCTCTTCCCAAGTGAAGAGTTAAAATTGCAGAGCCAGTTCCCTGCAGCACCCTGCTGCTTCCTGATGTCTCCAAGTGCAGCATTGATCTGAACTAACCAGTTTAGTGTGGGCTGAGGGTCTGGCTCAGGGCACAAGGGGCCACAGAGCTGCTGCAGCCCTGACAGTGACAAATGGCCCTGGGAGAGGAGGATGCTCAAGCATCTCCTGAGGAGCATCTGATGGACACGAGTAACTGGAGTCTCAGGATCACTGTCTGAGCTGCATCATGTTAAAAATAGTTCATTTTGTTCATGTGCTCTGATGCACTGGGCCTTTTGGGTGGCTTTTCTTCTGAAGAGCACGTTCCCCAAACATCACCCTGTGTCCCCATAAGGTCCAGGATTTCAAAGGCTCCTGTGCTAAGCCACTCCTTTCCCTGACCCCTTTGTATGCCAGCAAGGTGGCCATCAAAGGCAGTGTAGAAATGCCACATTTCACAGTGCCATGGCCAATTTGGGCTGGAAAATGGTGTGCACTGCCAGGCCGTGGTGCTCAGCCACTCCAAGGAGTCCTGCTTTGTGTTTCCCAAGAGTGTTTCCCAAGGCTGTAGTTGATTTTTCACAAGCAAGTTTGTGCACTGGCCAGGAGTGCTGACAGCTCAGTGTTCAGCTGCAGTATATAATTTTCTGTCATTTTGATTTATGCTCTTCTCTGCAACCAGACTCTCATATGAGAAAAAAATCGGAAGGAGTCTGTCCTAAAGTTAGCTCAATGCTAACTTCTTCAACTGACCTAGCAAATTAAATATATTTTTAGATTTATTATTATTATTATTATTTATTTCTGGAAAATGAAAGAAGAAAGTATTAAAAGATAACCTTCACTGCCAGTTCTGTGACCTGCAGTTGCCGTGGGGTTGTTGTCACTGAGAGAAGCTGAGCTGGACCCATGAGACCAAGATCTGCTCTTGGCTCAAGCTTCCACCTGCACCCAATGACCTTGTCCAGGGAGGCTCTGACCCATCAAAGCAATGCCCAGGACATCAGGGCAGAGCTCCAGAGCACTGCTTCACCTCAGGGCATCTAAAAATTCCCGGTGGCTGGTGTTTCTCTTAGGAAAAATCCCAAATTCCCCAGAGAAGAGGCTGGTGTAGAGCCAAGGTCTCTGCTCCCTCTAGAAAACAGAGTAAGGGCTCATCCTCCAGCATCTTGGGTTTGCCCAGAGGTTTTATGGCACAGCTCTCTCTTTTGCCTCACTTCTGGCACCTGAGTTGTTTTGCTGCATTTGGAGCTTTGTTTCTTGGCATTAGAGTTGAGGGGTTATTGCTTGCAGTTCCCTTTCTTCGGATGCTTCAAAAGCAGCTCTGAGCCAGAGGGGGGAGCAAACCCATCCCTTGGCTGTTTTTGTGAGCCACAAAATGCCTGTGAGACAAAGGAAGGGGCCACATGAAACAGGAATTGTGGTGGCACTGACAGGGACAAAAGCTCCACGCACAGCCCTAGGAGAAGGCAAGAGAGCAGGGAAGTGTGTTTATTCCAGCTCTCTGCTTTCCTGCAGAGTTCAGACAACTTTATTTATTGTGTTTTAATATTAACTTCAGTGGAGCCAGGAGTGTGATGTGATGTGATGGTATTTGGGCAAATGGGTAAAAATACCTTATTTCATGTATATCTATACATATCCACACATATACACACCCCCCCCTTTTCACAGGACACATTAAGTGTATACAGGACTTTTCCTTGATGACTGGCATTTAGCAGCTGAGTTACAGATGGATTTCTGTGCAATCAGCACAGATATTAATCACAAAATCCTTTTAGTAGATCAAAGAGTGGTGTGTAATTGAAAATTTCTTGAAGAAGCGTTCATTTCGAGCAGTTCTTTAAATTTTCTTCTAATATGTAATCTAGGAATGAACACTTTTCAGGGTGTAAAATGCAAAGAGAAGTTTTGTTAGTTGCTTTATTTAGTTCTCCACTCAAAGTAAGGATTAGTGGCAAGAAATTAATATTTTACTGTATGCCCAAAGTTATTTTTGTGTTCATCAAAGCCACTTGGTTCAATCAGGAGTGAGCAATAATTACCACTGAAGGGATGGATACACACTGGATTTTTACTTGATTTATGTGTGAAGGTTTTTCTCCATCAGCAAACTCTTTTTCAGTTGAGAAAAACCTAAAAAACATCATAATTATTATTCTCATTGCTCCCTAGCCCTGTAACAAGATGGAATTGGGATATTTAAAGACCCATCCACCCTTTAATAAGATGCAGAGTCTGTTTCATGGAGCCTGGTGCTGGGCATGGCTTTGCAGGTGACACAAGGAAAGATGAAAATCAGTTGAAAGTACACAAATATTTTATTTTTCCTAGTTCATAGCACGACTTTGCAACAAGCAGAGCCTCAGGCACACAGTGTGGGTTCCAAAAGAGGCCGTGCCTTTGTGAGGAGCTCATGGGCTTGGACGTGAGGAGCACGGCTGAGAAAAGAGCAGGAAGGAAACAGCCCTGGGGAGCTTCAGTGCTGGGACAGAAGAAATGATTTGGTGCTTGTACAGACAAGTGCTCACCAAATCCTGCACATCATTAATAATAATAATAATAATCATCTCTCTGCCTCCCCTGCATCTGGTGGGAAATGCATCTTCCCCACGGAGAGGTTGTGCTAAACAAAGGTTTGCCCTTCCCAGGGAGCAGGAGAGGTGGGAGGTGGACATTTGGGCTCCCATCTCTCTCTCAAAGGAAGGTCATTAAGCATATAAAATACATATGTTTTCCCTTCAGCAGCTGGTGGGTTTCTCAGCCCAAGAGCCATAACAGGACCATGAGGTTTGGGAAATTTCTGCCTCCCACATCTGCCCCCCTCCCCACCAGCAGTGCTGCTAAATCAGCAAAATGGGATTGTGCAGCTGGGCCTCGTTAGGCCAGTGCTGCTAATTAAGTATTGGCAAAAAATGGCTTCAAGTCACTCTGCTTTGGGGTGATGACTTGGTGGAGGGTGAGACTGAGCCTTCTTCTGGTGGTGTTTCAAACCGCCACTGGTGGGTTTGCAAGAGATGGTGGTGCTGCAAAGTTAAACCCTGGCAGAACCTTGCTCTTCACTGAAGTGGTGTGAAGACTTCCTCTGTCTCTAGGTTGAAAGGGAATTGTTCTTTTCTCTATGTATTTCTAGATAAAAACTGTGGGAGAATAATTATTTGCAAAGTTTTGCTGAGTTCTTTTGCACAAAGGACATAGGATCCACCTGGGCATGTGGGAAAGATACAAAGGGTGTGGAGAAAGAAAGAGGAAAAACAAGGGAAGAGGGAGGAATGTGAGTCAGGAATGGTGTGGCCAGCAGGAGCAGGGAGGTTATTCTGCCCCTGTACCTGGCACAGGTGAGGGCACACCTCGAGGGCTGTGCCCAGCTCTGGCCCCTCAGTTTGGGAAGGACTTTGGGACGCTCGAGCGCGTCCAGAGGAGGCAGCGAGGCTGGAGAGGGGCTGGGAACACAAACCCTGTGAGGAACCACTGAGGGAGCTGGGGGTGCTCAGCCTGGAGAAAAGGAGACTCAGGGCTGACCTCAGCACTCTCCACAGCTCCTGAAAGGTGGCTGTGCTCAGCTGGGGTTGGGCTCTTTCTCCAGGAACTGACAGAACCAGAGCACACAGCCTCAAGCTGCACCAAGGGAAATACAGGTTGGATATCAGGAGAAAGTTTTTCACAGAGTGATAAAGTTCTGGAATGGCTGCCCAGGGAGGTGGTGGAGTCACCATCCCTGGGTGTGTTTAACAAAGCCTGGATGTGGCACTGGGTGCCAGGGTTGAGTTGAGGTGTTGGGGCTGGGTTGGACTCGATGATCTTGGAGGTCTCTTCCAGCCTGGTCATCCTGTGAATTCTGTGAACCTCAGGGTGCTCCATTGGCACTGCCTGTGCTTGTGAGCAGCAGGATGACCAGGGACATGGGGCCTGTTTGGGATCCTGCCCTTGCTCAGCTCTGTCCCTCTGTCTCCTTCCAGGCCGTCCGATGAAAACCACCCCGAGGTGAAGCCTGATGCCTACGTGAACAACCTGGCTGAGGCTGTGGACATCATCCTCCAGGAGCTGTAAATCCCAGCAGGAGCAGGGATGAGCCCTCACGTGCAGTCCCTCCATGGAACCACTTCATCCTCTCCCACCTCCATCTCACCTGAATGAACCCAGCCCAGCCTTGTGCAGGGTGGTGGGCACCCTCCTTCCGAAATATTTCACATAATGGTACAAAAATGTTCTACTGACCTCTCATCCAAGGGAGCACCAAACCTGCTGTCCTCTGGCAAGTCTTGAATGTCCTGCCCTTGGTGCCTGTGAAGGGCCTCAACCTCCTCTGGGTGATGCTGGGGGGCTGTTCCCCCTTTTTATCTTTGCTCACACTGGGGACCCAGCCTGGAGGTGAGAAACAGGGAACCAAGGCACCCCCTCATGAATGGATTTACCTGTTTAACCCCCATGTCCTGTGCCTTTTGGTGTGCCTGAGTGGGATGGGGCATGTCCTTGGGGGCTGATGGAGGCCACCAAGCTCCTGTGTGTGCCTTGGGTGGCACAAAAGCCCTGGGGAGGGGGACAGCCCCACAAAAGCCCTGGGGAGGGGGACAGCCCCACAAAAGCCCTGGGGAGGGGGACAGCCCCACATGCCTTGGCAAGGTAGGAACCGTGGTTCTGCCAGGATCAGCCCATCTGGAGCAGCCCCAGGAGAGGGCACAAGAATCAGTAACACATTAGGGAATAACTGCACCATCCTTTCTAGAATAAACCCTGTCCTTTGGATCTGGCCTGTTTTGTCATCGTGTTCAGTTGGATCAGCACTGGCAGGGGTGTTTACAGGACCTGAAATGCTCTTCCCTACCAGGAAAAGCTGGAAAAGGCCATGGGACTGATGGTCTTTGCCTTCACTCTGTGAGGGGGTCTTGTGAGCAACCTGTGTGGGAGGGGGGTGGGTTTCCTCATTAAAATCCTGGATGTGCAGTCCCTGGGCTGTTGGGGCTGAGTCAGACACAGCTCCAGCTGAAAGTGGACTTTTCACAAGGGCATGTAGTGATGGAACAAGGGGGAATAGCTTCAAAAGGACAGGTTTAGATTGGATTTTGGGAAGAAAGTGCTCCCTGTGGAGGTGGGGAGACCTTGGCACAGTTTGCCCAGAGAAGCTGTGCCTGCTTCATTCCTGGAAGTGTCCAAGGCCAGGTTGGATGGGGCTGGGAGCAGCCTGGGATAGTGGAAGGTGTCCCTGCACATGGCAGGGATGGAGTAGGATGAGCTTTAAGGTCCCTTCCAGCCCAAACCATTGTGGGATTCCAGCATTCTGTACTCACTGAACATCCCCTGGGACTGATCCTGCCCCACATTCCTGCTGAGAATCTGCTGCACCAGCTCAGCTCCAGCTGAGCCCCCTCCTGCTGCCAGGAGTGCTCAGCACATCCAGGGCCAGGACAGGCATGAGATTTGCCTTTTTTTTTGCTAATCAGAATAAGGATTTCTGAAAGGAGCTGCTCCCTGCCTCCAGGCATTGCAGCCCGTCCCCGGGGATTTTGGTTTCTCCCCCTGTCAGTTTTGCAGTGCAGCTGTTGCAGCAGGTGTGGTAACACCTGGCCATGCTGCACCTGGCAAGAGCATGGAAGAGGCTCAAAATGGGTCAAAAAATTAAAAGATTAGGGGTTGTTCCTGCAAGTCCTCTGCCCACCCTCACTGACACGTGGTAGTGTTTGCAAGGGTCACCTTTTAGAGGCAAAAGTCACCTTTTAATCAAGATATCAGCAGCTCTGTACCCTCCTGGGCTTTGGGCAAGATTATTTAGGCTTTAACCTGCTTTAGATCTCCAGGGGACCATGGAAATCATGTAATTATATTTGTGTTACATATATTTAATATATATCCGTACTCTCAGGCAGCATGTGCTGGCCACTACATTCAGCCACTGCTCTCTGCATCTGCAAGCAGGAGGTAAAGGATAATTCCAGCTCTGTTTCCAGCAGTCCCAACAGCTGAAGACGACCCCACTGACTGAAGGACACCAAAATGATGCTCCCTGTTTTTGGAGTGGTGGAACACTTGTTTTTCAGAGCTACCAGCTGGCCCTGGAGCTGCATAGCACCCCTTGGGGACAGCAGGGGAAAGGGGGCTGGGAATTAAGTTCTAATAAAATAAACTACATCTGGGAAAATGACCTTAGTGCAATTTTTTGGGTCTGTTTTTGCATCTTCTCTCCTCTGGGTAGTGGTTCAGCCAAAGTGTATGATACTGTCAGCATCCACACACATGGAAGGATGCTGTAAACCCTGGTCAAACGTTCAGGCTCTGATGGATCACTGAGAATTTCTTTTTTAACCCCTAATTCTTCCCTTTTTTGTTCTATTATACTAAGCCTATCACTTCAATCTGATTAAGTTTAGGCAGATAAACATCCTGCCATCTGTCATGAAACTTTTTACACTGCCTGCTGGAGGAAGTGCAGCCGTTTTCCTTTTTGGGTTGCAAAGGCTGCAGGGAGATACTGCCCTGTTTCCCCAAGAACTTATTTAACACCCCTATGTGCCCTTGGCCTGCTGTGGGCTCTGAGTTTAGAACCGAGTTTAGATTTTATGAGGCAGGGTATTATGTTTATCCTTAAACACAAAGAACACTTGGCACTTCAATTTGCATTTTGTTGTTTATATCTTTGGCTGTGTTACAGCCAAATGACAGGCTGGGGGGGAGGCATGGGAGATGTCCCCCCTCCATGAGGAGGGTGCAGCGTGTCTGTCTGCATGTGAACATTATAAAATGTCAATTTTCTTGTGCAACCCATGGCTGGGACACCCTGCCTACACAGACACCCCAAGGGAGGGTCCTGCTTGAATGCTCTCCTGACCCCCACCCATTTTTTGGGACATCCCTTCCCAGCACCTATAGAGATGTCAAGGAGGTACAGCCAGGAGAGGAGAGGAGGGGTCTCCATCAAACTCCAACCAGTGCCACAACCCCAAGGGTCAGCGATGTCCCCAATGCCCCACCCGGACCCCAGAGCCGTGCCCGGCCGCGGGGACGGCACAGAGCGGCGAGACACGGGTTATTGAACCAGGAAGCTTTATTTACACAGTAAAAGTAACAAGCAATTTCCTGAGATTGAGCTGCTCTAGTGCAATCAAGTCATGGAGGGGGCAGGAGCAGCCTCCTCGCCCGCCCGTGGAGGGGACACCTGGGGCAGCCCCTCCCGGGACACGCACGGCCCGCGGCGCTTGTGCAATTGCCAGCGAGACTGGGCTACTACAGGTCATAGCTCCAGAAGGCTTTGTTTTTATTCTTCTTCCCATCTTTCTGTTTTGTTTTGTTTTGTTTTTTTAATTTGGCCATCCTCTTCTTTTTCCTTCTTGAACACCGAACCCACACACGCCGCAAAGCACTGCTACAATCCTAGAACATCCTACGTCAGTCTGTTTGCCTGGGCAGCCAGGAGCTTCAAACAATGCACTTGAAACACAATTTTATTGGCCAAACAGGCTATGCTAGCACGTGGAAAAATTACAATCTATTTTACAAACGCTTCTTTTCGTTGGTTTCTCTTTTTTTTTTAATGTATTCTTTCATAGGACAGGCTCAAAGAGCTACATCTGCAAAACACACAGCAAACTCCCGTGTGCCTGCTAAGACTTTCTGTGTTAAAATCCTATTTTTTTCAGGATGAAGAACCTTTTTTGCTGCTGCCACAGCTTTGGTGTCATCCCAAAACAGCTGCTGCCCAGACTGGGTCACACCTTGGACAAGCCACTGAGTCCCTTCACAATAATGAACCTATTTTAGCTACCTAGCAAGGAATAGCATCCCTTGTCTGCATATGACTTTAGTATCACATTCTGGCAGCTGGCAGGGGTTTGCCGGGGGATTTGGGGGGCTCCCAAAGCATCTGTGTAATAGGTGAAGTCCTTTACAAACCAAGAGCAAGACCTTCAAGGGATGCCCTGCTCTCCCACTGCGTAGGGGACAGATCTCCTGACACCAGGGGAGCACCGCCACTTCTGACTTTACAATCAACAGGATGTCCCCTGAATCTGAGGCACATACTATATTATATTTAATATTTTTAATTATTTATATATATATTTATATATATATAAATCCACAAATGTTTTACCTCTACAGAGAGAGAGAGAGAGAAAAAAAAAAATTTAAAAGTAAGGCTTTCTTAAACTGAGAATAAGTACATGAAATCATACAAACCCAATGAGAAATACCCAACAGAACACCACTGTGGCCTCAAAACTGTTGCTAACTGTAGTCTGTGCCTACGCCAACGTGCCCAGTATAAGGCCATGACTCATTGGAGAAGCATTTTTAGTAAGGCAAACGGGTTGTGCTGAATGTAAACTGAATGCTACGGCTACGTCCAGGACAGCTGGGCCGTGGCCCGTTGGCCACCAGGTCCAGGACAGCTGGGCCGTGGCCCGTTGGCCACCTTCCCACTCTTAGGGGGTTAGCATGGCACCAGGAGCAGCCCTCAGAAAGAAAACAGAAGCCCTTAGGAATTCCAGCCCTGGGGATGCCCATGCCAGAGCCCACCCGGAGCCGGACGCGGATTTGGGTGAATTTGCCCTTTGTTGCTCAGCTGAGGAGGTGCCTGTGGCCAGCAGGAGCTGTGTGCCCCGAGACCAGGACGTGTCAGTGGTGGGCAGGGATGGATGGAGCATCAGGAAGACTCAAAGCCAAGAACTTTGCTGTGAGGGTGCCACTGCAGGGGCACAGACAGAGGGGCAGCAGCCTGGGAAAACACTGGCGTGGCTGGACCCTCCACAACAGGAGGGATAAAAATTAACCCAGGATATATATATTTTTTTTTCTAAGTGATGCATAAAGTGACACTTTAAAAGAGCTGGAGGGTTCCCCAAAATGAAAAGACATCCCTGTCATCCCCTCCCCAAATATCTGGGGCTCGTCCTGCTTGCCTGGAGGGAGCGGACATGGCCACAGCCACCAGCAAAACCTCAGCAGTGCCAGGACAGGGGTAACAACCAATGGGTTCCACTGTGGTGGGAGATGCCACACACATCCCAAACCACTGCGGAAAAAAGTGCACTAACATAACCAGAAATGATGAATGAAACCTGTACCAGCAGCTCTCAGTTATGGACCCTCAAGACATTGCCAGTGGGGCTGCTGAACCCCATTAAAAATGTCCTGTCTTCAGCTGCTCCTGGTATCAATGTTTTGTTTTTTTTTTTTCCTTTCTCAGGTTTGCAAAGCTCAGGAAGTGACCCCTGAGCTTGAAGGAACCAGCAGAAGGAATCCAGAAGATGCTGGAAGCCATCTGTACATCTTTCCTAGAGCTTTAAACAAACAAATAATAAAAATAAAAACAGAGGGAGAAAAAAGAAATATGTGTCCTTCTAAACCTGTTAGCAAGTGGACAGCTTATTTTTAGCAAAGAGGATTCATATGGTACAAACATAATGGTCACCACTTTATCTGTGCTTTAAAAAGGCACAGGAAGAGGAAAAGGTTTCAGTGCTGCTACCTGGATTTTCAGCCTTTTGCCAGCTGATTTTGTCAAGTAACCCCTCCACGACGTGCCTTGGGCAGGCAGCCCTTCACAGTAAAGCCAAAAAAAGAGGGTGGCAGCCATGCCCTGGGTAGCAAAGTGGGCACAGCTGCTGGTAAATGGGTAAACAGCCCAGCCCTGCTCAAACCAGGGTGTTGGGAACCCAAATGAGGGTGGCACAGAGCCTGAGTAGGGTTTTTTTTTTCCCAAAAGAGTTGAGAGAAGGGGGCTGGGAAGGAAAAAAATAGGGAAGGAAGGCATTTGAGCATCCCCGTTCAGCGCCCAGCAAGCGCCACTGCGGATGCCGCCCCACATGGGCCAGGGATCTGTTTAATTCCTCATCAGGAAAAGGAAAACTAAAAATAAAGGAGTAAAAATCCAGCTCTTGCCATTATTAAATTTAAGCAAAACACTTCACTTGTGATTTCCTCCTCACGGCACTGCCAGGGACATGGGGAGCGAGGGGGGTGCTGGGGCTGCAGGGGATGCGGCCGGAGAAAAGGAACCGTGGCCACCCCGGTGGCCACCAGCCAGTGCTCATTTGCAAATCTCAGTATTCTGCTTTCCCCCCCCCCTTTCTCCAGTCCCAGGGGTGGTGGTTTCTCCTTGTGCACCCCTTTCTGGACTAGCACAGGTTGGACCTGTGGGAGCATGGCTAGCTCCATCAGCTCCACCCCTATCCTGGCAAAAGCCGTTTACTCGTGGATTCTGAGTTTTTGGTGATCCCCGTGCCTGGTTTCCCTGTGGGACAAGCACTTTCCTCGGCCTGGCTGATCTCTGGCTACAGTAGTTACAAAGAATTTCAAGATTTACACATGCATGCACACGAATTCCTCTAAATACCTGATGAAATTTTGGCAAAGCTGCTTCGTCCCCTCCAGCTGGCAGGAGGGGAGCAATGACAGGATCCCACAAACTCGCTGGCAACCAGGAGCCCTCCCTGGCTCTGCTGGCAGCCCCCAGACCTCAGGGTGAGAAGAGCTGCTCCCTCCTCAGTTGTTTTCTATCTGCTCGATGTCTATCTCGCCGTCCAGCTGGAAGAGGCTCTCGGTGCCCGGCCCGCCGCTCCGCCAGGCCGCCCTGTCCTCCTCCTTCCCGGCGCTCTCCTCCTCCTCCTCGCAGGACAGGTCATCCCTGCTGGCCCGGCGGTCATCGGGCCTGGCCCGTGGTGGCTCCGGGACCGGGGTGCAGGCGGGGGTCCTGCCCGGCATCACCTCCGGGGCCGCGGTCCATGGCTGGGGGCCCGTGGACTGCTGGGAGCCGTCCTCGGCCGTGGTGCTAAGGCAGGTGAGGCTGTTGAAAGTCTGGCGGTTCTGCAGAGGCAAAGGGAGAGAGGCAGCTGAGGTGGAATGCTGAAGCTGGGGTAGAAGTTACACCAGATGAGCTGGGACTCTTCCCAACCCCAAACCTGAGCTCCCTCAGCCCAAGAGAAAACAAGCAGAGCAGCAGGAACACTCAGCAGGTCCCCAGGAGATGGACAGATGCTGAAACCCTCCACCTCCCCATCCATGGCAGGTCCCGTGGCCTCGCTGCCCCTGCAAAAGGCAAAGGTATCAAAACCACCCCCAGCCTGCTCTGGATCAGTCCCATCACCATCTCCACCCCATGCATCACCCAGTTCCACATATAAGGCAGAATAGAGCTCATCAAAAATGAATGAACATTTCCAACAACTCCCCTTATTAACCAAGAGAAACTTCAGCACTTTCTTTAAGCAGCTGGAGCTTGTGTCCTGCTAAACCCTCCTCTGTGATGGCTCATGGCTGTTCCCCTCACTTGACCAGGCAAGCACAGTTGTCTGTTCCCTGAGTCTCCATGCCTGGTTACCTTGGCCAGAAACCTGATTTCGTTTATGTACTGTCATGTCTTCTAAACAGTTTCAAACTCTGAGAATGACAAGGAGCATGCAGGCATTCCAAACCCTCTGGAGCAGAGCACGCAGAACCTCTCAGGGACGCAGCCTGGCCACGAGCGTGCTCACCTGCCAGGGAATGCCTTTAGCCCCGGCTGGTTTTTAAAAGAACAAACAAAACCCTCATTACTGAGTGCCAATGGAAATAACAAGGCCATGCCAGTGGCAGAGTGTGTGCTCTGAGCAGGAGGAGACTCAGGAGCCTCTCGTCAAGCCAGCGTGTGTGGAGCATTCACTTCTCAGACATTTGGCCTGGACACATCCCATGGGATAGGCCTGAATGGGAATTCCATAAATCCCTGGGAGGAAGGCAGCCCCCTCACTAGCTAGAGATGTTCACCTGTTACTGGTCAGTTTTTGGTTCCCTCATGACAAGAAAGAGGGGCTGGGGAGCATCCAGAGGAAGGAATGGAGCCAGGGAAGGGTCTGGAGCACCAGGGGTGGCTCAGGGAGCCAGGAGAACTTCAGTACCCAAGAGAGCATTGGTGACACAGAGTGACACCACACACACTGAACACACAGCCTGACAACCTTGCTCCAAAACATCCCCACTGGCATTCCTAGGGAATTAGGCACGTTGGCTTGAGGGTTTTTTCATTCAAATCCAGGTGAGCTGGGAGAAACTCCGCCACAATAACTTAGCCCAGGCTGTAAACGAAGGAAGATCACCCATTTACAGAGCCCCTAAGGGAGATGCAGGGGCTCTGCATCACACCCCAATCGGATCTTAACAAATCAAAGGGCCTTGTGCTGAGTTGGACCCACGGACCATTGCTCAGAGGCTTTGGGTGCTGCACTGCCCCATGCACACAGTAAAAGGAGTCATTGCAGAGGCTGCTCTATCTAAACAGAGAAGTTCCTGCTGCCCCAGGAGGAGCTGGCCACTGCCCAAGCTGGGGGAAGCTACATTTCACATGGCCTTCAGTCTCTGAAACCTTCAAAAACCCACAAGCCCCAAGCCCGTGTGAAAAAAAAGGGCATTTGTTCTCCAAGTATGCAATTGCACCCAGCCCTCACATCATCCTGGTCATATTCTTTTTTAATCCCAGCCATGCCTCTGTCTTCTGGGTGTTGAGCATGCAACAGCTTCAAGCAGAAAGCTGCACACTGTGGTTAATGGACAACTCATAATTACCACTGGAGAAGGCCCGAGGACATAGTAGAAATATTTTCTAAGCACTTCACAAAATTTGCAAGCACATTTCCAACAGTGATTTAGGCACTTGAAAAACCTAGGTCTCCTGAAAGTCAACAGCCCTCTCAGAAGTGCAAATCCCTTCTACAAACAAAACTTTGGCACTTTTGGGAATGTTCATTTTTCTCCTTCTTAATCGAGCTCATCTCCTGGATCAGGCATTTCCCAGGGTTTGGTAGCCAGGTGTGGACATGCTGGGCTGCTACAGGTGGGATAGAACATCCTGAAAAGATGGGAGATGCTCTCCAGTGCTTCAGAGGAGATGAGTGATTCCTGTGGTGGTGAATGAAGGAGGATGCAGACTGGAGAGTAACTCAACAGGTCCACAGCACATTCTTCCCATCCAAAAGAAAAGTGTTTCCAAGCTCGGACACATCTCAGAGAACACCCATGAAGTTGCTTGACTTTCAGGGAAATTTTGCATCTTATGGGACTTTGGCAAGAGAACCAAGCCAACGGGCTTGTTTTCCCTGCTCAAATCCACACATGCTGCAATCCTTGAGTCGTTCCAGGGAATGAAAAAAGGATGGAAAACCCCTTCTGATGGTCCCGGTGCTGCGGCAGCTGCTGGTGGAGCAAGGCCTCGTGCAGAGGGTGCTGGGCAGAGATGCTCCCTCTGAGGCAGGTTTGACAGCTCTAAAAGCAAGTTTTCACAGGCACTGGCTGCTACAAAATCCCACAGCTCACCTTGCCAGCAGCTGGGGTCAGGAGGGTCCCCCCAGGATGGTGATCACCAAGCCAGCATTCCATGGAGAAGCGGTGGATCAGGCACCACCATCAATGCAGTGCCTGCCTGCAGCCCTTCCAGAGTTCTTTGCTCATGTTTTATTTATTGTGTGAATTTAGCACGTGCTGAGGTGCTGAGCTGGAGAAACTGGGCGGTCAAGTCCTCTACTGATGTCAGAAAAGAGCAGGTTTGTGGCACAGAGGAGCTTCTCACCCTGCTCCGAGCCTCTCCACAACCTTGGCCTCCAGTGCCAGACAAAAAGGGGTTATCAGGCACCTCAAATCCTCTTGGTCTCAGGGAAACTGTGGGAATCCAACACAGATGGATTTTGGGAGACATTTCTGGCCATGCTGACTTCACCCAGTGAGCACCTGTAATGCACCTTACACCAAAACCACATTTACTGACACAAGGACCCGTTTTTGACCATTTGAGGTGCTGTTTTTTCTTCCCCCAACCCTTCCCAAAGCTGCCTTAATCCAGCACGCTGGGCAAGCCCTCAGAGAGAAAATGAGGCGTTGCTAGTGGAAGTACTTGAAAAATCATCTAAAAATACATAAATAAGAAATTCTTGGTCACTTGGAATCAGCTGCAGGGTTGCTCCAGATCAAAGCCCTTCTTGCATGCTGGTGACCAAGCTGAGGCTACTTCTCCTTCCCACAGGGTCTCATGATGCTCCACGCTGTGCAGGGACCAAGGCTACAATCAGAGAAGGCTGCAGGAAGGGGCTGAGCCCTGACATCCATCCTTTTCCTCAGGTTTTCCCTCCCCTTAGGCACGTGTCCCCATCAGGGATGGGGGCTGCAAGCTGGAGAAATCCCTCAGCGACATTCCCTTGTCTGACTCCTCCCGTGGTGAAACACCCAGCTGTGAGCTCTTCCCCAAAGCACATCCCTGCAAATGTGGTGGCTCTAGCAGAGCAAACACCAGCAGGACCGTGATCCCTGTGGGCATCACGGCTTCTGCTCAAACACCTTTATTTTTTTGTTTTTCCCCTCACCCTGCCAGGTGATTGCCGCAATTTTCCCGGGAAAGGTGCAACGCCACGAGCTGTCAGCAGCACCGGCCCTACCTCCCAAGCTGTCATCACCTCCTGTTAGCACACTGGGCTACAGTTGCTTCAGAAAGCTGAAAACAACCCGGTGCCAGAAGGGAAGGGGGAAGCGGGCAGTGAGCTCCATGTGGGAATGATGAGCCTCTGCCAGCCCTCCCGAGCCAGCAAAGTCACCTCCACTGGGGGATTCTCTGCCTGGCTCAGGTTTAAACCACTCTCAAGTCAAACATTTCCTGTGAAACACCTCCAGCCTGAGTTGTTATCTTTATATCGTTATAAAGAAATGCTTTGGTTGTTTCATCATGGTAAATCCTGCCTGGCATTTGTGCCAGTGAAAGAGTTCATCCGTGCTGCTGAGGAGGAGGGAGAGGTGCTTGAGACTGGAAAATGAGACTGGAAAATGGGCTTGAGTTGGTTTTTAAGCTCTGCACAACTTCATTATGGCAGCTGCTGTGATTTGGGCTGTGCACACACACACACACACACACACACATCACTCAGGTTCAAAGCTCTGTGCTGCCTTTGAGGCACCCACAGTCTTCTCCAACTCCATCTCCAGGCTGGTTTCCTGGTGGGTGGAGATGGAAGGGGCACGGGGAGGGAGCTGCAGCAAGCATGGCTTGATCCTGAGGCTCCAATAACCAATTGTCCTCTTTATAACAAAGGAGCATCTCAGCAGCTTTGCCAGCAGGTCCAGGCCCTGGCACAAGCACATTCCCAGTGATGCCCCAGTCTCACCAGCACCTCCCTTGCTGCAGTTCGGCCTCCCCAAAAAGAGGGAGACACAGCCACCTTGCCCCAAGGAGCTCTGGTGACCACTGCCCCACGTGGCTTCCAATATTAACACTGCCTCTGGGGAAGGTCAGGGGGCTTGCACTGAAGGAGCTCAGAGTCATGAAGTGTTGGGAAAGAAATGCTGGAATACCTGAGGAAGGAAAACATGGGAGGCAGTGATGGGCAGCGTGAAAAGCAAAAGGAGCCCGTGTGCCTGGTGCAGAGCAGAGCTGGGTTAGGCACAGTGCTGCCATGTCAGGGAGCTCAAACTCATCTGCTACTCTCTTTTATTTAAAAATGTTATCTGTGGAGGCACTGAGTAGTTCACAGGCAGCCCCACAGCCTCCACCAAGGTGCTACAGAACGTGCCTGCAGCAGCATCCCAGAACAGGGATGCTCCCTGCCCTGCTCCCAGTGGGTACCACATCCCTGCCCTGGTTTTCAGGGTCTGCCTTCCCAGCTTTTCCCTCCTCATTCACTAAGAACAACCTTTACTCAGCCCCAGTCCTCATTTTGCAACAGGCACCAGTGCTTATTTGGTGCATTCAAAGCTTTAGCAGATAATTTAGCTTTTATTCTGTTTTGGTGTGAAAACCAGCTTTCACGAGCAGGCTCAGAAATGTCTGTTATCCTCCCAAGTCACTTCAGACCACAGTATTAAACAAACAAAACCAAAAAAAGAAAAAGCAAGAAGGAGGCTTTAAGTCATTAGTACTGATGCTGCCCTTGGAGCCTGTGGAGGTAATTTGGGTTTACTCACAGCTCTGCTCTCTCTTTGGAGTATGTCGCTGCCTCAGTGACAGAGAGGATGTTCAGGGAGATTCCGTAAGTGCAAAATAAAAGCTGTTGTGTGACCCACCAGTGGGAATCTCCCCAGTGCTACAGAGCCCCAGGGAGAAGCTGGAGAGGCAAATCCCAGAAATCACAGGGAAATACAGCGATGCAGGGAACCAGAGAGCAGTGAACGCCACCCTGGGGCTCCGCTGTCCCACCTGAGCTCAGCATCCCAGAGCATCCCACACGTGGGGAGCCAGTCCCAGCACAGCCTCCCAGCCCATTCCTAGTCATCATAATAATTGGAGGAAACCCTCATTTCCTGCCAAGAACAAATATTTTCCCTAACAGACACCGAACCCTTTGCTATGAGCTGGAAAAATCCATTTGCTCAGACAGGTCATTAGTGATCACTGTATAATTATTTATTTATTTATTTATTTATTTACAGGTTGCCTTTCCCAGCCTTTCACCTCTGCATCCTCTTGGGAGCCAGACCCCTGGGGCACTGCAGGCCCTTTTAGAGTCCTAGATACTGGGAATTTTAAACTTTCTGTACTAACAGACTCTAACCCCCAAGAAAACACTACATTTGACCTAAAGCCATAGAGAAAAATTCCAAAATTAATTAACAGCACTAAGATTACAAGTGCATAGTTTAATTAGAAGTATATAATATCACTAAGTAGAAAACTTAAAGTTTTAAAATATAGTAATATATATAAAACTAAAATAAAAATTTAAAAACAGTAACTAATCCTTCTTCTTTACCTTCTTCTTCACCTTCTTCTTCCTAAGTTTAAATCATATCTTATAATTAAACAAAAAAATCCACATTACAAACTTCAAATAATAAATTATTAAATTAAAAATAAAAATAATTTAAGTATCATTTATTAATTAAATAATTTAGCCTTAAAAAACCTTATATAAAAAAAGCTAACCATTTTATAACTTATTAATAGAACACTATAAAACTCACAACTTATAAATAAAAACTAATAAACACCTAAACCTAAACACAAAATACCATCTCTAACACTGCAATCCCAACCTTAACAAAAATTAAAAAGAAAGCACAAACCAACACACCCAGCCCTGCCAGGAGCCCGGTGGGGACAGTGGCAGGGCTGCTCTCCCACTGCTGGTTCTGCAATGCCATGGATTTCAGTGGAAAAGGGTGAACCTGCACCTGACTTGTCCCCAGAGCTGCCAAAACTCCAGGATTTGGAGTGGCTCATCTTTGGGGAAATTCAGTGATTTGACTCACCCCAAGTTAGGACGAAACATTCACTAATATGGAATTATTCTTTTTTTCTCAGCCCTATTCCATTTCCATGCTTTATAAATTTCAGCACAGAAGTAACATTTCTGTTATGCCACTGTGGGTCTCACTTCAGGGACTACATGATAAGGCAAGACCTTATAAAAATTAAAACCAAACTTCACGTCACAGTTTCAGCAGCAGTGAAAAGAGAATAGCAGCAAGTAAAGGGACAAAATCACATTGTGGATGACCAAAATTCCAGAGTGTGTGGCACCTGCACCCACTGCCCCCACCTACCAAGACCTCCTGCAAATCCAATGCAGACTTGAAATACACCTCACTTTTCTGTCACAGCCTCAGCCTCGGGCTAACCCTGAGCATCTTTCTCTGGAAAGCAAAAATTAAGGGCCCTTATTTATTTATTTATTTAGCATTTTTTTTAAAATATATATTTATATATTTTATTTTTATATTTAAAACATTAAAATATAAAAATAAAATATAATAATATAAATATAATCTAATATATTATAGTGTATAATATAATAATATATATTATTTATATAATACTATATAATATATAATATATTATTTATATAATATTATATAATATATAAAATATATCATAATGTATATTATATAATATAATAATAGAATATAATATAAATATTTTATATTTATATTCATATTTTAATATTTATATGTTTTATTAATTTATTTTATATATTTTATTATTTATTTTAGCATGCTTTGCCTTCCTGAAATGCTTTGGGAGATTTTTGCAAGGCAAGTGGTTCCAAGTAACTCCCAGTAGCTCCTATCTAACCCAGCAGCTCCTAGAGTGCTGGGGTTCTTTTGTAAACCATCATGAAAAAATCCCTTTTGGCTTTTTTGAGCCAAAATGCCACTTTTGAGCATGCTGGCTCCTTCAAGGGTGAATCCCTGTGCTTTCTAAAAGCTGGAGTCACAGAGCACACAAACCTGGCGATGGGAGGGTTAACCAGCACGTGGTGAATCAGATGTGCATCCTCGGGATACAATTGGATTTTGTCCACGTTTGGGACAGACACTGCCCAGCTTTGTTTGCGTTCCCAGCCCTGTCCTCCCATGTGAGTGCAGCTCCCAACCCTGCATCCCTGGGCCTCGTGCTGGGATGGAGCTGGGAGCAGGGGATGGAGGATGGAGGCAGGAGCAGGAGGTACAGCCAGGAGCAGGGGATGGAATGGGATGGAGCTGGGAGACACCTTAGAGCCTTTTCCTGTGCATGAAGGTGCTGCTCTCGAGCTGGAGAGGGACTTTAGACAAGGGGGTGACAGGATAAGGGGGAATGCCTTCATATTCCCATAGGGCAGGGTTAGATGGGATTTTGGGAAGGAATCCTTCCCTGAGAGGATGGGCAGGTCCTGGCACAGGGTTCCCAGAGCAGCTGTGGCTGCCCCTGGATCCCCGGAAGTGTCCAAGGCCAAGTTGGATGGGTTTGGAGCAGCCTGGGATAGTGGAAAGTGTCCCTCCCACCTTCAAACCAGTTTCTTTTGATCCTCACCCAAAGGCTTTTTCCCACCAAACCACAAACTGACCTTTGCAGACTCTCATTCCTGTTTATTTAAAAAACACTGGGGCTTGGAAGCTGGAATCTCTCTTAGAAGTTACATCAATAGCAAACTATTTCCTGGGATACGTATGGAATTTAAAACCTCCAGTTTTTGCCTATCACTACATTTGGAAATATTTGTCACCGGCTCAAGTGGGTGCTGACGCCAACCAAGATCACTGCCACCTCTCCTGCCCTCTCCAGCAAGCCTGAAAGGTGCCAAAATTTAAACAGAAAATCTTCTTATGTGAAATTTAGAGATTTTTTTACCCCTCAAGAAAAAAACTTGGGTGCTCAGAGAGGAGAGGTCCCTTCTCCCACCCTGCAGTTTGAAACTTCTTCCTGCTCAGTGTGGAGACCAGCCTGAAACATTTCAAACTGGTGGGCTGCTTACTGCAGCTCTGGGAGTGTACAAACTCCTTTGTGCATGGATCCTCAGGGAAACTGCCAGCATTCCTATGTTTGGAAGGGAAAACAAGGCAGAGGGGCCAGCCAGGCTCCCAACCAAAACGAGCATTACACACTGCTCTGTGTCTGGAGACCCCCTGGATCTCCAGCCCAGGCTGGAGCTGATTTTAACTCTGAAAACCACAAGAACCACACAACCTCATTTCAGGGGGATGCTCCTGTGATCCCTGGTGCGGATGACTCCATCCTCTGAAGGCACGTGCTCCTCGTAGGGCAGTGAAGTCACCCTGTGAAAGGCTCTGTCTGTGCAGGCAGCCAGGGAACAACGTCAATGGTCCCCTTGTGCCAGACCCTTCCCACGACAGGCACAAAGTCCTCTCTGTAGCTCACCCTCACCAGGCACACCCAGGGCTTCACCCTCACCACCTCCTCAGCTGTGCCCACTGCTGCCAGCACCCTCTCATCCACCCATCCCTCACAGGGAAGAAGTTATGAACCCACAATCACAGGATGCTCTCCATAAGCCATGGAGATGCAGAGCAGTATTGTATTTTAATTGCTTTATTTATTCTAGAGCAGCTACTCTCTGTCTCATAAACTGCAAGACATTCTGTAATACAGAGCTTCACAGAGGAGAAATACTTTGACAGCTACCTGGGAACCCTCAGTGTTCATGGGTACAACCTTTGTAGAAAATTAAATGGATATTAGAGAAAACTTAGGAGGAAAAGACCAGGAGTACAGCATTTGTTAGGAGAGATGTAGCTCTTCAAACTGCAGCTTCTCTGAAGGTTCACAAAGGGACTAAAACCTTGAAGAGCCATCAGAAATGGGGCACAAGAGCCACCTCCAAGCCTTGATTTGCTACCAATACACAGATCCTACAGTATCTCACCACATCGGACAATTCCTGTCAGCAGTGCAAAGCCTTACATGCCACTGAGATATTTGTGCCTTTCTTTTCATGGAAAGTTGTATTTTCAAACGCTACAGCACCACCCTCCATTTCCAGCCAGGGCTACTCCTGTCTGGGGTTTGTGCTGCAGGGAACATGGCTGGCTTGAACAAATACATATATACATTAAAAATTAGAAAAATAGAATGGTTTGACTTGGAAGGAACTTCAAAAACCATCATGTTCCAACCTCTGACTTGGGCAGGGACGCTTTCCACTAGACCAGGCTGCTCCAAGCTGTATCTAACCTGCCCTTAAACATTTACATATATTCTTTTATATATATATATATATATATATATAAAACACATATATAAAAATAAATTATCCATTTAAAAAACACATCTGTATCAAGGATAGCTGTGTTTAGAACTGTCCTAACACAAATTGAAATCTCTCAGTGACCACCACACCAAAATTTTAGATGGCAGGAAGCAGAATGGGGAAGAGATAGCGAGGGCTTGCGTGGCCACAGCTGGGGATTATTGCAAATTCCCACTGAGGGTGGCAGTCCCTGGTGAGGGACGTGTCATGTGTCCCCTGCAGCTGCCCAGAGCCTGTGTGAAGGAAGGCAATCTGCACACACCAACATCAGGGCTGGCCTATGGCTCAGCTTCCCGTCAGTGACTCAGCCAAGCCACCAAACCCAATGTTTGTGCTGCCACGAGATGTTTTGGCACACAACGCCAGAGATCCCAGGAAATGTTCACACCAGGATGTCAGAAAGCAGCAGATGTGGAGGTGGGACGTGTCAAGTTCCTCTGGAGAAGAATCCACCACACCATGGGGGAGGAAAACCCAGCGGGTGTCTCCCCACCACACAGCATCCCTGGCACAGTGTGATTTTATTTTAGAAAATCCATCTTCTCACCTAATTCACCCAGATGCTTCTCTGAGTCGCTTGCAAAGGATAAAACCACTCATTCCTGCCAAAATCAGCCCAGCTGGGAGGACTCCTGGGGTCTAAGAAACCTCCTGTTACCTTTGTGACACTTCTCATTTCCCATTTATTTTAGATGCACCCACATCAGAAAAAGGAAAACCAGCTCTTTGGAAAACCTCCCAATTCATGGAAAAATCTGATCCCAACCATTTCTGATCCTGGCTTGCCCCTACAGACACAGTCTCTGGGGCTGTGAGGCCAAGAGCACTGATCCTGGGAAGGAGAGCAAGCAGTGAGGAGATTCATCACCACTCTGTCAGAACAACTGCTGGGATCAGGGAGGTGGGATGTGTCCTCCTTGGGCTTGTGCTTCACGTGGAAAGAAGGAATAAAAGCTGAGGATGGAAAGCAAGCCCAAACCCTACACTGAAATGAGAGGATGGTTCATGTCCTCTTGTTAAGGAAGTCAGAGATGCCAGGCCAGGTACCCAAACTCTCCTTGACGGGGGTGAAGATAGAAACCAGCTTCTTCCCACCACACCTGCCTCCAGACTTGAGATAATGAAATGACACCTCATTGTCACCCACTCACCTGAGACCCCCCAGATCACTCCCAGTTTGAAGGCAAAGAGGCACAAGGCAAAGAGTTCATGTGCATTTAAAAGGAGCAGGAGGATTGTCGTGGTGCCTGTGGCTTTTTAAAATTGTTGCTATTTCAATGACAACCATGTGCAGGGTTTGGTTTCTGCCCAAAGTTGAAGCCTGTCTGGTTTGGTGCCATATGAGCAATTAATAAGGGAGGGGATATGGGCTCACCTTCCCTCTCTGGGCTATGGGAATTGCAGACAGAAGAGACACAACCAGGATTTTGAGGAATGAAAGGCAATATTTTCCTAAGTATTTTCCCTGCCAGTTTAACTTCAACATTTAGATTTCTCTCTTAATTAGCCCAGTTATGTAGCCATGTAATTGCTTCCAGGAGTGGCTCCTCCCCTCCTGCCTGGCCTAAATATCCCTCCCGGTATGAAGAAAACATTTCTTTCAGGTCAAATTATTTTTATTTTGATTATGGTACCATGTTTCAGGCCTACAAATACACGTGGTTACCAGCACAAGTGAAAAATTAACCAATCTGCTGCCAGAGCCAGATGCTGATCCAGTACCCAGCACCTCAAAGCTCAGTTCCCACTTTGACAGCAGCACCCAGGGACTCAGGGAAAGCCCCATGCCTCAGTTTCCCCACCTGAAAAGTGAATCCTTTGTGGATAACTGGAAAGCCCAGTCTGGACACTTTGGCTGTCCTTTGCTTTGCCCATTGCACACGAGGTGTTTCTCCCCTATATAAACCCAGACTTGAGCACGCATGCAGCCACAAAGACGCTTGCCATTATTTCAGCTCTTCCTCTGAAATCACCCAACTTTGCATCTCCTGGGCTGGAAGCATTAAAAGCAGCCTGTGTGATGCCCAAATGTGCAGGGTTTTCTCGAGCACATTTATTCCCCACGAGGAATTAGTTGGTTTTCCTGGCATTCCCATCCCGGGGAGGGCTCTGACCGTGCCCCACCAAAGGCAAGAATGCTCCCTGTGACTTGCCTCATCCTGCTCGTCCCTCTGTGCCAGTCCTCCCACGCCGAGAGCAGCCTGCCAGCGCTGCTCTCCACAAGCCCTCAGCTCTGAAACCCTGGCCCTTGCACGGCTTTGCTTTCACAGAATCACAAGGTTGGAAGAGACCTTCAAGATCATCGAGTCCAACCCCTTTCTTCCCACTCTGCTCCAGCCCTGCCGCCCCACACCCAGCAGCACATCCCCGCCTTGGAGATTCACCCGCTGCCACGGGCACCTGGGCCTGGCTGGCTTTCCTGCCTGGAAACTGAAAATATCCATGGGAGCTGCTTGGACTGGATCCCACCAGGGAGTTCCTTAGTGATGCTGTTGTTGGTTGTTGGTTGTAGCAACCGCCGGGCGTTCGGCAGCGGCTCCGGCCACCCAGCCTGGAGCAGAGGCACAGGAGGGGCTGGGACAGGGGGTGCCCACTGACATCAGGAGAGATGCTGCTCCAGGCAACCCTTTCCCCATTCCCACAGAGCTTGTGCCACACAGTGTGGAGCTCCTGAGCCTTTCCTCGTGGTATCACTTCCCCCAGAGGATGAACCACCCCAACACTGAGCAATGCTGAGCGTTCAGGCATTGCTTTCTCACTTTGGAAGATGTTTTGATGTGGGGGACAGCAGCCAGAGAAAACACAATTATTCCTCAGGCTGAGGGCTTTCCAGGAACATGGACTGAGCTGCTTTTTGACATGCAAGTGATTAGATTTATTGTCATCCTTGGATCACCCACCCATGTCAAAGCCATGGCCATCCAAATTATAAACATGTGCCCGGCCTCAGCATCCACTGGAGGGAAAGGGAAGCTCCTGCTGACCCTCAGGATCCCCTAGGCCAAGCCCATTTTTTCAAACCAGCCAACAAACATTGGACTGACACAATGGAGAAGCTGCCTCAGAACATCCTCAGAGGGCAACAAAGATCTGTCCAGCCAGAGCCTGGACAGTCTCCTTCTTCCTTGTCCATCATACCAGACAACCACAGAGTGGTCTGGACTGAAAGGGTCCCTAAAGCCCATCTCATTCCACCCTCTGCCATGGACAGGAACGCCTTCCACTGAGCTGGGTTGTCCCAAGCTCCATCCAACGAGGCCTTGAACACTTCCAGGGAAGTGAAATAATGCTTGTCTGCTTGTACAGAGAGAATCAGGGGGCAGCTGTGCTATTCCACCCTGTGACTAGTAAAATATAACAACACATGTAGGTGGTTTTCACTGTCCATCCAGCTTATTATCTAATAAAATAAGCTTGGCATAATAATCACTGTTGTTGCTGTGATTTATGAAAAGACAAGAGCAATCCTCATGTTTTTTGCCTGATCTCACCAAAATATGTGACTACTTCACCCTTTTTATCCTCCAAGCTCCTCTGGAGGAGGAAAAGATGATCTCTTCCTCCAACAATACTTCTGCACTCCTTCAAGCACCCTCTGCACTCCTTCAAACACAGAACACCATAAAATATCATGTTCTTGTAAGGCGAAAATGCACACACAATGTTGGATCTCACCCATATGGTGAATTTCTCCCAGCAGTTTCCCTGCAGACAGCAAGGGGATGCCTTGCACCACACAGGCTTTGCTGGCCCCAGCACTACAAAAAACCTTTAGGGCAAACACTGCCAACACAGGTGACTCTGGGATGAAGCACAGCAGGCAATCACATGGAACTGAATCCATGGGGGAATTTTTAAGGCCAGCAGAAGGTGACAGCCCACCCTGGGAAGTGGCCAGGGCGCCCCTGCTCCCACAATGAGAACCCTGGGGCCTTTACACCCCCCATTATCTCCATTCCACACTGAGCTGATGGTGTCGTTGACTTCGTGACTGTAAATTATTGATGTGGGAAATGTCAAATCATAAAACTGCAGGAAATCTTATGAGTGTGGAAGGGGAAACATTGTCCTTCAATGCAGCCTCTTGCTCTGTCTCTTGCTAACGTCCAGTCACCTGGTCTAGCAGGGAGAGGACCAAGGGGCAAAATCCTCCTTGATTTGTGCTTCAGGTCTGTTATCTGGCTCTGCGCAGCAGATCGAAGAGGGAGGTTGTGCTCTGTGTTTGCAACTGAAAATGAAACGTGATAACATCTCTAGAGTGGAAAATTACAGAGCCTAAGAGAAGTAAAGCCTGTAGCAGTAAGAATTCGGCACCTGACAGAGCCAGGGCTGGGGGCCTTGGGGTGCTGCCTTCATCTTACCATGGCAGGCCCACAGCTCCTCTCCCCTGAATTCCAAAATGTGGGGTTTAACACATTCTTCCTCAAAACCCATGCCAGGAGGAGACGACGACACGGTGCACTTGGCGTGCAGAGACCAGCGTGGAAGAGAAACGCGTGAATTTGCCAAAGAAATCCATTTAGAAGGGAAGGGGTTATTCTGCCTGGACAGCAGGATGTGTTTCCCCATAACACCCACATTTCTCTCCATGCCACACACCCACCCTGGAGGACAATGAAGGCTCTTGAGCAAAGCAGAGAACACCTGGGCCCCTCGCAGGGACGGCCCCGCCGCCTCTTACCTGGGTCATCTTGGCGAGGTCCAGCGAGGGCCGCTCCTCCTGGACCTCCTCCGGCCTCCTCCGCTTGATTCCCACCTTTTTGTCGTTGAGGACGCAGGGCTGGGAGCGGCTGCGGGAGAGGCCGGCGGCGCGGCGGCCCAGCTCCGGCGTGGAGGCGGGCGTGCTGCTGGCCGAGGGCGCGCCGTACTCCGAGCACGAGAAGCGGTCGTGCGAGCAGGACAGGGACCTCTGAATGTCCACCCTGTCCCCCCCGCGCCCTCCAGCAGCCGATTTCCTGGGCTGCCCGCCGCAGAGCGGGTTGGAGCGGGCGGGCAGGCTGAAGCTGGAGCTCCTCTGCATGGTGGCGAAGCCGTTGGAGTAGCGCTGCACGCTGCCGCCGCTGTAGCAGCGCCTCTTCTCCACCGGCGTCCACACCTTGGAGCCCAGGGGTCTCCACGAGGTCCCGCAGCCCGACATCTCGTCCGAGAAGGACAGCGAGCGGCACTGGCGCTTGCTGGGAGGGGCGGAGGGGTGGCCGTGGGGGTCGCTGAGGCTCAGGTCCTTGATCAGGTTGGTGACGGAGCAGGTGCCGGCCGTGTCCCTCGGCCAGCGCGAGCCCTCCTCGCCCTTGTCCGACAGGCAGTCCCAGATGCTGGCGCCCGGCTGCTCGAGCTGGAGTGGACATTTCCTGCTGAGATCTCTCCATCTGTCATTTTCTGGTTCAGAAAGGAGAAAAGAAAGGGGAGGAAAAAAAAAATAAAAAGAAAAAAAAAAAAACAACAACAACAAGACACACGCACAGGCATTAGCGTTAATTAATTCTGCGACTCGCTTTCCACGTCCATAAACAAAAAGAGTAGCATATGGGACGTTTTCCAGTACAAATTAATTAACTCTTGGAATATGGTTTCCTGAACTGCCAGCAGAGCGGGTTGTGTGGTGTAGATGGAGAGAGAGAGACAAAGTGACAGTCCCAGCAGGAGCAAAACTGCTAGAAGAAGATAAAAACATGCCTCTGAATATTCCAGGTTGCACTAGCTAAGGGGAGTTCAGCGGTGTAAAATGTTGTGGCTATTGGTTATCTCTGTGCTAAATCATGTCTCAGATGTGTGCGGTTTGTCCCGGGCTCCACAACTGACAATTGCCTGAATTTACAGCTGAATTTAAAAAAAAACATGGAATCACAGAATCCCTGAGGTTGGAAAAGCCCTCTAGGATCATCGAGTCCAACCATTAACCCAGCACTGCCAAGGCCACCACTGCCCCTTGTCCCCAAGGGCCACGTCCACATGGCTTTTAAATCCCTCCAGGGATGGGGACTCCACCACTGCCCTGGGCAGCTGTGTCAGAGTTGGACAGCCCTTTCCATGAAAAAATTTTCCCTAAAATCCAATCTAAACCTCCCTTGGTGCAACTTCAGGCAGCTTCCTCTTGTTTTATTACTTTTTTACCTGGAAGGAGATCCCCACCTGGCTGCACCCTCCTGTCAGGGAGTTGTGCAGAGTGAGAAGGTGCCCCCTGAGCTTCTTTTTCTCCAGGCTGAGCCCCTTCAGCTCCCTCAGCTGTTTTTATCAGACTTGTGCTCTAGACTCTTCCCCAGCTTCCCATGGATAGCCAAGGTGGAAGAGAGGATTAAGGAGGGTGATCTCATTCCCACACACATCCCACTGACAGCAAAAGAAGAAAGCAAAGCACCCTCAGGGCTGGGCTGCCCTGCAAAGGACGGGGCTCTCTGCAGATACACCTTCAACGCTCAGCAGGAAAACCATGGCAGGACAACCCCGCCAGCTGCTGCAGTGGAAAAAAGTCATCAGCCAACAGCCTCTCCCCAGTGCCTGTTTTTGTCGTTGGCTGCTGCAAACAGAGCCCAGCCGTGCTGGAGAACCGTCAGTGCCAAGTTTCACATGATTGTATCTCAACCAGGCAATATTTTGGGGGGGTTTTTGGGGTATTTCCACTCAGGCAACTGAAGGATGGATTAAAAGCCGTGCCCAGCGTGCAGCTGCAGGTACCAGCCTGGCAGGGAAGATGCAATGGTGCAGAACACTTCTGACTAAGGTTTCAAGTCAGGAGGTCAGATTTGGGGGCCCTTGCACCACTCCTGGCTGATTTTCCCATTTCTCCCTTCTCCAGCTGCTGCCATAACAGCTCCAGCCACGAACAGCCTGGCTCTGCCCGCAATAACCGCACGGCATTTCAACTGTTGCTCTCCTCATTTTAATAAACACAATGAAAAGTGAGAAATCTGCTCTAGACAACTTCATCTATGTTTAGATCTTTATTATTTTTCCTCTGTACTATGCTGCCAGCAGAGAGATTTCTTGGGTCAGGTCAGCAGACAAAAGAAACAGAAATAGAAGCTGATTTTTCATGGCAAGCTGCCACGATCCTCTGGCCGGAGACTGTACAAAAGGCCTTGGTGAGGAGGATATGGGACACCTTCCTCTTTCAACCCTGCTTCAGCACAAACAGCTATAAATCTTCCAAACCTGGCAAAGAAAATGGTCAAAGCACCACTGTCCCCAGCCCCAGCTTGGGGTTATTTGCTTTTCCCCTCACACAATGTGAGCTGGCACAACCTGGCCCCTCTGAGTCCCCAGCCATCATTGACCAGTCCCAAAATACCAGATAGCCCAAGAAAATGGATTTTCAGTGCAAGTAGGAAGCAGGTTGCCCTAAAAAAAAAAATTGAAAATGGAGTAGTCTAAAGGCCAAGGGTATAATTAAAGAACTTGGAAAGCCTTATTGAGGAAAAGTAGCTGGCTTTCTGCTCAATTTTTAAAGACTAAGAGTCCCATCCTGCGTACGTTGATAACAATAATTGTGCTGGAGCCATTAATTCTGCTGCAGTTAAACATGTATTAATTTTCTTAAACTACAAACCTCAGCCTGGTTTACCCTGAGGCAGCAATTTGTTCCAGGATAAAATCCACCACTAGAGCCCCTTGGTCTGCAAGTGAGCTGCCTGGCTGGAAAACTCTCCTTTGCCTATTGGAGAACAAAGGGACAACCAGAGCACGCTGTAAGTGCAGCCTGAGGGGCTCTTGCCCTCCTTAAACAGGTCCTTCCTGGCTGTTAGTGTCCCTGGATGAAACAGCATCTTACTTCTGGATTTTGACTTAAAATTGTAAAAATCAACACTGACACCTTAACAAAACCCAGCTGTTCTCCCACAAAACCTTCGCCGCATCAAACAAACCCTCGTGGTGCTCGTGGACTGGAGTCACAGCCCAGAACTGGGGAGATGGAGTCACATCCCAGAACTGGGGAGATGGAGTCACATCCCAGAACTGGGGAGATGGACGTTGTCCCCCATCCTTGAGAGCTTTGCACTGCCCCACGGAGAACAGCATCCACCCTCAGAGCATCACAGCCAGGTTTCCAAAGGCTGAGCTCCAGGTTTTGCAGGAGCAGCCCACGGACACATCAGGCACTTTGCAGCTCAGTGATGGCCCTGGGCTTTTTAAATGACTGCTGTGCTCCTCTGGTGACACGGAATAAATTTTAATGACCACTCATAACCACAGAGAAGGGTGTAAAACCAAAACGCTGACACAACTTTAACTACAGCGACACAAATGTGCTGCTATAATATTTTTACAGTTCCTTTTTATACATAATGCATGATCCTTCTGCTCAAGTTTCCTCTATGTTCTTTTCCCATGAAATAATTTACATTAATACATAATTTATTATGGCAACTTGTAAAGCAATTAGAGGTTTCAATCAATTTTTCTTATCCTTTTTGGCAGATAAATTCTGTTTGGAACCTAACCCAAACATTTGTCTGCGCACAGGTGCACATCCAATTCCCTTTTTTTCCACGTTGTTCAAGTGGAATTTTGGTCTCACAGTCCCTGTGCACAGGGGAAAAGGCAGCCTGCATTTTCCACTGCCCCCTGTTTATGTTCAGGAGATAATTTCTAAGTGTGGAACACATTTAATGTTGTAATTAGCTGATGGCAGTGCCAGGGAGCTTTCCTAGTGCAGAAATGAGACCAGAATATGATGGGCAGAGCTGTGCTTCAACGGGAAATGAAAACAACAGCCCCAAAATCTACTCTGGAGATTAAACACACCTGTGGGCTGTGGGCTCCTTGTGCCAACAGCCTGCATGGGGGAGGCAAATCCCCAAACTTGACGTGAAACATGCCCAGCTCTTCAGCGGGATCCTCTGGAGAGGTGTGCCTGCTCCAGCCACACCTCACCACAATTCTCCCAGCAGCTTTTTCTCTCTGCAGGGTGACTGTGTTTGAATGTGCACCAAGATGCTCTACACCGGTGGCCTTTCCAAAAAAAAAAACCCCAAAATTCCAGAAAGTCGTGGTTCAGAAAGAGGAGGCATGCAAGCCTGGCGGGTGCTTTCAGAATGCATTCAAGGGCCATCACCCCATGATGGGGTTCAAGGTTGGACTTGATGATCTTGGAGGTCCTTTCCAACCCTCATGATTCCATGAGTGGCTTTCCTCCTGGTTTCTTGGCTTTCCTCTGTCACTCGAGGATGGTGAAAAGCCACTGCCAAGAACGAGCTGTGCAACAGTGAGCCCAAGGCTGCAGGCCTGCCCTGGCACGCTGGGAGCGATGGTGCTGCCAGATGTGGTGGAGGAGTGACGTGAGAGTGCCAAAGGACAGACAAACTGACCTGAGTGCCCCATCCCTCACCCTGCTCTGCTGCAGCACCCGAGGAGGACAAACTCTGAAAGCCCTCCAAGGGAAAATGGAAACGATGGCTGCTTTGAAAAGAGCACTTCGCAGAGGATGAGTGCAGGATCTGTCCCCAGTGGGCTCAAAGCCATCCTCCTCCTCCTCCTCCTGCTTTTTACAATCAGGGCCAGGACTGGGATCCTGCATGTGCAAGCACCTTGTCACTGCCTCAATAAAACCCTGCCTGCAGCTTCCCTCAGAGATAATTTCTTGCTTACGCAGAAAGCAGGAGATCACGGCTGTCAGCACATGCCTCCTGAGCTTCTCTTACCAGGTCAGGTTGGACGGGGCTTGGAGCAGCCTGGGACAGTGGAAGGTGTCCCTGCCACGGCCAGAGGTGGAGTGAGATTAATGTCCCTTCCAATTCAAACCATTCTGGGATTCTATTACTTTTGACTTCCTCTACTGGAATTTTTCTATCTTTGGATGGATAGAAAAAGACATGGGCAGGGGCACCTTCAACTATCCCAGGTTGCTCCAAACCTGATTTTGAACATTTCCAGGGATAAGGCATCCACAGCTGCTCTGGGCAGCCTGTGCCAGGCCCTCACCACCCTAACACCACGATTTTCTAATATGCCATCTTTTTTTAGCACAGATATTTTCACTGGGGACCTGCCACAGAGACTGCTGAGGAAGGAAAAGAGAAAAAAAGGAGGAAAAAAAAAAAAAAAACAGCAAACTATCCATCAACTCTTACACTCCCGGGTGTTTCAAGGGCCAATCAAGGAGAAGAGAAAGCAGTAGTTGTTGAATTTATAGTTTTAGGCATTTCACCTTTAACCTTCCTCAGGCAAAGGGCTATACAGAGATAAAACCCAATTTTTTTAGTAATACTATCATTTCACTGGCAGAAATATTTCTCACAAATCTAAAAGCCAAAAGATTATTTAGGTCACCCTGACCTAACCATGCATCATCCGATATATCAAGTCTTTAATGATGTTTACTCAATATACTGAGTTTGGTTACAATCTATCATCCATTTTCAGATTCTTGCAGTGTTTAGTACCTTACAAGAAAAGCTCCAGGGTTTGCATGATGCTCTCCCTGGCAGAAGCTGGGTTTCCTTCTCCCCAGCTGCCCCATGGCCACAGGGTGCAGAAATAAACTGCCTTCCTGCCCAAAGCTGCCCTCTCCCCAAAGGTATCAGAAGGATTATTTTCTAAGATTCTCTTTTGTCTAAAACCCAAAAAAAAAAAAAAAAAAAAAAAATCAGCCAACTTCCCTCCAAACCTCCCACATAGATAGGACTGTGAGTCTTTGCCTCATGTTGTCTGTGCTACCAGTCCAAACTTCACTGTGTTTATTTATCTCAGTGCTTTCCACTGACAGGGACTTGGCCCTTTGACACAAAATATTCCCCAAGTTTTGCATTTCAACAGTAACTTATTTAAAAAGTAAAGCAAGTTTTCATCCTGGATTAGTCTGTGATTGTGGCCTGCATTTGGGGACATCAAGAAGAACACTCAGGGAATGAAACCCAAGCCAAGCAATGCCCTCACATGAGGGAAGGACGGGCTCCTCTTGACTGGGCGTGACAGAGACCACTGCAGGGCAAGCTGAGGTCAAGGAGGTGACATTCAGCTCCCTCAGAAGGAGGATAATTTGGCAGAAGGCTCTGTAAAAGCTCATAAAGACAGGCTGCTCCTCAATTAGGCAGAGACTGCGTATCTGCTGAAGAGCCTGCCAGTGCCACAGCGCAAGACAAAACCATCTGATCTGGGTTCTTTGCTCCTCACTCATGTTTGAAAGGCAGGGGAGAGGGAATGGGCTGTCTCTATCCCTTCTTCACTTTGAAGCTTGTGGTTTTCATCTGAAAAAAAAAAAAAAACCACAAATGCTCTCCATGTCCCCACACTGCCAGTGGCTGGAGCTATCAGAGAGCTTGGGAGGCATCTCCTGTCAGTGCATGTGCCCGGCTCTCATTAACGCTAATGAGAGCTGTGTCCATGAAGAAAAGGGGCAGCCTCTTTGTCTGGGGAGGATTGGCTTTCACAGCAAGGAGCTTGGCTCAAACTTGACCTACAATTTTAATTGGGTTTTGAGGCCTCGCCCAGCGATTGGCTCCCTGCTAGGAACGCCAGAGGGAACAACACAACAGCACATCCTCTGGCACTATCGGCTTTTCAGGATCATCAGCCAAGGCACCAATCCTCCATCCATTTTGGTGGCTGTTCAGCATAAAAACTGATAGCAATCTCTGACATAAAAGGTATCAAACATATCATATCATGGTTCCTGTCAACGGCAAAAATGAGACATTTTCCTTATTGTTTGAGGCCCGTCTAACCACTTTGTGCCAGGTGGTAGAACATCTCAGTGATAATGCTGTTATTTGTTGCTTGCACCATGAAAACAGTCAAGAACCACAGTCTTGGGCTGGATTCTCAAACACAGCCTCAGACCCCAAATGTTTTATCAACTCAACTCAACTAAAAACAAGCAGATGTATCAAAGGGGAGGGGAAAGGAGATGAGCAATTCAGTCAGCAATGGCAACAGGGCACAACAAGCATTTCTGGGGAGGAGAGTGGCACAGGTGTGGTGGGGTGGGCTGCAGGGGAGTGGTTTTGGAGACATCCAAAAGTCAGGACATCTTCCCACCCATCACTGTGAGGAAGTGGGAGGGGAGGTGGAGGAACCACGGAGAGAAGTTTCTGTTACTTACCCATCACGCCACAGGAGAAGAGGGTAGGTCCTTGACTCATCTTTGGAGTGTGCTGCAAACAACCAGAGAAACGATTCACTTCTCACAGACTCGACCTGGGCACCAGACACACCCCTGCCTCCAGCCTGGGCAAAGCCTTCCACAGCCCTGTTCCATCTGGGGACAGACCCAGTCGCCTTCCCTCAAGGAAATCAACTTTAAACTCTGTGCAGAGTCCTTGTCCAGGCCTCAGCTCGCAGATCAAGGGTCCTGCAGCCAGCCCTTCCCTCGGGGAAGAGCTGCTGTGAGGTCCCAAAACTTTGGAGAGACTAAAATGGGAGCTGCAGTTCAGTGGTAATCCTGGATTGGGCAAGAAAGGAGCAAAAGTGGTATCTTGAACCTCATCCAAGCCCATTAAGGCCTCCCCATCTAGGTACAAAGCAGCTATTTAGCTTTTTCAAGCATATAATGGGTTTCTAAGGCAAGGCATCCTCACCTCAGCACTTCTGGGGAGTCTGTGCTCAGATTGTGCTGATTTGCACTAAAAATAGGGGGAAATGCCACTACATGGGTACAAAATAATCCTGGTTGCTGTTCACACTCTTTTTTTTCCTCAAGAATTTTCCTCTTGACAGCGTAAAAGACACCATCAGACTTCTAAAAATGAGCATGGATGGGTTCACATATAATAAATCAATATGTTATCCACAGCTGCATGCCATTTCAGCTATGCCTGCAAAAACACACTTTCATACTAATTGTTCCTTTATTATCCCTAAAAATATCCATATTCTGGCTTCTGAAGTGTCTATCCTGGCAGCACTATCCCATCTGACTGAGGCTTTACACCATCTGAGGGAAGCACCAGCACGGCCCCCACGTTCATCTGCCCTGCCATATTTGTGTTTTATCTGGCATTAGGCCACTGCACTCACACCTTCCCTCCTGATCCACGTTTTACACGTTGCCTGCTCACATAACTATGGAATCTCACAATGGTTTGGGTTGGAAAGGACCTTAAAGACATCCAGTTCCACCTGGAAAGGGACACCTTCTATGCATCCAGGTTGCTCCAAGCCCCATCCAGCCTGGCCTTGGACATTTCCAGGGCTGGGGCAGCCACAGCTTCTCTGTGCCTGAATCTCCAGTGCATCATTAGGACAACAACAACAATAATAATAATAATAATAACAATAACAACAATAATGTACCAAATGATGGCACCTGAGCAATCCAATAAAGGCTCCCACTTCATACACAGAATGCTGGAAATACTGAGTGTAGAGGGATAGGGAGGCATAAAACAACTACAGGGTGTAGATGTGGAGTAGGTAAATAAGGGTCAGTCACCTTTGGGGCATGTGCCACTTTTCTAGGCAAAGTCAGGATATCTCCATCTGTCAAGCCCCACGCTATGATCCAGCAGCAGAATTAACCAGGAGGCAGAGAGGACAGGCAGCTGTCTCCAAGGAGCAGCCAAAGTGGAGCAAAGATGGAAGTGGGACAAGCCCCAGAGAAGGCAGGGGCCGTGCCAGTGCACATCTGTGTGCCAGCCCCAGAGACCAGACACTGTCTGCAAAGGCAGGAGGGAGAGGAGCCTGGCACATGTCCCATATCGAGTATAATTACCATTTTGTGAGAATTTTCTCTTCATACCAAATTGGGAGCTGAACCAAAGGAGCCCACTGGCTGTTGGCAGGAGATACTGCCCCAGTGCTCAGACATTTATTTCCTTTGGGTTTCGCTTTTTTGGCCTTCCCCATGAAGTCAACAGAAAAACCTCTTGCTTTCTTTAGTGGATCAGCCTCCTTGTGACTGTCTGCCTCAGTTTAACAATCCAGGCAACCCAGCAATTCACCTTGTGTGCCCAGGACTGTCCCTGCACTCCTGACCCAGCCCCACAGCTGTGGGAAGCTCTCAGCAAACACGCGAGGGCAAAGTTTTGTGTTACAGCTCTGCATCTCCACCACCTGCCACCGGACACCCCAAGCACCCAGCCCTTCTCTTAGGAGCAGAAGAAATTACTCTCCTCTGCCTCTCTGCAGCCAGTTCCCCTTCTCCTGCCCCAAACACTTCCCAGGGCACAGCTGGCACTGAAAGTTCAGGCTTCCCCCTTCCCACCCTGAGCACCAGCCATGGGAGATGCTGACTTCCCAGCAGGAGCTAACACTACAGCAAGGGTGTTTTTTAATGTATCAATACCCTTCCCAAATTTCACCCTTTTAAGGCAGTATTTTCCACTGCCTCTGGCTTGCTCACCTTCTCCTCTGCCCTTCACTGCCAGGGCAGCCTGCCTTCACCCCAGCACACTGTGCTCTCTGCCTGGGAAGCCCAGCTGGACAGACGAAGTCTGTCATCCTCAGCAAACTCAGGCATTTGTATTTCTTTTATGTTCAGAATGCCCATTTATGGCTCATCCTGCCAGATGCTTCCTGCTGTGTTCCTGCACGCCCTTATCTGAGACTCTCGGAGCCTTTGGTCAAGTTTCTTCTCAGACCATGCCCATCTCTCCAGGAGAACAGGGGGGCAAATAGCCACAGCCAGCCTTGCTCTGATGGCTCTCCATCACCCTGCACCTCCTCCTCATTTGCTCTGACCCTGCCTCCAGCTGTGTGTCCCCTACCACAGGTACACTCACCTCTCACAGCATCCTTTAGTTTGTTTGCCACCCCTAATTTGTTTTTTTTTTTGTTGTTGCCTGCTCATTCAGCGTGTTGGATTTGCACCTCTCCAGGAAATTAACTACCACAGCACTGTCCTTCACCATCCTGCTTCCCACTTGCTCATCCTCCTATTAATGATGAGCATCTGTTCACTGTCAGTGAAGCAACTTCTCACCTGTGTTATTCACAGCATTGATTTGATTATTTTGTACTGTTTATCCCATTTGGTGCTTACTGAAATCCACATATGCAAAAGCCACAGCACTCCAATCACTCACTAATCACCTGCTCCTTGGATATGAATGCAGCTTTGTAGAAATCAGTGCTACAAACCACCTAAAGATCCACCCCTGCAGGAAAGAAAACCCTTATAACAAAGCTACAGCAAAGCTCTTGGCAGTAAAACAGTTTTGAACAGAGATTTCACAAAGCTTACCAGCTCAGTCCTGCATGTTACGGAGTCAGCACCTTTGTTTTCCCGAGTTTTGGTTAAGATCATCACCATGGTAATGCAGTCCTGCCTCGGAGTCCATCAGGGTCCAGGCAAAGGGTGCTGGCAGCTGGGGGCTGGCAAAGCTCCTCTTTCAGTCCATGGTCCCCCTGGAGAGGCTGGGCCCTGCCGGCTCCTCGGGGGATGTGCAGGGACAGCCCCGGGCTCTGGAAAACTCCCTGCACAAAGAGAGAGAGAGAGGAACAGCTTTAGGGGACTTGCCTGGAGGGTGGATGCACTGGGCAAGGGGCAAGCGCTGCCCAAAAAGCACCCTGATGGTGGTTGCTTGAGGGCTGTGCTTATTTTAGGATCTTAAACATTGTGGGTGTCCCTCTGCTGCCCATCAGCACAGGATGGGGCACTCACAGGAGCTGTTGGAAGCACACAAGGTACACAAGGTCATCCACAGGGACACAAGTATTTCAGTCAAATTATTAAAGTTTCCTCTGAATTCTCCATTTGAAGAGGGGACTCGCATCCCCTATATTGAAAAGGCATTGAAAGAAGAGCTCATTAAAGCTCCAGGGTTGATCTCACAGAAACCCTTTGCCCCCAGAGCAGCTGGGAGCAGATGTCCAGCAGAAAAAGCCTCTCCAGCATCATTATGGCTGTGAAATCCCCTGGATGCTCCTATCCCACCCCAGTCACTCCATGATTCCCAATCTATGAAGAGCCCTTTAGGGAAAAACACAAGACAAAGAGTTGCCTGCAAGGAAGGAAACCCTAAGGGCCACACCATGCCTCTTGATCTTCACCTATTTCTTAGGTAGTTTTAGGTAAGAAAAGCTAAGGGTGGACAACAAGAAGGCCCTTGAAATGAAAACTGCAAGCCAGCTCATACAGCCCTGACCATGAGCCCTGCCTCACCTCCTGGCATCCTCCCCAACAGACTTATTCCCTCGTGAAGCAGACAGATTGCAACTGAAATCTGATTACCGAAATCAGCGTTTTCCCCACATCACTCCCTTAATCCTGTTTCTCTATTTGCTGCTTTGGTTGTTAATGCAAACAACCAAACTCACCATTTGCACAATTCAAAGAGCACAAAACACTGATCTTGTACCATCCAGTCAAAGCCAATTGTGAGGTTTAAAGATAATACATGAAAATATTCCACTAAGTATTAACCCTTATTCTGAACTGATATTCTGGCTGCTCTTCCCAGCTCCTGAATCAATCCTGTCCGTGTTTACTTGGATTAGAGCTTGCAGTGGTGTTAAGAGTAGCTCATTTAAAGGCCAGCTGGCTGGTGAAGAAAAATCACCTTCTATTATTTTATGAGGACAAAGTTCATCCAGAGTGCAAAGCCAAGATTGGGAATCAATACATTTTCCGAAGATTTACTGTTCCCAAGGGTGCCAGGTCCAGTCTCCAGCTTTCTATGGGATATCAGTGGATTCATCATTTACAGTTTACTGGTAACTTCATCATAAACCTCTGGGCAACCCAGTGACCAAATGAAAACTGTCAAATAGAAAAGTAAACATTTCAGAGTGTCAAAATGACACATCATTTGTGAGCAGGGTGAGATGGGATACTGGGAAGGAATTCTTGGCTGTGAGGGTGGGCAGGCCCTGGCACAGGGTGCCCAGAGCAGCTGTGGCTGCCCCTGGATCCCTGGCAGTGCCCAAGGCCAGGTTGGACAGGGCTTGGAGCAGCCTGGGATAGTGGAAGGTGTCCATGGCAGGGGGTGGAATGAGATGATCTTTAAGGTGCATTCCCAACCACACCATTCTGTGATTCTGTGATTTCTGTCTATCACAATCTCAGCTGTTCCTGCCCCTGACGCAGACAGGAGTGCTTGCTGCTGTGACAAACTCTGTGCTGGGAGGACACTGGGGCACCGCTGGCACAAAGATCAAACAAGGGCTCAGAGCAGCATGAAAGCACCAAGCACATTCACCAGGTATGATTTCTTCAGGAATAATTGCCCTTCCCTGAGGTGATGGTTAGTGCTGCAGCAGCAGACTTGGGCACACACCCAGGCAGGAGCAGCAGCAAGCACAGGCAGAGGCTCCCTGCCCTGGCCAGCCAGAATGCAGCACACACCATCACACCTCCCTGCTCCTCTGCAAGCCCTGCAATTAACACAGCCCTAATGACAGGCAACACAGCAAACTGCTGCCAAGCTGGCAGCCACCACCACCCCCCAACGTCGGGGCCGAGGCGTGCTTGCAGGTATCAGCAATTTTAACCACTGCTTGGTTGGGTTTTGGAGCCATCCCCATGGAGAAACTGCAATAAAAAGGGAAACTTTCCAGTGAAATGTGATCTCTGGCTCCCCATCCTGCCTCCCAGGGCTCCTGACGCACGGTCCTGCCCTGTCACATCCTCTCCATGCAAACAAGTGCCAGGGGACACAAACTGCAGGGCCAGGACAGACCCTATTGATGCTGAGGAGGAAACCACTGTGTATTTATAGACTGGACGCTTTCACACACACACATGCTAATAAAAAGATACTCTGCAGGGACCATTAATTACTTTAAGAAATGTATTTCCTCATTTGCAATCAGATAAAGGAACTATCTTCATCATGATGTCAAGGTTAAGTTTAGACTTGAGCCACGGCCACTGGGATTGACACAATGTCCTGAGCTTTATGAAAAGCCCCTGAGAAACTCTAGTGCACAGAAATCCCCAAATTTTAGCAAACCCTGCTTTCTACATGGTTCAAAACACAGACCAAGCAGAAGCCTCACGTGATCCTTGCAGTGGCAGAGGTGGGAAGAGGTTTCTCTCAGAGCTGCTTTCTAGACAGTATCACACCTATGGAGTGTTTGTCTTGGAAAAAAAAATTAAATGAAATGATCCAACTCTCATACACAGGCTTGAAAGATAAACTCTGGGGAACAAACATGCTCCTTGTGAGGCACAAGCACAGCCTTAGAGCTGCTCAGGGGGGATAAACAGCCCTTCCCTGCAGGGGGGGTCTAACACATAACACAGCAGGCTCCAAGCCATGCCCTGCTCACCTGCTACACTGGCCTGCATAGAAAAGAACTCAAGATTCAGTAAACTGTCTGCCAGAGGCTCTGCCACGGCTGGAGGGAGCATGAGCAGTGACCAGTATCACATCTCCATGCAAATGATGAAAAACTTCATCACAGAAAGGGTTACCAAGCCTGGAGTCCCCATCCTTGGAGGGATTTAAAAGCCCTTTAAAAGTGGATGTGGCACTTGAGGACATGGGTTAGTGGTGGCCTTGCCTGTGCTGGGGGACTCCATAATCTTAGAGGTGTTTTCCAACCCTACCAACTCCATGATTCCATGGTCTGACCCCCAGAAATACTCCTCGTGAAGAAAAGTGAGCACCAGCATCACACAGATTTCCACTTGCTGTGGGATCACCACCCCTCTGCACAGAAAACACCCAGCCCCTGTCCAGCTCAATAATCCATCTCCAGCCACACACACTGACATAAAACCTATTTACAGTGGAAAGGGCACAGGGAACGAGGAGCTGGAGCTGTGTTTTGCATACTGATACACCTCGCAAGCAGAACAGTGAGAATTCTCTCAGAATATAAATCACCTGCCCCTGCTGAATTTTTAATGCTGATCAAAGTGAAGAAGCCATGACCCAAGCAGGACCCCACTCCCTACCCCTGCCCCAGCAGCATTCCCTGTGCTGTGCTTGAAGAAAATGGCTGAGCAAGGAGCCACTGCAATTCCTGGAGTTTATTCAATGCAGGTTAGACCCACATGTCTGAAGAACCAAAGCTAATCCTGTCGGATTATACTCTTTTCTGACCCAGAGATGGGGCAACTGAGAGGAGTTTTAAAAACTTTTATTTCATTTTCAGTCTCATGAGAAGGGTGAGGCAATACAGATGTAGTAATTCACACCATCACAATCAGAAGCTATTTTCTAATTACAGTTATCTATAATGTACTCCTACTACAAGTAAGTCCTACTACAATACAATTTTTATAGTTCTATTTCTCTAAAGTATCTAATCTTATTTACAAAGCCATCCTTCAAAACTTGTTTTTAGTTCAATTTTTCTCTTAATGTCTGTCCTATTCTATAGTATTTCTAAGTCAACATTTCTTATCTCAAAGTTTACATACAAATATACACTATGTAAACCTTCTGTCAATTTTTTAAATTTTTCTACAAATCCATTTCCCACATAATCCCTCTGGGCCAAACTCTAAGCATGATTCTAGGGCTTCACCACCATCCCACTGTCACCAGTGAAACAGAAATTCCCTCCACTATGCACACCTTGATTTCTCTGTGCAGTCAGACCAGGTACAGCACAGCTGGTCATCCCCTCCCAAATCCTACAAGGGGCTACAAAGAATTTGGGTAACAAGCCAAAACTGGCGACTCTAATTGAAAATTGTGGGGTTTAAGGTCTACTGCAAGGATAACATGGCAATATTCACCCAAAATAAAAATCATGCCTCTCTCCCAATCCTTCCACTTCTTAGAAGTGATTTGGGGCTACACTGAATCTCCTCATGGCACAGCCTGTCTCACCCTCAGGCCTTTGGACAATGCCAAGGAGTACATTTTCAATTCCTTGATTTATTGTGTTATGAATTTGGAGAAAATCCATGAAGTCTATCATTTGCATGTAGCTAAGTCTGGGTTTGTTTCCTCACTCAGGCAATAATTTGTCTTCTGCAACGGGGCTGAGTAGGCTCAGCTCTGGGCAGTTTGTTACCCTTGCTTGAGTCTATGTCATTAGAGAATATTGAGTTTATTTATGGGGTAAAAACCTCCAATAAATGTGAAAGATGCCATCCAGGGCCCGAGAAGAAATCTTTACACTCTGGAAATGCCCCATGGACTAGTCCTGAGCAAACAGGATCATGAGTCAGCACACGTGACTTCCAAAGGACAAAATTTCCACCGAGGCAGCTGCTTCAGGATTGTCCCCTGGGACTCTGTCAGGAGCAAAGAGCTGCCCCAGGATGCCCAGCCTTGGGAGGAGAAAGGCTGCAGCCCTGCCCAAGTCACCCTGAGCCTGCAGCCAGTTCCTCCTGCTCCACAGGGTCTTCCCCAGCTGCTGGAAGGACAAACACCATCCAGGACACCATGGCTCTCACACAGTGTTCCACTCCCGCCTGGCAAAACCTTGTGCTCCGGGTACTCAGAGACTACCAGCCAAAGAAAAGGAACAAGGAAATGTCTTCCTCTGCCTCCTGCTTGCATCCAGACTAGACTTCTCCAGGGCTAACAAGACAAGGACACCCTTTCAGCACTAATTAGCAAGTAAAGGACTTGCCTTCGTGTAACACAGCAAAGGGGGGAGCAGTGTGTGAGGTGAGCATGGCTCCATAGGTCTGCACAGCTTCAGGAGCCACAATCACCTCAGTGCCTGTGAGCAACAGCTTCACACAGGAACACAGGCTGTCACCAGCACAGCCCAGAACTCACCTGCCCTGCCAGCCTGGATGGAGCCAACATCTACAGCCAGTAAATCCATAGGCAGAAGGAGCTCGAGGTTTCCCATGACAGCACCCATCCCGTGGGGCCACGTTAGGAACCAAAAATGCCACGTGCAGCCACCGAGGATGGCCACGTGCAAGCTGGCTCGTGGAGCCTGAGATAACCCTCACTACCAGGAACCACAGCCACACCAGGCTCCTGCCCACAGCCATAAGTGAATTACCAAGCAAATAAAACTCTATTATTTCAATCCCATCCCCTGCTCCACGTGCCTGGGCAGTGCCTCAGCCTGACACCAAAGTCACACAAGGCAGAGGGTCCCCTGCACTCCAAGCCCCAAACCACACATCCAAACACCCTCAAACCTCTAGGGAGAGCCTGAAGTCCAAGCTCATGCCCAGATCTACATGCTTGGGTTGAGCCTCAACTGCAGGCAAGCTCTGACAAAAAAAGGAATAAGGAATTAAGGAAAATTACACACCATCTACTTGGGTAAAAGGTTTATTGCCCCCGTGCTCTTAGGGAATAGGAGTGGCAGGGGAATGAGTCCTGTACACACCAGCAGCGGAAGGACTGAAAGGACAGGGCAGGGGCAGAGGTGCTTTGTCTCAACATCTTTAGCTCGAAGGAAATGGTGCTGGCAGTGACTTTGCCTTTTCCTCCCTGGCAACTGAAAAGGAAAAGAAGAAAGCAAAATTAGTCATCGCAAAACAGCGACCAGCAAGAGAGAGGTGCGAGCGAGGAGCCGTGGGAAGGGCAGGACAGGGGGGAATGGCTTCAAACTGAAAGAGAGTAGGTTTGGATTAGATATTGAGAAAAAATTCTTCCCTGTGAGGGTGGTGAGGCTCCAGCACAGGTTACCCAGAGAAGTTGTGGCTGTCCCATCCCTGGAAGTGTGGGCCATGCAGACAGAGCCTACAGCATGATCCCAGTCCCAATGACCACAGAAATTACACATTTTCTTTGAGCAAACTTGTAATTATTGCCAATTCCACTCATTAGGGGAGTGCTTCTACCTTTGAGTAGTATTTCCATGGAAGTATTGTCCCTGGAAGGGTTGTCCCTGGAGAAGAGCAGCTGAAGCAGCAGGAGCAGCAGCAGTCCAGCCTGCTGGTCCAACAAACCATCTCACCTTTCTGTGGGTTTCCCCTGCTGCCCCAGTTGTGAGATTTATTACAAGAATTTGCAGTGGTCTGTGAGACACTGTGAGTGTTGGCCACACTCCCAAAAGCTGAGGAATTGCTGAATTGAGAATTGCTTTGGCTGCTTAATCTCAAAAACTAGGGATGCTGAACAAGGCAGCACGGTCTGGGTTTACTTTTAATTACTGCTCAGAGCATGCTGCTCTAGTAAACAGACACAAAAAAAACAGTTCTTGCTCCTTCCTTATATTCTTTTCCCATGTACAGCCTGAGATGTCTGAGCTGAAGACAGCCCCACCACACTGCTTTTACTGACTCACTTCCCAGCATAAACAACTTCAAACAGCACATGAACCCCTCGGAGTACCTGTCTCTATGAAACAACCTCCAACTGCTTACAGACACATAATAATGCTCTCAGGGTTAGGATCACTGAGTGGTTTGGCTTGGAAGGGACCTCAAATCTCATCTATTTCCAAAGCCCTGCCATGGGCAGGGACACCATCCATGTGTCCAGGTTGCTCCAAGCCCTGTCCAAACTGGCCTTGGACATTTCCAGGGATGGGGCAGCCACAGCTTCTGTGGTCAGCCTGTGCCAGGGCCTCCCCACCTTCAGTTAGGGGAATTCTCAGCCAGCCCAGGCTTCCTTGCTGGCTCCAGAGCTCTCAGGGTCCCTGTGAGAAGCAAATCCTGGAGATGTAACACTGCTGCTCATCAGTGACCACTAAAAACCCACCCAGATGAAGCAGAAGCAGGATCTGGGACATCTCACTCTGTAATTGGGGAACACTTGCCAAGACCCACAACACCATCATCGCTGTCAGAGCCAATTTGGATGCTGCTTGTAAGTCAGATTTGTCCCTTCTGCAAGGCAGAGATGGCAAACAGATAGAGGCTGGCAGCCCTTATGGACACGCCTGGATTTAAAGCAGGAAAATCCTGGATGTATGGATCAACTGCCAGACTCCACATTATCTTCTACCACTTCCTCTTCATGGATAAATACTTTAAGACTGCAGAACCCTCACGTGAAGCCCAGCAAAATGATCCCTTAGAACCTTCCAAAAATTGAAATTATCTCCCTGAACTCAGCAGGCAGTATTAAAAGAATTTCAGATGCTTTCAGTGGACGGTGTCTGTGCCCACACTGGGTGACACACGTGCCTGCTATCACCTGCACACTCCACACTGTTTGCATTAGACCAAAGTACTTTGGCTCTTGGGCAGGCTCTGGGGGTTCATTCCTCAGCTGAGAAATGGCTTTCAAAGAGCTCCTGGGCTCCTGAAAGACGAACCTGGAGCCTTTATTAATCCTCCTAGCGACCGAAAGGCACTTTCCCTGCTGTTTGTCCACCCGTTGCCACCAACACCAGCAGGGGAAGGCACAGTGGAGGGAGGGAAGGAGGGAAGGAGCCCTCCAAGGCCAGGAAACCTTTGCCCACACTGCCACTTCCGTGTCCCCATAAATTTCCGAGCCCTGCATCTTCCATGAATCTCTTTAAGGCACGAGCAGCCAAACATCTGTGAGTTGTCTGTAGGAGCGTGAATTTGGCAGACTGAAGAGCAAACTCGCCTCGCCCCGCAGCCTTGGCGTTCCTTGTTTTCCTCGGGTTCATTAAATACACAACAATCTGTTACCAGAAGACGATTCCTACGTGCAGGAGCTGCCAAGGAGCTGGGTTTGATGGCTCTGGTGGAGATGGGGGAATGTGTGACGAGCACAGGGGGGCTCTTCTTGGTGCAGCAGGGCAAGGAGAAGATGCCTGCACCCACCCTGCCTCCCCCAGCGACCACCCACCACGTGGCAAAGGTTATCTCTGATGTCAGAGCCATCCTAGAGGTGATTTTGGGAAGCTTCAAGGGGGAACAGAGCAGAGTGTGGGACAAGCAGGAGGAGATGCCAGCCAAGGATGTCATCCTGCAGCATCATCCCACCTGTGCCTCATCCAGACAGAGAAACCAGGCTCTGCCAGGGTTATTCACACCCGTGAGCAGAGCCCTGGGCAGGGGGCATCCCTGATCCTGAGGAAACTGGGGGTTCCCACTGCTGCTGGGCAGCACGAGGCCCAGGCATGCAGTGAAGGCACTGCCAACACCCAGCCACAGGCAGACTGGGCTGATGCTGTGATGGGGAGCAGCACTGGAGGCTTCGCCTTCCCTCAAAGGAAGTCTTTTGCTACGAGGGAAAAGTCAAAGCAAACACCCACTCACGGTGTTTACCCGCCTAAATCAAAGCCAAAGCAGCACTGAAACGTGCCCGACAGCATTTCCACAGAGTCATTCATGGAGAGTTTGGACTTGGCTTTTAGCTGGTGTTTTTAATATCGCAGGGAGACACTTGCGAGGCTGGAACAATACGGAATCTGTTGCTGTAACACGCTCTGGGCTCCTGCGAGGTGTCAGCAGCACGTAGAGCCCAAACCTTCTGCAGGTTTGGCTCCATCAGGGGTCCCTGAGGGCCAGCAGTGAGATGCTTCCCATGGGGAACAGCTCCAGCAAGCCCGAGGTGCCACTGCCCCAAAGCAAGGTACCCACCAGGGGATTGCCCAGCCGGAGCAGTAATGCCCACAGAGGAGAACTTTCCCAGAATTGGGATGCTTTGTCCCTGGAGATGCCCCTGATTCCCATGGAGTAGGGCAGGATGAGCTCCACTGTAGCTTAGCAGCCATAAAAGCCCAGATTTTGCAGCCCATTTCAGAGGTGAGGAAAATTTAAAAAAAAAAGTAAGTGGAAATGCAAACAGCCCCTGGTTTTATTTGGGCTGGCAGGAACACAGTTCTGTCCTTCACTCCTCGAGCTCATTTATGACAGCGTGAATAGGCAGTAATAAAGGGGAAAAAGAAATTAAAAATCTGCATTTTCCACCCTATAGGTCTCCATCTCTGGATAGCCTCCCTATACCCCTCTTTCTCTCATGCCAAGGGTGAAAATCAGGAGAGAAACAGATTCCTTTTTGCCACAGAAAGGGGAAGCCCAAAGGACAGATGGGTTGGCCCCAGCACCAGCGTGGTGTGAACCACAAAGCCCACTCCTGAACCAGCATCCCGAGGAGAACTGACCTAAATGCTGCATCCCATCCCCGCTCCAAAGCTGCCAGGAAGGGAACCACGCCAGGTATTTTGTCAGTGCACAAACATGAATGATTGCCCAGGACAAATAGGGCAGCAAAAACGTCCACCTTCATCACATGGAAAAAACATGTATCAACTTGCAACCCTAATGAGCGAAGGAATTAATGAATCCTGGAATTTGTAAACCATTGTGAAGTCCCTAAAATAAGGCCAGCACCTTAAATGAATGAGACTGCTAGTTAAACAGCAGGTTCTGTTAGAAAACAAGATACAGGGGATTTTATAGATATTAAGGACAATAAGAAGTCACACTGACAACAGAAAGAATGGTGGAATCGTTAGTCAGGATGCAGAAAAGGAAGAAATAGACAATATAAACGTTACTGTCCTCAGCAGAAAGGAAAATGACACAATCACATTTGTCAGGAGTAACCTGGGATGAGATTAAACATCAGGCACTAAATATAGATTCTTCTTAAACAACAGCTTCAAATAAATTTACGCCTTCAATTTTATGAGATCATGACAAAAAATCTTCTGAGCCATCACCACGGAGGGTCCCTGTGGACAGGCACAAGCCTGGTAAATGTTGGGGGTGAGACCTCGAGCCCAGCAAGGCTCTGGTTTCAGTGCAAGGTCAGGGAGTCAGGAATCACAATTACAACACCAAGGAAAGAGCTCTCCCCTCACCTGAAGCCTTTGTGCAGGTGAAAGGGAGCACTGGTATAAAACACCTCATTAAAGTGCACAGAAGTGGATGACAGCTCCTGATAACCCTTTACTGGCACATCTCAAACAGACCTGCAGGTAACTGGTGACACTGGCTGCAGCAGAAACTACACTGCCACCCTATGCCATGCAGTATTCCTGGCAGTAATTGGGAAGGAAACAGGAAAACCAGTGCTCTGTAAGTGACTCAAGACCAGCCAAGTGCTAAATACAGAGAACAGCGTGGTGACACGGAACGGAGAGAAGCAACCAGCACAGCTGGTTACAGAGATGTTAAGATACACCCTAAAAAACTAAATTGCTTGAAAGCCACTCACCTCAAAGGCAGGGGCACGAGTCCAGGCTCCTGCATGGTGCAGTAGATTACCCAGGCATGCAGGGATATGTCCACAGGCTGGATAAATCTGGGGTCTCCAGGAGGAGATGGGATGGTACAGCCTCTGTGCTCTGCACTCCACATCATCTGCGGGCACCTGGAGCCTCTCCCCACCTCTAACCAAGGTCTGGAGGGGACTCCAGGAGTAACTGGGGGGCTTCAAGACACAGGTACAGTACCAGACAGGGGGAACACGGAGTGGTAACTGCTGAGGATGACCTGGCTGCTTCAGGGAGGGCAGGAGAAGCTGCGCAGGTCCCTCGGAGGGAGCAGACCAGCAGTGGGACACCTCCCAGCACTGCAGGAAGATGGAGCTGTGCAGATCCAGAGCAAGGGCAAAGGGCAATTTTTTCCTGAACAGCACAGACCATAATCATTGCAATTAACTACAGCATCACAAATGACTGCACGGGGCTCTCAGCCAGTGCTACAGCTTTATGTCTGCACAGGGGGCCCTTCTAAAAGACACCGAACCATAGAATCATTAAGCTGGAAAAGACCTTTAAGATCACTGAGTCCATGCTCTAGCAAGAATTAACTCAGAAAATTGCTAAAAATGGTGATCCACAGAGCAGGCCCAGGAGCAGGGCTCTCCTGCCCTACACCCCAAGTGAGCTGCTGCACCCCGTGCCCAGCAGCCCCCGTGTCCCAGGCTGGGACGTGCAGGGGTCAGGAGGGTGGGCTGACAGAGCAGCTCCTCCACAGGCTGGCCTGGCTCTTGTCCAGCTCCTCTTGAAGCTGCCACCTTTCTGGTGTATCATGGGGGTCACAAGACAAGCACAGGGAGGGCATGGACAGCACAACCCTTCACACTGCAGAGCTGGAACTTTTTCTTTAAATTTTCGAATGCGTACATCTGAAACCTCCATGGGAAAAGTAATTTCTACCAACAACACAAACCATGCACAACCGAAAATGTGGGTGAGATTTTCTAAATGAAACATTTACATTTTGGCAGTGTACATCTTCATGAACGATGCTTTCACTCTGAGAAGTACCATCCATTGCACTGCATTTCATTTATAGCACAACTGACAGTCCAATAATCACAGAATGGCCTGGACTGGAAGGGACCTTAAAGAGCATCTCATTCTAACCCCCTGCCAAGGCCAGGGACAAATTCCACCGTAACAGGGTGCTCCAAGCCCTGTCCAACCTGGCCTTGGACACTTCCAGAGATCCAGGGGCAGCCACAACTTTTCTAGGCTTTACTGTTTTTCTGAATTAACAGAGAGTCTACAAACCCAAAAATGGATATTTCTAATGCTTTCTGTATCTTTATAATTATAAAGGCTCTTCAGCTTTGGCACACAATTGTAGCTTTTGGCACCCAGTTCATAATATTAAAACTTGTCCTTTCGAAAATATTATACAATATTCATTTGTACCAGCTGGAACAAAAAAAAACCCAAAGCACTTGGTAACTGGGATAGTAATATACACACTTGAAGTAATTTCATAGCATTGACAAGTATTGCCCAGCACACCAGAAGGCTGTTCTCAGTAAGGTTAAGGCAGTCACAGAAACACAAAAATCACAGCTATTGTGACTTTCCCACATCACTTGAAATGAGAAACGGCCAGCTCCACCTGGCCTAACTGTGCTGCCAGGCTGTCCTAACCAGAGAAGACCAGTTGTCTGCATTAATTCCTTTTCCTTATAATTAACATTTCCCATTGGTGCAGAACAGTGATGGTGGCATTTGCACAACTGGGGCAGACAAGCACGAAGGCTTGTCTGGGGTCACTGCAAGAGTCATCACAGGGTAAAAGACAAAAAAAAAATCTTAAAGGCAAATAAGTAACACACTTTAACTCATCCCCTTGGCTTTAGGAGCAGGCTGAGGGGTGAGTCTCTTGACCCCCCAGTCCAGACCAGTCGCTGAGACCAAAGCCAGTCACTGATGCACCTGGGCAGCCACATCCTTCTGCACCACCACCTCCCCAGACCCTGCTTCTCCTCAGCCACCCAAAGGACTCCTGGTCCTTCCTTTCAAGGGCTGGTTTTGAGCAGAGAGAGGGAGAGCAGGTTTTCCAGCTGCTGGATCAGAGCTTGCCAGATCCCATTTTTTACAAACCCTAGGAGATGTAAGGCTTTGTCAGCACAAAACGGCCGCGAAGTCAAACTCCTCTTTCACCACGGTCCCATACCTACCGCACAGCCAGCCCCGAGCCCTGGCTGCTGAAAGCAAAAGCTATGGCCAGGAGCCACAAACACAGGGAATGATGTAGCCCAAGGGATGCTTCAAATGGACTACAGAGGAGTGACACCAATGATGCTGCTATATTTAATCCTCTAAAAGCAAAAACCATGACCAAGTCTCCCTTGGGTACACTTTTAGGGGGGAGGTACAGAAACTCAATGCACCAGAACAGATTTTTTGCACTCACTCAACCAGTTCTTAAAATATTACTCAAATGAAGTGATTACTGAGCCAAACTGGCCTGGTACTTCCCACCCATCCATGCAGGGACCCACAGCAAGCAGTGCTGGGAGCAGGCACGCTTTACACAGGGTCTGGTGCTGCTCCTGCAGGTCAGTCTAGTGTAGTTTACTCCTCCCTGCATTTCAAAGAAACTTCTAATACACCAAACCTTATTTATCTTACACAGCATATGTCAGAGCCATATGCAGTATCACACATACCCAAAGCCACAGGCCACAAAACTCATGGATAAACCACCTGAAACCAGGAGAAATTCTGGCTGGAAATTAACTGCACCACCACATTTAATTTTCAATCCCCACCTCACCTGTTGATGACTAAAGACCCACAAATCCAGAGCCTGTACTGAGATGCACCATCTCAGCAAGGCTTCAGAAACAGGCTCTTGCTTGGGAATTTTTCTCTCCCTAAAGGCAGCCAACTCAGAAAAGTTTGGAAAAACAAACCAGCCCATGGATCTGCTCCCTCCAGCTCCCTGTAGCAGAGAGCCACGTTCTGCATTGCTGCTCTACAGAAATAGCTGGGTCATGGGCAGCCAGGCTGCAACTGCGGGCGTGGAGCGTGACCTTGGACAAGTCCTTTTTCACAACTACAACACGGCCACTGCTCGTGGGGAGACTCGTGGGCAGAACCAGAGCTCCAGGGCTCGGGTCTGCCTGTGTCCTGACCGCTTCCAAGGAATTTACAGAAGTCTCATCCCTACAGAAAGTGGTGGCACCCATCCCATGACATGCTGGGGACCAGGGACAGGAGCTTCCCCGGGGGGAGCAGCCCACAGGCTGGCAGGCACAGAGGAATAGCACGGTGGAAAATTCCCTCCTCTTCACCCCATGAGTTTATATTTAGCTCTCTGAGGAGCAGACTGTTGTTTTGGTGATATTTTTGCCCAGCCCCACAGGGACCCCTGCAATGGGAGCTGTGGCTCCCACCGCACGTGAGACCCACGGCAGTCACAGCCCTCTGCTTTTTTTTTTGTTAGTTCTGTTTCCCCGAGTCAGCAGGCTTGCTTCCTCTTCCTCCTCCTCCCGTTTTGGGAGAGAAAGGAGCAGAAAAACCTCAGCCAAGAAGAGAGCTTGCATGAGGAGCTGCAGAGGAGCAGCATCCCAGATCCTCTGCCGCCCTGGTCCCCCATGGCCACGGGAGTAAAATTGTCTTTCTGAAGGTATTTTCCCTCTAGGAGAGAGTTTTGGTGAGTGCAGATCTGGCACAAAGGCTCTGCCTGCCCTGTGCCTCCCCTGGGATGTGGGAAGGAGACTTGACCCAGCTCTCCAAACAGCTACGAGCATCTCTGGCACCTCGCCCTGTCCCAGCCCGTTGGTCCAAAGTCTGCCCTGCCACAGATTAATGTTCATTAGGACTATTTCCCATCAACATCATTTGACAAACCACGTGACATGGGAGGGGGAAGGGAACAAAACCAAAATCACCCTTTCAGCTTGGGGTGTCCTCTTTTCCATCTGAGATTTTACAAGGCAAGTGCAAACCACCTCCATCCTGACAAATAAAAGAAAAATTCTGTGCAACATTATAAGAAAGAAAGAAAAAAGGAAGAAGAGTCTCAAACCACACAGCTGCCATTTGAGAAATCAGAAATCAACCAGCAGTAATAAATAGACAGGTGGGATAAAACTCATTCCCTTCCCCACCCATCAGGGACACAGCCCATGGTGTCAGTTCTGCACACAAATACAGGTGTTTTGGCAAAAAGTTGTGTATCTTGTTCTGCCTATACTTTTGCTGAAAGTGAAGCAAGCCTTTGCTGCTACTAGAAAAAAAAATATTGCATATAATTAACCAATGCAGATTTGGGGATTTTTATTGGTATATGTTTGCCTATTTGCATGTGTACATATTTATTCACATGTATTTATTTATGCAGGTATCCATAGCTGAAAATTAACCTACATTGGTGCTGGCTCTGTCCCACAGTCTGCTTGATCTCCATATACAAAAAACTGGATCCCACTCGCACAAATCAATTATCCACTGAACTGATTTGCACAGATTTTCTATGCAAACTTTTGCATTTACAGCAAAAGGCCATCTGCTTTCTATAACCACTGTGGTTCCTGGACACCTCGGCCCTGTGCAGAGCTGGAAGTCGCAGAAGTTTCCCTCCCTCCTCTGGGTTGAAGCTGAAAGTGAGAAAGTCTGGAGCCAGGGATTCCGCAGCAAACGCAGCACGCGTGGCCGTGCTCCACGTGGCTGTGCTTGGCAGGGTGTCCTTCCCTCCTCTGAAGTGGAGAGAAGGAAGCAATTCCACGGCAGGTTGTTTTGGCTGGGCTTTTTCCTCCTCTTTTGGAAGCAAGGAGGCTGAGTGCTTCTCCCAGTAAAGTGCCTCCAGCCCTAATCCTGCCCCCCTGAGCAGGGCTGTGCCGGAGCTGGATGTGACACACCCACTGCCACAAGCATCCTTCAGGCTCCACAGGACTCTCAAAAATGAAGAAATAAATCAGAAGCTCACTTCAAACCTGCACCGAGCCACGAGAGAGTTACAGACAGAGCAAACCGCTCTGAAATTCAGGTTTTTTCCTATCACTCTAATTAATCTGTTTCATGACCCACCCCAAATATTTTCTCTAGAAACATTATCTACACTGTTTTGGGGTTTCTTTATTTCTTTTTCCAGCCCTCAGCCAAGCCCTGGTAAATATTTCTGCCCACGACAGGGGCAGGCCAAGGGAATCTGTGCTTTGTGATGGCAGCAGCATCTCCTGTGCTTGGAAATACCCAACACTGGGCAGAGATGCTCGCAGCCCTCCGTGTTTTTACTGGATTATCGCAAAACACTGCTACCTCTGCAATTTGCAAGTAGTTTTTAATCTGTCAAAACAGACTTTTAGTATTGCTTGAGGATTCAAAAGGAAAATATGCACATCTGGTTTCAATCGCCAACTGAAGTTTTGTCTATCAGCCTATTTCATAACAAATTACGCTCACTTTTCACTCCAGAGGATTTCCTAAGGAGGGGATGAGCTGCCAAGGTACACCAGCGTCTGTGGAGACCGCACGGCACCGAGAGGCAGCGGCACAACTCAGTGACAGGCACCGCGCTGTAGCAAACTCCCTCTGTGTCAGGCAAATTAAAATTATTGAGGAAAAGCCCCTTACCCGTGAAATCTCTGCGTACAGCTGAACGTGAAACCTTCACGTACCTTAGAACCTGATCAACCTGACGTCACCGAATGGAGAAACGAGACTTACAGGCTTTCTAGGACAACCCCCCTGCCAGGGCACTTCACACTGCAAGGCGCTGCCGTGTTCCATCGCAGCAGCGTCGGGGGCTGGAGCCCCCCCCCGGGGACCGGCCTGTCCCCCTGTCCTGCTGCCCTGAGCTACCTCACACGTGCCAGGAGTGAAATCCGAGGCACGGCACGGTGGGAAGTGTGCGCTGGCCCTGGGTGAGCATCTCTGCGGGGATGCTCAGCCACGGTTCCCCTGGGCTGCAGCCCCCGTGAGACCCCGAACCCGGGGAGGGCTGCACCGAGCCCGGTGGCACCCGAGTTTCAGCCCCCTGGAGCTGCACGCTCGGCCCGGAGAAAGGAAAGCACGTGTTGATCCTTTCGCAGGAAATAATTCCAGTGGCAAAGGCAGAGGACTCGGAGCGGGTGAGGACCGCTCGCTGCCCGCTCGCCAAACTCCGGAGAGCCGCCCATCCCCGCACGTCGGGCTCAGCATCCCGCACCCCCCCTCCGCTCCGGACACACATCCCACCGCTCCACGCTCCCTCCGGCCGCCCGGGCGGCTCCTCCGCGGTGCCCCCGGTTAACCCCGGGGCGGGGTGAGACCCAGCGGCACAAAGGCGGACATGCCCAGCCCGCTCCGCGGGGATGCGGTGGCGGCGGGGGGTACCACCCTCCTACCCCATCCCTTCCGAGCCACCCCGTCCCCGGGCAGGGCGCACCGCCGCCCTTTGTCCGCTCCCCCCCCCCCCCACCACCGGCACCCCCCGGGGCTGCACGGCCCCGCTGCGCTCCGAGCATCGCTTACCGAGCGCTTCGCGCGGTGGCGGCGGAGCGGCCCGGCCGGGCCGGCTGTGGGCGCCGCTCCGACCGCGCTCCGCTGCCGCCGCCGCCGCCGTGCTGCGGGCGGGGCGGGCGGAGGGAGGGAGCGAGGAGGAGGAGGAGGAGGAGGAGGAGGAGAAGGAGGAGGAGGAGGAGGAGGAGGAAATGTGCTTGTCACTTCCTGAGCGGAGCCAGCGCCGGCAGAGCCCGGCCCGCACCTGCGGAGCGCCCGCCCCGGGGACCCGCGCACCGGAGCGCTCGCTGCGAGGGGAGGCGGGGGACACCCTCGGCTGCCGCCCCGAACGGGCATCCCCGGGGTTAAACATGGCCAGAAAGAGCGTGTGCGAGGGGGGAAAAGTCCAAAAATAATAAAAAAGGGGGATTCGGGCAGCGGTGAGGCGCTGCCCGACGGGGAGCAGCGGGCTGGAGCTGGCAGCGCTGCCGCGGCATCAGCGCCCGCACACGGCCCCGCAGCCCGGGATGCTGCGGGTGCGGCTCGCGTGGGGCTCCGCCGCCCGTTCGGAGGCCGAGAGTGACTCCTGGTGGCACGGCCGGCCCGGGGAGGAGCAGGAGAACTGGACTCACCAGCAGCTCATTGAAGGGTCCCCGCAAGAAGTAGCGCTGAAGTTTTGGCACATCACAGATGGACACCATGCGCCCCTGCACCCACCAGTGAATAAAAATCCTGCTCCTTAATTTTTCTCAGTTTTTCATGGAATTATTGACTGGCTGGGGTTGGAAAGGACCTTTAAAGGTCATGTAGTTCCACATCACTGCCATGGGCAGGGACACCTTCCACTGTCCCAGGCTGCTCCAAGCCCCATCCAACCTGGCCTTGGACACTTTCAGAGATCCAGGGGCAGCCACAGCTTCTCTGAGCACCCTGTGTCAGGCTCTCCCCACCCTGACAGGGAACAATTCTTTCCCAATATCCCATCCAGCCCTGCTTTCTGTCAGTTTGAAGCTGTCCCCCCTTGTCCTGTCAGTCCAGCCCCTTGTCCCAAGTGCCTCTTCAGGTCCCTTGAAGCCTGTTTAGGAAGGAGCCGTGAGTCCTCTGCAGTAGTGAGAGGTACATCTGCTTGGCTTCACGTGGCCTTTAGCAGCACTGAGCTCTCAGTGACATTTTCCATCCACCCAGGCTGGGCCACGCACAGCATGCAGGCTCCTTCCGAGAGCGAGCGTAACGAGCGAACAAGGAAACTACATGACAGCTAAAAGGAAGATTTAGGACTCATTGCAAAACAGAGCCCAAACATTAATCTTAAACATATGCGAGCAGACAACACAGATGCCATCAGGAATGAATCTGGGGCTGAATTTCATCCACCCGGCTGGATGGCCGGGCACGGTGCTGGGGATGGCATGTAGGGACAAGTAAGGGACAAGTAAGGGCATGAATGGCAAGAGAAGCTGTAGCTGTGAACTCAGCAGTGCCCCGGGTGTCCTGCCCTGCTGCTGCACTGCCCAGGACAACAAAGCACTGTCGAGGAAGACTTGTCAGTTAGTATTTAATGCAGTGAAGAAGAGGGAAGCAAGCAGAAGTAGTGGGCAGATACTTAACAAGGGAGCAGCTCCCACCAATACAGTGAGGGCTGAACTCAACAAAAGTGGCTCAGTGCTCAATACACATAAAATTAAGCAGGAGTGGCCAGTCTGAGTGGGTGATGAACAGGCAGAAGGGTTTGATGATGTGAAGGGGCTTTTGCATCATGTTCTTCCATCTGACTCAGTATTTGCTTTTCTTATCACGTGTTGAGACTGGTAGCAATAAAACACTTGCTAACTCCTTTTCCAGAACTTCGGGAATCATGTCTGAAAATGTTTTTTTATGGTTTCCCAGTGGAATATTTCAGCAATAAAGCTCAGAGCGTAATTGAATCCATTCCCGTGGCAGCCTTGGGCTCCAAGACTCAAGCAGAAAGTTGTTTTCTGTCTGCTTCTGCATCTCGCTCCAAACCCAGCATTTTCTGCCTCTCATCCTCTGTGCTTCCCAACAGATGAGCTGGCTGTGGAGAATTCCCAGCACGTGTGAAAGCCTGTTGCTGAAGCACAAACCTGTTTTCCACAGACAGTATTTTCAGTAATGTTGTTCAAGTAACTGGCTGCCCATAGGCCCTTGTTCTGGACAGTGCTTTTTCCCTTTGTCAGAAGGGGGAAAAAAGAAAAGAAATAACTTTCAAACATCAAAGAACTGGCCAAGAGAGTTTAGTCTTCATGGACAGAAAATTAATTCAGTTCATTTGTGAGCTGATTTAATTTGTGGTTTTGTCTCAGATGTCAGTGCCTTTGCTACCCACTGACTGGGAGCCTTCCTGATGGGGATGGAAACCGTGGATAGGAAAAAATCTAATGATCCCCACAGTCCTTCTGAAGCGATTCTGGGGTCCGAGCCATTAAGACATGTCAGTGTAGCAGTGCTAAGCCCTGTGGATAGACAGCATTTCCTTCACTTCCAGTACACAGGATCTGGCTGCAGTTACAGCCTTCTTTCCATGTAGCCTTTCCAAGACTTCGCTGCCTGCTCCAGTTTGTTGTTATTCATGTCACATGCACCAAGGTTACCAATAACTTCAGAAGTTTGTCCCTTCCACAAGAACTCTGCGCTGTCCTTCCAAGCACCTGAGCCATCCCACTTATTTATTGGTCTATCCTTCTGCTTCTCCTGCCAGGCAAGGAACACAGGTAAGGGGCTTGTCCAGGGCCAGAGTCAGTGCCCCAGGCACAGGATGATGTCCCAGTCACCCAGCTGTGCTGGGGACCACGTACTTACAGGGACATGTTGGCTGCACCAAAGGTCTCCAGGAACACAAAATGGAGACCAGCTTCAGAGCCACCCTCCAGTTTCAGGGGAAATCCTCAAATTCACAAAATCCTTATAAGAGCAAGCAGAAGTATTTTTAAGAAATATTTCACACCCAGGGAACGAGCATATCTCTGTAATATGATCAATGTGCTCTGTGTCAGAAATCCTGTACCTGAATCACAGATGCCCTAAACAGGTGAAGAATTGCTGTGCAGAGGGCTGAGATGAGGAGTGTAGTTCTGACTACATTTGGCATACAATGGGATTTCCACCAAACTTTAAAATCCCTGTTTTATGTCACAGGCCATTTGCTGCACACATGTAGCAGCTTTGTGTTTGCTGCCTCCCTCCCTGCCTTGGCAGAGGGTGTGACACCTGATCTGGGTGCCCCAGACTGGGAGCAATGGAAACACTGATGGATAAAATAAACAGACCATGAAATACATATGGGAGCCTGAATGTGCTCATCACTTTTTCAGCCACATTTGGGTCTGAATTGGTTTAAGATAAGACCAGAGTTATTTGTCCATCATCCACAAAGCCCGAGGCAGCTGCAGACATGCCACAAAGCATCACCCTACCTTGGATAAGCAGCAGTGCAGCACCCATGGAGTTGAGGAGCCCTGGGGTAGGGCAGGAGCCAGCAAGGCTAATTACTACTGAAAACTGGGGTGAAAGATCCTTCTGCTTGAATTTCAGTTCTCAGCCATATCAACAGCTAAAATTTCTTGATATAAGCACGCTCTCCTCACCTCTGCTTGACACATAACACTGTCCATGCATTCCTGGCTGCTGCAGTGACTGTGCTGAGGTTTGTGTCTGTTCCCTCACTGGGCTCTATTAGCTCTGGTTCTCCAGCACGGGCTCACTGGAGAACCAGAATCACTGGCACTTGTGATTACCCAGAATTTATGTGTTACCTGGCAGCAGCTGGTTTGCCTGACAGCACTCAGCTTAATTTCCAGTAACACAGAAATGGGCTCATTTCAAGCTATACTGTTACCTAACAAATGGAAATTAAGCCACAGGTTGGCTTTTCCCTTATTTGTGTTAAACAAAACACTCCAGTGTTCCTTTTCCTCCTTTGTCTGGAGGCTATAACACCTCATCCCCTTTCACTGAAAGCCCTTGGTAGCCATTAATTGCTCCTCAATTTAGCTGCTGCCACAAGGGTTAGGTCATGCTCAACCTACTTGCAGCCAAAGCATGGGATAGAGCCTTGCATCACCCACTCAGCCCGAGCAGGTAACGCTGTGCAGGGCAGCCTCCCCCTCCTCTCGTCCCAGAAAAGGCAGCAAGCAACAGGAATTCAAAGGCAGATCTCCATACGGCTTTGGAAAGCCCTGGCCCAATTATTTCCTTTGTGCTCTCGACATATTTTACAGGAGATGATTCCATACGTTAAAATGCTTGGAGGGCCTATAAAATAAAGTAGTTATTGTTGCAGCAAGCCATGTTCTCCACCTCTCGGCATGCTAAGAAGCAATCCTCGTGCCAAAACACTGAAAATTTTGCTGTATGTTGCTAAATACCACGCTTAAAGATTTGGTCTGGTATGAAATAGCACACAATTTGGCAGTCTTATACCAGGCACCCTGGCTCACAGAAGAACAGGCACAGCACAGTATATGCACAGGCAGCTTTTCCTCACAATGGCTACAGTGCTGCCAGTGCATTCCTGGAATGTAGAAATACATGGAAACCACTGTCAGCGATGAAGAGAAGCATGCTGTGCCTAATGCACCAGAAAAGCTATTCAAGAACTCATCCTTACATAAAGATAACTCCAAAGAGGCTGTGTCAGCTCAGCTGTGTAGCCTTGCAGGTGTCTGTTTGCTGTGCCCTGCACACCTGGCCTCACCCTGCACACCCAGTAGTTCTAAGTGAGGGATTTCAGTTCATCCCCTCATTTGCCCATTCATTTGACTCTTTGGGCTCACAGATTTCACAGCCAGCGCAGAACTGAAATAATTCTGATACAAATTGTATGAGAGAACATTGTTTGCTCTCCAGAGAATCACACCTGAGATCTGTGTGGTGGGACATGCACTTCCTCACCCAGGGTAAAATGAGCTCTGCTGTAAACAGCAACTGCAGGTTTAAAAACCCAAATATCTAAAAGCTCCTTTTTAATATTGGTTGGAAAAGTACAAAGTAAACAAACAAACAAACAAACAAACAAAACCCCACGACCCTGAATCTCCTTTGTTATAGGTGTTAAACACCTCAAATCCTATGATACAATCAAGGCAGCTGGCTCTTCCCAGATTTCAGAAATGGTGTTGCAACAGTGGGTTTGAACTCAAGAAGGTGAGCCCATAATGCAAACAGCTATTTCAGCCTCAGTAATGCTTTGCAGTGATGCTCTCAATAATGATTTGCAGGAATATTCTCCTGATGATACAGAGAGCCTGTAATCACATGCTGCATCACTGCTGGCCCTGTCTGGAAAAGCAGCTGCCATAATTCTGTTGGTGTTTCTGATGTAATCCAACAGCTCTTAAAAAACAGTTGTAGCTCCCAGAAATTCTTCATGTTACATCACAAAATTATACTGAGTTTCAAGAACAGAATATTCATTTCGTATCTCCTAAGTCTTCCAAAAAAAAAAAAAAAAAAAAAAAAAATCTACCTTTAGAAAAACAGCCTATGCATAGCACTGCAGGCCAGGCTAGGGTTTGGAGTAACTTGGTTTAGTGGAAGGTGTCCCTGCCCATGGTAGGGGATTGGAATGAGATGGTTTTTAAAGTCCATTCTAACCCAAATCATTCTGGGATTCTTTAACTATTCCTGCTCCTTAAGGGCCATCAAATGAACATGCCTCTCTTGCAGATAACAAGCTGGTCACCAAATGGGAAGTCAAGAAGTGAGGAAACATTATCCTTCCCTCTGAATTTTCTGTGTCCATTCAGTTGTGCCATGATTTTCATGTCTGGTATTTCTCACTTTTTAATCTCTATAAAAATGATTACAGGAGTACTTATTTCAAGAAAGTACTGTGATGCTGAAAGGGCAAAGGCTCTCTGTCTTGAGAACCCATTTACCTCACACTCTAGCAGAGTCCCATGTGTAGAAACTCTCCTAGAACAGACATCTCAAATCAATAATTATTTCATTAATGCTGCTTGTTCACCTCTCTCAGATATTTCATCCTGACAGTTCAGTTCTGTGATAAGCCCTATAAAATTCCCGTGTAAAATGCTCCAAGCTCTTTCAGTAGCACAAACCCTGCAATGAATTCAATGGCCTCTCCCAGTAGATGTCTCAAAAGAGAATCCCTAAACACAGTTTTCTTGGCAACAGGAGGCATCAGAAGCCAGGTTTGAGCTGTACCAAGCACAGATGTTGGTGGAGGTGCTTTGTTTGGGCTCAGGCACTAAAACCCATCCTCAATCTTGCAGGAATAAAAGGTCAGTCCTGAGAGAATTTCATCCTTCAGCATGCTGTCAATGAACCAGGGAACACAAACCCTTTCTGTTCTGCCCACGTTCTATGCAAAACCATTCCAGGAAGGTTTGCCAGCTCTGCAGCATCATCCAGCCCAAATTCAGTCCTGCAGGAACAGCCTGTGGGCTCAACCACCTCTGGGATCCATGGAAGATGCTCATTTTACTACCCACAAACCTCATATTTGACAGTGAAATCACAGACAGAGTTTTCAGATAGCAAAACAATAGGAGTGAAACGTGTTTCAAGTGCTGCATTTATTCTCCTGCATTTAGTCTGGGGTTGCAGCTGGAACCAAGAGTCACACAAGTGGATAGTCATGAAGATTCCAGCCTTCAGGAACCATCATGGAGCAATCCCCAAACTTCCAGCAAGGACTTGCTCCTCCTAAATCACTGCTTATTCCTCTGCCTATTTTTCTAAGTTTTTTCATTGAAATGAATCAACATTTAGAGATCATACCAACATGAACTGCCCTAAATCAAGGACAACCTTGGACAAGTCATTTCCAAATCCTCGTAGCCAAAAATACCCCACTGCCTAAGTCAGTATTGGAGCAGCTTCCTAGACTCCATTATCCAGAAAATGCCAGGTTTCCAACAGAGCAGATTTTAAATAGTAAGCCTTTGGTTACTGTTGCATTAAAATAAAGCTCCTAAAACATGTTTTACAAGCATTTTTCTGCTCTCCAGTGACACCTGGAAGTGCTTGGGACTGAAGGAATATGCAAACTACAGATCAGATGCAGAAATCCTTATTTTCAGACAATTTTAAGAAGCTTATTTTTTTAGCTTTGCAAGTTATATAAAAATACTACCCAGAGAACAAAAACTAATAATAATGAATTCTGTGAAGAGGAGAAAACAATCCTTGCCCTGACCCTTCCATATCTTGTGGAGTGGGAATCTATGGTTAAATTCCAACTAATTGATTAAAAGAAAATCCATGACAGTCCTGATTTTATTTTCATCCCATGATTAAATACACATCATGCCTTCATTAGCAAAAATTACAGATGGGAATAAAACAGATGCCCAAAACACATCCTGCCAGAGTCCTTGAAAATTAAAATTTCCTTGTAGTAACTCTACCTGATGCCAAAAATGTCACAGGCTTTTTACTGAGGCTGTTATCAGTAGTGTACTTTGAATCCTTTGTACTACTATGCTAAAAAAAATCCTCTGTTTGGATTCCCAGTTACATTTCCTAGCATTCCAGCTGGCTGCTGGGCAGGGGCAGAGCACAGGAGTACAACAGTTACCCAAATGGTAACAAGCCCTTGGTTTTGGCACTCAGGTTAGAACCCAAGCCTGACCAAATATGCAAAGAATCATTTTGGGGCTGAATTTTTTCAGCACTGCTGATAAATCATTCTCCCAACTGAATATATTTCATTCTGCAAAAAAGTGCAGCAATAAGATTCCTACCTTGGAAACATCAACAGATGGATCACAGAGGGAGGACTCACCACTGTGCAAAATAATGCCTTGATTCCTATCCTGGGAAAGGACTGGAAGTATTTATTGACCCTTAAAGATCTCCTGAGCCCTGGGAACGAGGAGAAGCATGGAAAGTAGGAGAAGCGATTCCCTGATAAGCAAACATGACCTTGCCTGTGAAACAAAACCTGATTGCCTAAGAGGGCCTCCCTGATGTTTGAAAGAACAAGTTTATTGTCACCTGCAAATGTGTTTGTCGAGGCATGAAGAAACCTCATTTTCCTGCCTTTCAGGCAACAGCAATATTCTGAGATTACAAAACAGAAGAAATGAAGGCAATGAAATTGAGCAAAAGGAATGCACACAGAAGTTTAAAAAATACATATGAAAAAAAAGAAGGAGCAAGGAATGGAAGTTATGCTTTGAATTCTTTTGGACTTATGCAATTAAAATCCATCCTGAGAAATTCACTGGAAAACTTCTTGTCATTGTGGCTCTAAAGACATTCCCATATAGCAGGTTAATAATGAAGGAGACATATGTCACACACCAGAGGCTGCAACATCACACCTTTATGTATTCATGAGATCAGGGAAAAGAACTGACCAGGCATGAACACACTCAGGAAAGGGAGACTTAAAAACACTCCCTCTGTGGGAAAAGAGCTGAGCTACTTCAGAGGAGACACAATTATGCTAAGTCTGAGAACCTTGGAAAATCTGAATTTAAAGTACCAACTGGTCCTTTTTTGAAAGTGCTGTGGATTTTGTATTCATTTCCCTCCCTAACAGCTACCCTCGTGTTCATTAAAGATCCAGCACTTACACTGCAAAAGCTTGTTCCCTATTCCACTGCACAACAGAGAAATGAGACTTTTGCTTTGTAGGATCCCTTTACTTCTATAGGTCACTGCTTACCAGCACAGAAATTAAATATCAGATAATCTTTATGTTTCAAACACAAATACCATTCAGTTATATTGGTCTCTGTATTTAGCACATCTGATTTTCCTCTCTCTTACAAACTTGCAGCTTCCCTGAAACAAGTGAGGTTGTAGCAAGGACACAATTTATGGGCAAATTATGCAAAGCTGAAATGTTTCTAAGGCAATGTTTTATAGTCCCTTAGAGCTCCATACATAGTATTTGACTGTGCACTCAAAAAGCATTTATTTACACACGTGTCTGAGGTTTTCTGTCAGGTTTAAAGTTCAGACTTTTCTCATCTAATCTAATTTGTCCAAGATGGATGGCCTCCCTTTTTTCCTTTGGAAAACCAATGCTGTTACACTGTTTCCAATTCTTCCTCCAAAGCAAAACTTGGGTGTTGGCAGCTCCTCCAGAATTTCAAATCCTGCCAGACAGAAATTGAAATGCTTTTATTACAAGGAAGTTGTTTTATTCGCCTCTTGGATAACCCTTTGCAAACCATTCTTTATTCATCTGGAAAACATGCAAGTCAGTTAATCTGTGAGTTTATAGGACTGTATTGTTACACTGCACCACTGCTTTGTACAGCTGAAACTCTTCCATGGATAATAAAAATCCTAGCTGGCTGACTTGCACAAATTAATGGCAGAAAAGATGAGAACTTGCCAGTAATTTTGGTTCCCCAGAAGGGATGGTTGTTTCAGATCCACACTGAGTTTCAAGCGTCAGGGATGAGATTCAGGAGCTGACTGGCATGTAAAAAAACCTCCTAGATGGATCAAAAGTGACAGAAAAGGTCACAGACTTGCCAGTTCCTCTAAACATGGGTAACAATGTTACCCCAAAATCGGAGCAATCAAAGGGTGAACTGGGTCTAGTAATCAAGGACCCAAAAAGTAGCAGCCAGCCACACACACTTTCCCAGGGTAATTAGATTGAAATTCCCAACCTCCAAGGTGTCAGGAAACCCGTCCTCCCTTGGCACTGGCAAACACAGGAGTAGTAATTCCCCAGGAAAACAGAGGGAAGACAGGCTGGAGCATTTCCTAATCGCTTCACCTCCTCTAATCCTGATCTGGGAAAGTCAATATGCTAACACACACATTAAAATTCCCTCATCCCTTCCTTCAGCAACCCCACGTTGGCAGAGGGCTCTGTTCAGCTGCCTACCTTCTCTGAACTCGTTCAGCAGCTCCTCCTTGGTCCAGTTGCAAGAGGTGATGAGGAAGAAGCCCTCTGGTTTCAGCACCCTGCCCAGGGATCCCACGTACAGCTTCCGCTTCCCCGCTGCATCACTGGGGTCGAGGCTTATGGCATCAAAAGTCCCCTTGTCAATGCAAATGTCAAAGCCTGACAGCTCAGCTGAGGGTGCCAGGAAGTCTTCTACCTAAACCAGAAGTCTGCAGCTGTGAGAACAATCTTCTGCTCCTGAATCTTTAATACAAAGCAAGACTTTAGGATACAAAGCTTCAATCCTGACAATGGGTGTGCTCAGGGAGGGGTAACTCACAGTGCCATGGCAGCTTCTTTCTTCTCTACACATTGTGTGATGATCTATTTGCTGTAATCTAAAGCTCAAACTAACACACTTGAAGCTCATTCTTTAAAACATTATTTGTACTTTGATCCCTGCCATGTGCCAAGCACTGCACAAATGCAGGAGAACAGACAGAGCCTGCCACAAAGAGACTTTACAGCTGACACACAGCGGCAGAGACATCACACAGGAGGGTAGAACAGCACCGCAGAGAGCTCAGAAGGACAGGCAGCCACAGAATCCCAGTGTGGCTGAGGCTGGAAGGGGCCTTTGGAGGTCATCTGCTCCTACCCCTGCTCCAACAAGGCCTCTCAACCTTCCTGCTGTTCAGCTAATGGTAGGCATTCTATCCCTTAAGGATTTCTTCCTCTGCCTCAAGTCTGAAATTTAGAATGTAGCAGCTAAAATACAGAACTTGCCACTTGGCAAACCACTACCCTGTTCCAAGCAGGGAAATTCTTGTTAGCCTTAATGACTGTTACAAACCAAATAAAAACCAAAAATCTTCCCATAAACAGATTTATTTATTGAGAGTAGAGCTCTCTCACAAATGAATCTCAAAAGACACCATTCATTTAGTACACTGAGTACATCTGCATATCAATTAGCTCATTTAATCTTGGGCTCAATTGCTTTCTATTTCCTCAATTACCTTTCTCTCAAGTCTTACCTTTAATTTAATGTTAGACATCCCTTCTTTCTCTCTTACTTTTTCTGAAAGCTGTATTGCAGAAGGTGAATAATCAATCCCTGTGAGATTCACGTAGCCAGACTTTGCCTAGACAGAAGCAGAGAATCTTAATCAGTGTGCTAGCAATTGTTTTTATCCAGCCAGTACATTCCCTACCTATAATCCATCTCATCTCTCCTCTTAATACCAGGAAAAAAAACATAACTCACCTTTTACTCATTTTTATACCTGTTACCATTACAAGAGCTCAATAGCTGGATGAGCTGAAATAACTCTATTCAGCCCAAAAAACCTCACCAAGATGACTGGTGACTGAAAGCTGGTTTATGTCAGATGGAAAACTGAGCACAACTGGGAAAACTAACACCCTGGAGGGGAACAGGCTCTCTTATCTGCACCAAAAGTAACTTATAATCCAGGAATTTTCAGTGATGACATGTGACAGATGCTTCAAAATAAGGGAAAAAAAAAAAACTCTGACATGTACCATTAGAGATTTAGCAATCATTTAGTTTATAACCCAAAGTTTAAGAGCCAAAAGATGTAATACACGGCACTAGGACAGAAATCCACTCCAAAATCATACATTTTTCTAATTATTCATGCTAATGTCTATTTGAATACAACTATTTGCATGCTGCCAGGTGTCTGTATCAGCAATTTTCAGGCAGGTTATGCACCACATATAATAGCACACAGAGAGTTTGTTAATCTAAGTTTGTTGGAGATAAGGATAACTCAGTTTAGGGAACTCAGTGAGATCCCAGCAGCCCTTTGGCAAAGCAGGTGGGCTCCTGGCATCAGCTGGAGCTGGGCACGTGGGAGGGGAGCAGGGACACACGTCCTTGCTCTGAGGTAGAGGCTGAAGGGACCAGCTTGTGATAGAAGGTATAAGCTCAGGGTATCCCACGTGTCTGGCAAGATCCAAGCCTGATGGAAGAGCTCTGATGCTCTGGCCAGCTGCAGGCTGTCACAGCAGAGACAGGGAGGAGGCTGGGGTTTGGAAAAACACGTGGAGTGCTGTTAAGCAACCAGCTGCCTGTCTGCTTGCTCCAGAGGCTGACACCCCAACTGCCAGGAAAACGATGAGGAGTTTCCACAACTGTCCTTCCTCCTTGCAGCAGCCCCTCAGGCCTGAGCTCGGTGCTAACCAGCTGTTCTGAACTGAGGGCTAACTGCAGCTGAACACAAAGACACTGTTGTTTGCATGGGATGGAGAACATTTATTGCTCAGGCTCCTGCCCACGTTCCTCCCCGGAGCAAAGCAGGCTTCCTCAGATGCCTGTGCTGAAGGTTTGGGGGTGGAGGAGTAGTTCCCACAACAGCTCCTCTGTTTGCAAAGGAAAGGCTTGAGTCACTTCAGGGAGTTCCCATTCACTCCTCTAGTCTCGGGGGCAGAGAAGGAAGGTTTGGAGATAAACAACATTAAATGCTGCAGAACCTGTAGGGCCTGACTGTGACAGGAAGGGATCCTTCACTTGTGCCAAACGTGACCATGCTGCACCCTGCAGCTGGCCTGCTGCCCTGGAGGTGGTTTTACAGCACTCTGCTGCTGCTGCTCGAAGCAGCAGACTGAAGAGCAGGAGGAGTTTGGAACATTATCAGCTCTGCCCCGGGTTTAGGGCTGACACCCCCACTTGGTGAACACTCTCCACTTCAGAGATTATTCAACCTTCAATATTGGTGGCTCCCACATCACTTATAAAAATAAGAGGAAGGCCAGAGCTTTCTGTGGCAGCAAGGTTTCCTCAGAAGAGCTGGAATTTTTGGAAGGCAAAAGAATTATGTCACAAATCCAAGCTTCCAGATCCCTGAAGTTCACAGGGGTAGGACCACAGCCTACTAAACATAAAAAAAAAGGAAGGGGTGCCACATATGTGATATTTATGTACTTTCAAGTAGCTCCCTTGCAGAGAGCTGCTACTAATGTCCTCTATGACTGAGTTTTTTCCAGTATTGCCATTTCTATCCCATGATGGAGTTCAACTCCAGTGGCAGAACAGTCCTATGGTAGCTGCTAAAAGAATTCCAACTTGATTTCCAAGCCTTGCAGCTAACACACAAAAAATTCCTTTTACATCAACTAAGCAAGTGAGATCCTGAATTATTCAGCAAAAATAAACAAGGTAATTTTTGAAGCCACTTTTCAAGAGGGAACTGGACTGACAATTTCCTATGAAAGAAACCACAATACTGTGAGGTGCTTAATGTAAGGGAGGAGGGTGCTCTCACAGGAGTTAATAGTTTTTAAAAGCTATCAGGCTGTCATTTTCCCATTACAGTATGAAAAATCAGTTCCCATTTGCAACTGGAGTCAGTATAAAATGGAAGTCTTACAAATAAGATTTTTCTACTGGGTACTTCAACCATGATAGAGCTATCACTGCTCTCAACAATCACCATTATCAGGCTAATTTCTCTTAGTGAGATGAGCAATTTCTGCTTTTGGTGACATAAATTCTCCTGTGCTGTGGTGTAGCAGCCAGTCTCCATAAAAGCTTTAAAGTCTTCTAAAATCAAAGTCCATGTTAAAAAAAAATCCACTTCAAACCAGACTTTGGCTTTCAGTCCTTCCAATTCCTACAGGAACTAATGGAGCCAAAGGGGAAGGCAAAACAACAGAAGCTGTGACAATTTGACAGCCCCTTTCTTACCAACTCCTCTGCAGTATTACCAAAAAAAAAACCCAATCAAAAACAGCAAAAAAAAAAAAAAAAAAAATACTGGAACTCCTGAACATCTTGTGCACAGCAAAAACATCAGAACACTTCAGAACACACCTGATCAGATTTCCCACCCTGACACAAATGGACACTTCTTTAAAAGAGGTGTTAACAACTTTTTAAGTTATTTACATAGAGGCCCTTGGGTTTACCTACTTTTTTATATCAACAATGAGTGTTATTATCAGAACTGAGTGCAGAGAAAGAGTCTGGTTTTGTACATGAGAGCACTTTGTGAATGAATCAACTTAATATCCTTATCTGGGGGAGTTTAAACAACAGTGGGAAGAAATGCAGTTTTAAGATGTGGGGAAACAGGAAGGTAAAGTTAAAACAAGGGATGCTCAGGCTGATTGATTTAGAGAAATATTTCAAAATTTGAAGCCTGAAGTATTGACACTTCTGGTGTTTCACACAGGTTACAGCTCTCCATGACTACCACTGCCTCTTGTGAGAACTGCTCTGATTCTGTATAAAAAAATACACAAATTTTGCAAAATACCAACCAATTCAACCAGTAAAACACCGTTCCCAGTCCCAATGTCAAGCACAGAGCTGTCAAGGGGGACCTTGTGCTTTTCCAACCACCTGATTATGCGCACCATGCTTTCTTCTCCAAACCTGGAAAACACAAGGGCTCAGGTAACTAAACCAGAAAAGAAAATGTACAAAAGGTACAGCAAAGTTATTTCATCACTCACTCTCTCCAGCTTTTGCAAAGCCCTTTTTTCTGTTGCTAAAGTAAAAGCTGCCATAGCTCATATTTCATGTTTGCTTTGTTCAGATGAAAATTAATCCTGCAGCCTTAAAATTCACTGAAACACCAACTCTGGCAGGTGAAAGCATCCATATATTAAAAAAGGAAGCAGCAAGGGCGACTTGTGTAGTTAAACCTGAGCTCAGGGATAAAAAGCACATTTGCCAGTAACATACAGCTCAATTACCAGCTCAATTTCTGTGTAATGACACTTGTCCAAGTGCAGCTGAGCAATCTTCACTGTGAAATTGGGCCAGAGAGGAACTGCTGATTTCAATGGTAAAACTCCCCATCATTTTGTCAGCAACTCGTTGAATTGCCGTCTGTGGTTTTGCAATGTCTTTTATGGTAAAGAAATGGCAGAAACACTCTGCAGAAGTTATTTTGTTTACCAGATTTCCCCGGTATCTCCAATGTCTTGAAAAGTTTGCAGTTCTCTTTCGTACGCAGCATCCCAGCTGGAGTTGGGGGGAGAAGAAAGGAGAGGATATCATAATTAACACTGGGAAACATTTAGATTAAAAAGGGATGGGAAGAAAAATTGAAAGATAGATTTAAGCTAGGTATTTGGAAGAAATTGACTGTGAGGGTAGTGAGGCACTGGTCCTTAACATAAGAAGAACATGAAAATGTGGGAGAGAGTCCAGGGAATGCCTGGAGATGCTCCAAAGGCTGAAGCCAGGCTGGGAGAGCGGTGGGTGGATTCACCTGGAGAAAAGGCTCCGGGGAGACCTCAGAGCCCCTTCCAGGACCTAAAGGGTCTCCAGGAGAGCTGGAGAGGGACTTGGGACAAGGGATGGAGGGACAGGACACAGGGAATGGCTTTAAGCTGAAAGTGGGTAGATTTAGATGGGATATTGGGAAGGAATTGTTCCCTGGCAGGGTGGGCAGGTCCTGGCACAGGGTGCCCAGAGCAGCTGTGGCTGCCCCTGGATCCCTGGCAGTGCCCAAGGCCAGGTCGGACAGGGCTTGGAGCAGCCTGGGACAGTGGGAGGTGTCCCTGCCCATGGCAGGGGTTGGCACTGGATGGGATTTAAGGTCCCTTCCACCACAAACCATTCCATGATTCTATGAAAGGCTGAGAACGCTCTGTCCTCTGTGCAGCACCGCCACCCTAGAGAATCACAGATCCTCTAAGCAAATAAATAACACATAAACCAGAGACCGCTTCGCGTTGAGAGGGGGGGGACCTTAAAGACCTTTCATTTCCACTCCCCGCGCCGCGGGCAGGGCCACCTTCCCGTCCCGCCCGTGTCCGCCGCCGCACCCGCGGTGCACCCGCCCCGTGCCCTGGCTCTCACTGCTCCCTGGCACTGCCCCGTGCCCCCCCGGCACTCACTGCTCCCTGGTGCCCAGCACCGAGGGGCTGAAGGGCTCGTCCCCGGCCAGCGCCATGCCCGGCACGCCCCGGAACCAGCGAGCGCTGCGGGCGGAGCGGGAGGAGCCCGGGCTCGCTGATCCGGCCGTGAGGGGAGCGCGGCCCGCTCCGAAACCTGCCGCGGTTCCTAGCGTTTCCTGTGAAAAACACCGATCGCTTCTCGTTTTTTTTTTTTTAAAAAGTTTATTAGTAGTAAAATAGCTATTAAAAAAATAGTAATAAATTTAGAGCAATAAAAATTTGGACAGTGAGGATTAGGGCACTAGGAGACAACGAAAAGCAAAGAATTACGGACGTCCGGATGTTTTTGGGCACCGAGCTGCCAAAACCATGCCTTGCGAACAAAGGAATAACCCTTAAAAGCAACAGCCTGTTGCATGTTCATATATCTCATACATGATGCACAAATTCCTTGCAAATGAAGAATTTTTCTGGTTTTTGTCAACTTCTTCCCCTTAATCCTGCTGGATCCATAAAGACGGAGAGAAGGTGGAAGGATGTTTGTCTTTTCCAATAAGGAGGCTGTAACTCTTCAGGTTTCGTCGCTGTTATCTCTGTGCGAAGAGTTTCTTGATTATCTCATCCCTTTTCTTGAACTAGTAAAAAAATATCTTACATCGCAGGGTTTCTATTTCAACATTATGTTATAACCTAAAACTATATTTAACACACTAGTTAAAAAGGATTAATACAGTATTACAAAGTAACCCCCCATAATACATATAGTAGTCAATTTATTATTTGCGAAGAGCCAATCATAAAATACACATTTTTTCACATTTCCTAATCCCTGCGGTCACCTAAAATCCCATCCTGGCAGTGTCCAAGGCCGGCTTGGATGGGGCGTGGAGCCGCCGGGTCTGTGCAAGGTGCCACTGCCCTTGGCAGGGCTTGGAATTAAACGGCCCCTTCCAATTCAAACCGCACCGTGATTCCATGAAAATCAGCGCAATATTTAAAAAGAACTGTTTATTCTTTTCTATATTTATTCGTTGCAAATGTCACAGACGTTGTTGCTCTCAGAAGGTTTATTGCAAGGTGTTTTAATAAGAAAATGAGAGTGATAAACAGCACTGCTGCACTGTACAGCTCCGTGTGTGTGGACCGCGGCATTTCTTCCCAATATCCATCCCTGCCAGTGGGAATGGCAGTGGGAGCCATTCCCTGTGTCCTGTCCCTCCATGCCTTGTCCCCAGTCCCTCTCCAGCTCTCCTGGAGCCCCTTCAGGCCCTGGCAGGGCTCTGAGCTCTCCCTGGAGCTTCTCCTCTCCAGGGGAGCCCCCCAAGCTCTCCAGGCTGTCCCAGAGCAGAGGGGCTCCATCTCCCTCATCGCCTTTGTGGCCTCCTCAGGACAAGCTCCAGCACATCAGTGTTCCTCACGACGAGACAGACATGGAGGGGCTGGAGCTGGGGAAGGGGCTGGAGCCCCAGGAGAGGCTGGGGGAGCTGGGAAGGGGCTCAGCCTGGAGAAAAGGGGGATCAGGGGGGACCTTGTGGCTCTGCACAGCTCCTGCCAGGAGGGGACAGCCGGGGGGGTCGGGCTGTGCTCCAGGGAACAGGGACAGGAGGAGAGGGAACGGCCCCAGGCTGGGCCAGGGCAGCTCAGGGTGGACACCAGCAGGAATGTCTTTGTGGAAGAGATTGTTAAAGGCTGGGAAAGGGCAAGGAGTCTCCACCCCTGGAGGTGTCCAAGGAACCCCTGGACGTGTCACTCAGTGCTCTGGGCTGGGTGACCAGCTGGTGATCGGTCACAGGTTGGGCTCGATGGGCTCGGGGGTCTGTTCCAAACTCAGTGGTCCAACTGCTCCCACAGTTTCCCCCCTTCCCATGCGGGTACCCCACTGCCCCCCCTCCGGGACTACACTCCCCATGACGCCCCGCGGCGCCGCCGGAAGCGAGCGTGCGTCCGGCGCGCGTGCGCCGTGGCGGCGTCGGCGGCGGTGTGTCCGTCATGGCGGCGTCCATCTCCGGCTACACCTTCAGCTCCGTGTGCTACTGCAGCGCCAACAGCAGCGCCGACCACGTACGTGTCCCCCGCCGCCGCCTCGGCCTCGCGGGGCTCCCTCACGCTGCACACCGGCCGGCGGCTGCGCTGCGGAGCTTCCAGGCCGCGCCGCCGCCGGTGGGGCCCGGCCGCGGGTCACAGCGGGCGGGGGCGGCCCCAGACGGACACAGCGGGGCGGGATGTGGGGTGTCTGGGCGGGATGCGGGGCGTCCGGGCGGCTCTCCGCGGGATGTGGGGTGTCCGGCGTGTGGGGTGCCCCGGATGCTCCGCGGGGTACCCGGGATATGAGCTGCCCGGTCTGCTCCTCCCCGGGTAGGATGTGGGGTGTCCCGGCTGCTCCCCGGGATGTGGGGTGCCCGGCGTGCTTCTCCCGCAGTGTGGGGTCTCCAGGATGCTGCTCCCGGGATGTGGGGCGTCTGGGTGGGGTGTGGGGTGTCGGAGTGGGATGTGGGGTCCGCGGGATGCTGCCCCCGGGATGTGGGGTACCAGGGGTACTCTCCTTGGGATTCCGAGCTGTTCCCGGGATGTGGGGTACCAGGGGTGCTCTCCTTGGGATTCCGAGCTGTTCCCCGGGATGCTCCCCTTGGGATGTCCGAGCTGTTCCCGGGATGTGGGGTACCAGGGGTGCTCTCCTTGGGATTCCGAGCTGTTCCCCGGGATGCTTCCCTTGGGATACCGGGCTGTTCCCGGGATGTGGGGTGCCTGGGCGGGCTGTGGGGTGCCCGGGGTGCTTCCCTTGGGATGTCCGGGCTGTTCCCGGGATGTGGGGTGCCTGGGCGGGCTGTGGGGTGCCCGGGGTGCTCCCCGCGGGGTGGGGCTCCCGCAGGACGCGGGCTGTGGGAGGAAAACGCTCCTGCTAAAGCTGCAGGAGCGCTTTTCCAGCAGCTGCGACCGGCCGCGGGCGCAGTGCAGAGCCGGGGTGTTCCCGAATCGCTCGGCTTTGTTGGCTCGTTTTTAGCCTGAGCTTGCTCTTTTCCTCTGCACCTTGTGCCAAAACCTCCCGATTCCAGCTCAATCTCCTTCTTCATTTTGGGTAGGGATGGAGAATAAAATTAATACACCTTAAAATTGCCTTACTTTTAAATTGCCTTCTGGGTTTTGCAGTCCCTGGTGTTGGTCAGGGTCCAGCCCAGTCTCCACACTGAAATTTGGCTAAGTGCCTGCAGGTTTGAGCTCCTCTTCCCTTGGCTTTGCTGGAGCAGAGCAGCATGGTGCTCAGGCCTCCTTCTTTTCCCCCTGTATTTGGGGCTGGGGCAGAGCCCTCCCTTTTTGTGATGTGTTTGCTTGTGTGGGTTTTGTGTAGAGTGTTCATTCTGGACAGCCCATCCCTGTAGTGTTGTAAAAGGATGCTGGCAAAGCAGAAAACCAGCTTTGGTAAAACCTCAGGGCAGTTTCTACCCACTGCAGCTCAGATGTGTCTTTCAAACTTCATCTTTGATTCAGTTTGAAGCTAAGAAAGTTACAGTAAACAACTGCATATAGTGGATTTTTTTTTTTTTTCTATTTTTAATCCTTTTGTTTTAAAATTGCAGGAAGGATTTCTGCTGGGGGAGGTGAGACAAGAAGAGACTTTCAGCATTAGTGATTCACAGATCAGCAACACTGAATTTCTACAAGTGATAGGTAAGTGATATGACTTTGAGTTGTTCTGAAACAGGCACTGCTCAGGTTTCATGTTTTCAGGAGGTTTCATGGAGAATTGCTTCTCTTGTGAGAGCATCACAGGGTGTGTCAGACTTCCAGGATCATGTTTGCCACAGTTTCGGTGTGTTTATGGTCGAGATGTGAAGAAAAGAAACAAATCTTTGCAAGTTACAGAGGTTTCATGCACCTCCTTTTATGGAGGAAAAATTATTTCTTTAATATATTTGTCTGTGGGGAATTTCCTGCTTGATACAGTTGCCTAAATACAGTATGTGTTCAAAATGAAATTAATTCATTGCTTGATTTACTGGTACTGCAAGGGGCAGATTTTCAGTAGCAGGTTTGGGTGGATGACTGGGAGTTGGTGACATCATAAACTGTCACAGCAGGACTGGACAAGGAATATTTGTCAGACAATTTGTTGATAAGTACAAGTTCTGTACAGCTGTGTTGTGTAAACTGAGCAAAGATCAAAGATCTTGCTGTTAAGTGTTGGTTGAAGGAGATTTTTTAGACATGAGTGAGAAGCTGTTGCATGTTTGGTTTATAGAAAATAGGAAAGCCCTGAAAGAAACTGCCTTTTCGTTTCTGGATACATAACCAGCTGTTAAAATAGATTTAAACCTCCTTAAATACCTGGCTTTGTGGCTGTGATCCCAGATAGCAAAGCAGGGCATACATAAAGCTCAGTGAAAACACACACAGCTCTGGATTGAACATGTGCAGTGGTACCATGCCACATCCCAAGAGATTTCCCACCTTGCAGTGGTGATGGTTTTGTGCTCTGGGCTCCAGAAGGTTCAGTAGTTTCCTGTCCTGCTTATTCCTAAGAGAACATGGGTGGTAAATTGACTGGGAAGTGTCAGTTATGAGCCAAATTACAGAAGATAAAGGCATAGCATTTTTTGTGTTTGCATCTATCAGAGTGTTGCTGATGGCTCTGTGTGTTCAGACAAAACTGACAGAGCCAGTCATTTTTAGGTTTTTAAATTAGACCTTGCTCTTCAGTGGTCACTGATCTTGGTTATTGTTGGCAGTGATGTCACCACCTGCAGCCTTGGCCTGGTTTCCTAAACCAAGTGTTTGTGGTGTTAAAAATTGCTTTTTTTAAATCAGCCTTTTGTCATATTATTGGTTACAGTGACTTTGTGAGAATGGAAATCACCCACTCCTGAAGACCTGCTGGATATTTTTTTTTATTTGCCATTTTTACTTCAATATTTATTCATCAAAGTTAACTCTTGGACTGCCAGTTCAGCTCACAAGATTGACAGTTTTGTGGCACTGCTGTCACAGATGACTTTTCACTTTCTTTTGTGTCTCCTTAGTGGTGGTGTTTAAATATGTGTGTGTGTACATAGTGTGTGTACTACATACATATATATGTATAAAAATAAGTCAATGTGTAAACCTTAAATTTAAAATGTTGGCTGCTTCATGGGGTCTGAGCAGGAGGATTCTTGTTTCCTGTTTCAAAACACAAGGTCTGTGTAGCAACATCATCACCCAAGAACCAAGAACATAATTGCAGTCAATGTATTTGCTGGAAGGAATTGGTCTAAGCTGCAATAATTGTACTTACAGGCTTTGTTAGCAGATTGTTTCCACAGATGCCTGCATGATGGTGTGAAAATATTAGAGTTGATACAATTTTATATCAAATACAGGAGTCAGTAATTTTAACAGCAGCTCCTGAGGAGATCTTGCCAGTGAGAATGTGCAGTTTGTCAGGCAGCATGCCTGGAATGGGTGCTCAGGGCCTTGTTTTGATAGACACCAAATGTGCTGAGATGTGGATGTTGCTGGCTCCTGTTCTTGGGAGTGTGATCCATCCTGGTGCCTCTGCTGGGATGGCAGCCCTGAGCAGCAGGTGGGGAATCACTGCAGGGAGGCAGAGCCTGAACAAAGTTCCTGCTGAACTCCAGTGGGGCTCTGCTGCTGGAGCTGGAAATATTTGTGCTGCGTGGTCACAGAATCCCAGAGTGGTTTGGGTTGGAAGGGACCTTAAACCCCATCTTGTTCCACCTCCTGCCATGGGCAGGGACACCTTCCACTAGAGCAGGTTGCTCCAAGCCCCTAAAAAATAAGTCATGCTTGGTGTTGGAAAGACAATGTAAAATTGGATTTTTACTCTTTTCTCACTCTCCTGTAACATGCTGACATGTTACAACCTTTGCTGATTAAATAAGCATCTTAGCATGTATCACAACCTTTTCAATGAAAAAACATTGCCCTGATTTTTAATATTTCATATAACAGAATTATAAAGTGCAGCTAAATGTTTTGAAATTGGTTTTAGCCTCTTTGCTCATTAGAGATTCTGTTTGCCTTGCCTCTTTAAACACTACAATGTATAATATTTCAGTGATTCCCTTCCCCATCCCTTTTTATTCCTTGCTGCTGTAATAAACAATGCATATGGATGCAAGTAAGCTGTTGTGGAAAGGTGTAGGAAAAAAGAAAACAGCAATCAGAAATGCCTTTGTGAGGAGTTTGTAACTATCAAATAGTATCAAAAGTGTGTTTTTGAGGCTCAGATAAATCTCTGTGCATCTGAGCAAGTGTATGCCTTGCTTATTGAAATACTTTTCTATGTAAAAGGTCAAATTATGAAGTGAAGGCAGTTTTCTGTGTATGGTGCTGTGTCATCAAGTGTTGAGGCAGTAAGGGCAGTGTGTGGTCTGACACGGATGTTTCTTGCTCAGTACCTCTGATGTGGAAAGTTCATGCAAGATATGCCACTGTAATTTCTCTTTGCCTGGAGCAGTTGGACATATGTCACTTTTTTTTGTTTGTTTGTTGTTGCAGAAATCCATAACCATGAGCCTTGTTCAAAACTCTTTAGGTAAGCTTCTTTTGTTGTCTTGCTGTGGTGGCTGCAGAATATGAAAATAGGGAGCTCCCTGCAATATATTAGCATTTCAAATGTCCTACCAGTGTTGGTTTTACAGAAACACACTGCACCAACCATGACAAAATAGGAGTTTACAGTTGTAGTGTAGCTTGGAAGAGGTTTATTTCTCAATCTCTTTGGATTTCCATCTGGTGTAGCTGCTGGAGGTAGGGCAGCAGTCGGGTGAGCTCATATCACTCTGATGATGAGGATGAATGTCAAAATCAGTTTAAATTGTTGTAGTCTAGGCTGGCTCTGCCTGGGCCTGGTGGGTCACAGCATCCCCTGTGTGCCCCAGCCCTGGTAACCTGCTGGGTTTACAAGTTGGTTTGTGCTTAGTGGTACCAACATGCACCAACTAATTATTGTAAAATTTTCAGCTTTCTAGTTATTTTTGCCTTCTGATCTTCTGAACTCCAGAATTTAAATTAAATATGGGGCTAATACATTCTATTTAACAGCTTCTATCTATGTACATGTAAATTTTCTCTATAGTCTTCACTTGTTACACAGTGTTGGCTTCTAAAGTGCTGTCTAGAATTCCTTTTGAGAAGGAATTCCCAATTAATCTCCTCTCATCTTGAGAGATTTCCAGGCAATTAAGAAGACACAGTAGCTTAGACATTATGATTGACATTGGTTGCATTAAAGAGAAAAGCTGCAGTCAGTCACTTGCTGGCTGGTAATTACAGAGAGGGTACTCTTAACTCAGGGATTTAAATGCTGCAGACTTCACACATGGAGATAAAGCACAGACAGAGAAAGAGTTGGATATCCACCAGGATTATAAATAAATATTGCAAACATGAATTGAAAAATTTGTGCATATATAACATAGTGTCTCAAATTTGTCATTAGTCATAGTCTGAGTCTTCCCAACAACTTACACCTTGAAGCAAATGGTATTTCCACCCTTATTTACCAACCAAGCACCAAGCTCAGGATTTGGTGTTTTTCTACCCCACCCCCAAAAAGTTGAAGTCACAGACCTCTAAACTAGAGTGTTTTGCTGCACTGCTTTAGGTGTTAGTGTTAGCTCTTGAAAGAGACCAAGGAGGAATCTATTTTCAAATGTTTTTCCTTGTATCATGCACTCTGATCTACCTGAATACCTAAACCTATCTACACAGGTAGATTTATAAATTCCTAAATCCGTCATGTCCACAAAATAACGTGTCAGGGTTTGGGTTCAGCTGTGGAAACAGAACCAATTGAAAAAGACCATGATACTTTGAATTATTTCTGACTCTTTTGGCTTCAAGGATCCAGCCATGTGAGTGCAGTGATAGGATTGGAGCTCAAGAAATTGATTTGGAGTTGCATTTAAAATGGCCCTGCTTTCATTTCTTCTGCTGTGGTAGGCTTCTGATTATCAAAGCAGGGTTTTACAGAATGCTGGTCAAAATAAAATTGCACAGTGCATTTCTGTTGGTAAAAGTAAGGCTCTGGAATTGCTTTGTATTGTCTAGAATGCCATCTGCTTGTAGAACACTCAAAGTATAAATTATTTACTTTATGTATAATATGTGTGTATAAACTGTCTACTTACCTTTCTCTCTTCCTTTTTGTTCAAGCTTTTATGACTATGCAGGCAAAGTTAATGAGGAGAGTTTGGACAGGATTCTCAAAGACAGAAGAAAAGTAAGTTTTCTATCTTTTCCTGCTGTTGTAGGCATTAGAAGGAGTGGGTTTGGAAAACAAATAGAAAAAAAAGGTAGTTAACTAGAATAAATACTTTCCTTCACAAATCTGATGGTTTGTTTTGATCCAGAGCTTATTCTGTACAGAAGTTGTTGGATTTGTGGTGCTTAGATTAAACTGGGATCAGTGTCTAATTTCCCTGAAGAAATGCAAAGGATTTAAGTGTAGCTCTCCAAAAGTGTAGGGCTCTATTGACCATCTCAAACTCAGATCTTGAGGAATTCAGTTTCTTTCGTTGTTCTAAAGCTTTTGGGTAATGGTGATACCACAATATCAGCCCCTTTATTCTCAGAAGGTAAATCTGTGTCTCTCAGGTAACACTGTGGGTTTTTCCTGATGTACTTTGATTACAGAACGTTATTGGATGGTACAGATTTAGGAGAAACACTCAGCAGCAGATGTCATACAGAGAGCACATCATTCATAAACAGCTGACACACATCCTTGGAGTGCCTGACCTCGTCTTCCTTCTCTTCAGCTTCATTTCCACTGCAAATAACTCAACACATGCTTTAGAATATGTGCTTTTTAGACCAAACAGAAGGTAAGCAAACTCTGTCAATGAACCAGTCCTCATTCTTTGTTCTGCTTTTTACTGCTATTCCTTAAAATATTTAGGACTTTGTACAATTGCACTTAAAGAAAGCTTTTTGTTTCTCCAATGTCTTGGATGATGGATTTGGTTTTATTTTGAGGGTTTTTTTGTGCAAATAACTTATAAATTAAAATAAGGGTGAACAAAAAAAAATCTTTTCAATCTCTATATCATCAGGCAAAAAAAAACCCTTATTTTTTTTTTTTTATTTTAAGAGACATCAGATGTCACTACCATGTTTATTCTAGTGGATCTGAATATATCTCTGGTAGTTTGCACATTATAAAGGTTCTTGGAGGTGTAGAGGTAGCTCTATATTAAGGGGTTTTGATCCTGCATTTTTTTTTTTTGAACACAACTTGCAATATTCAGCTACTTTTATAACAAACCTAATGCAGAAGCTTTAAAATTAGATGAGTTCTGATCATCAGAGGGATGGGATAATATCGAGGCTTTTGTAAAGAATCTTCTTCAAATGAATTAAAAAATCTTTCTGAACTTTCTCTGCAGGTATAATCAAAGGGTGTCACTTACTATTCCTAATCTAGGCAACACTAGCCAGCAGGAATACAAAGTTTCTTCAGTGCCAAATACTTCTCAGAATTATGCCAAAGTTATTAAGGAACACGGGTAAGGACTTTCCCTTTTTAAATGAAGTAGTCATGAAGCTCTACTCTCTGTACCTCACAGAGAATACCACAAATGTGCATGTTGAGCAGCAGAAAACCAGTTCTGGAGGAGAGTGGTCAGTTCCCAGTGTGCTTTTTTTCCTGGTTAGAATTGGATCTTTTAGAAGAACCAAGGGAACTTGGTGCACTTTTCAGAAAAGCAGAGTTGGTGTGGCCAGTCCATGCTGGGATCCTTCTGGCTGGAAGCTTCTGACTTGATTTCCACCCACCACCTACCTCCCCAAGGAATTCTGTGTGCACTTGAACTCTGCCTGAGAAGCATTGAATTCTTGATGTTTTTCTTAAGTATTTTCAATTAAATGCCATAAATTCCAAGTAGCTTTTCTGGCTGTTAACAATGAAATTATACAAGCTGAAAGATTTTGGCAGAAGTTTAATCTCATTCAAATGAGACTTTATTGTTCCAGAAGGAATTTTGGTATTGAATATGCTGCTGTCCAAATTTTTGTTTATGACAGTATGGTACATTTTTAGCAAGATGCTATTGCTAAAATAGCATATTTAACAATAAGATACATTTTAAAAATGCAGTGATAGACTGCTTAACAGGAATTCAAAGACAGCATGAGCTAGAAACCTGTATTGTCTTTTCTCTCTAATGATTCCTGCTTTGTTTTCATTTTTAGTACTGATTTTTTTGACAAAGATGGAGTGATGAAGGACATCAGGGCTATCTATCAGGTTTATAATGCACTTCAGGAAAAAGTACAGGTAACATCCTTTACTCCATATTGGTCTGTATATATGTGGCATCTTTTATTCATCCTTTGGTTAAAGCTGCAGTGGAGGAGATGGAGATTTTTAGAGCTCATAGGCAATTATCATGAACTGTAGGAAAATAAGACTTGAAAATTAAATGTTTCAGTTTTTATTTAATGTGAGCATTTGCAGTGGCTTCTGTGAAAGTGGTTGGTACAAATAGCACCAATTTTTTTTTTCTCTTTTGCAAGTAAATGATTTAATACTTAGTGATTTATGGGAGGTGTTAGTCATTTTTAAGGGTTTGCAGTGAAGAGAAGCCCTGCTGAAGGCTGTAGGGATTTGCAGAGGTTTAAAAATGACTCCTGGCTCTGGGTATGGAGCATGAGCAGAGCACCATCTGTTAGTTAAAACTTGTGAACATTTTGTGTGGAGCATGAGTGAATCCTGCTCCAAATGTGCCAAAGCATCTGAAAAAGCCTGGAGTGTCAGCTCTGCTCATTGTGAGCTTGTCAGTTCACAGCTTGTCCTGTGTGAAGAGCAGTGGAGCTGTGCTGCCCGGGGAGCTCTCACAGCTGCTAATTGTGCTGGAGTCACAGCTTGTTCCCAGGCTTTCCCTTTACATCTGCCCTGGGGGGATTCGTGTCTCTGCTCCAGCTCAGCTCTGCTGCTTGGCTCCTGAGCAGGGAACAAGGAGAAATCCCTCCAACCATCCCCTGCACCTGCCTGCACAGGGGCAGCTGCTCTTTCTCACTGGCAAGTTGCACCTTCCAACCTCCTTTGGACAGTGGGTAAGGCAGACACTTCCAGGCAGCTTCAGGGAATAGGAACATTTCTCTACAGAGCTGTGTCCATTAGCTAATGGCATTGTTCTGTAATGCTGTTCTTGCCAGGAGCACGACTGTCCTCTGTGCTCCTGCTGTTGTTTCAATTGCTGTCTGGAAAAATGGAAATGGGCTTCTTTAGCCTGGAGAAAAGGAGGCTGAGGGGAGACATTGTTGCTCTCTTCTCCAAGTGACAGGAGGAGAAGAAACTACCTCAAGTTGCACCAGGGGAGGTTTAGGTTGGAGATTAGGAACAATTTTTTCCCTGAGAGGTCTGTCAGGCATTGGAACAGGCTGTTCAGGACAGTGGTGGAATCAGCATCCCTGGGAGTGATCATGACCAATATTTAATTTCATAGAATCACAGAATGCTTTGGGTGGGAGGGGACCTTAAAGCTCATCTCATTCCACCTCCTGCCATGGCAGGGACACCTTCCACAGTCCCAGGCTGCTCCAAATCTCATCCATCCTGAACATTTCCAGGGATGGGACACTAACCAACTTTGGATCTTACTACAGATCTTCTGTCACGATGCATTATTTGGAAATTATTTTCCTATAATGCAGCAACAGCCAGTAAAGAAAACAATCTTGAGGCTGAGTATTTCTGCTGCAGTTAAATCCTGCTTTTAGTTTTGTGCTTCAATGGTTTCTTGTCTGGTAGTAGCTTTATTAATGTTGTCCTGAAACTATTTCCTATATTTTTGCCCAATCTTAGCATGCCTTACATTTTTCTCCCAGGCAGTATGTATAGATGTAGAAAAAAGTGAACGTGTTGTTGAATCTTTTCAAGCTGATGTAAACAAGTTAAAAAGGCAAATCACACAAAAGAAGAATGAAAAAGAACAAGAAATAAGTAAGTTGCCCTTTATTTACCTTTTTTTTTTTTTTGTTCAGAAGCAGATGCTGTGAGGAGAAAATGTTTTGTGGAATTAAAGTAATTGTTTACTCATGGGGAAAAACATCCCAGTGGGAAGGGCAATATGATGGATTTGTGTTGAATGACACCTGAGCTGTGAAAGTGTGTGTTGCAAGTATTTCTGCTGGAATCATCCAGTGTTAGCAAGCTTAAAATATAGGAGAGACAACACTGTACAGAAAGAATGAGCAAGTCAGTTCTGGAAATAACACAGGAAAAGATCAGTTGTAGGAAAAGAAAATTGGGGAAAAAAAAAAAAAGCTAAATACTGGAGAGATTCTTTTTGAAGTAAAGAAACAAGGTTCTGTGCCCACAGGCCAGGAGCTATCCATGATTTTATAAAGTCCTTATTCCCACTCCCATTTGCTGACTTAGTGGTAAAGATGTTCAGCACTGAAATACCACTTCTCAGTGTTGAAGTAAATCTTTGTAGGTGTTGTTCATCTTATTTTGTTGCTCCATAATTTCCTGAGTCAGTGAGCACGGCTGTGTGAGCACATTTGGCTGATTGCCACACTGTCCCTCCTTCCTAAAAACTGAGTGTGGCCTCAGGAGACTTTGGTTAGCAGCAGATAAGTTTTGTGAAGCACTTGGCTCCTTCCAAAGAGGCGTTGCTGATCTAATTGAATTTGTGAGTGCAAGGGAAGACTGAAGGTAGAGAGTAGGGCAGAGAATAGGCAAATGGGAAGCAAGATGAAAACCTAAATAATTCATAAGCAAATTACACATTTCAGCAAACACTGCCTCTTTTTAGCCATGTTTTGAAAAGATAAGCAAATAATGAAATTTTGTCATTTTAGCTACGAGGTGTTTTTTATTATTTCTGTGTCCTGTTACCTAAAGCAGTGTGTGACAAAAAGATGGTTTAGGTGGGTGAACACCCTAAACTCTGCTATGGGCCTGCTGCTGCTGTGACTGGTATTTTAATTTTCTCCAGGCAGCAAGGTAGTGTTATCACATGAGCATTTTGGTGCACAGTTTGATCTGTCAGCACAAGTTCTTCTTTCTCTGAACCTCAAAAAGGTGACAGAGCCAGGATTAGCCCAGGACCATTTGAAAGGTGGAAGTAAATGAGTCACTGCTGTTTCCTGCTTGGCTGTAGATGAAGTAGGCAGGGAGCTGCTACTATGGGGAAGCAGAGGTGGGTATTTAGTGTGACTGGAGCTGATCCCAGCACAGATGGGAAAAGCTGGGGGAGGAGAAGGAAGAGCAGTCAGTGCTCAACTCTGGGTACTACCAGGGAGATGCAAATGCTGGACTGAGAATTGATGCCAGAGCAGAGAATCATGTGAGAGGGCTGAAACACGAAAACATGCAGCTTGGAGCTCTGCAGTATTTTTAGATGTGAGTAGTTAATTACTGAATCTGGCCTTCTGTTCCCTCACTTGCTCAATGCTGCGAGAATTTCCTTGGTTTTAGTGAGGAAAAGGGAGAGTTTGATTCCAATTCCTGTGGGAGTGTTGTGTGAGAGCTTGGTGTTCCTACAAACCTTGGGTTAACAGGTTATGACTTAAACACTCCATTATGAAAGGCAGTTGAGACTGCAGTTGCCAGATCACTGAAATAGTTCTGTACAAGTAGCAGGATGTTCCAGGCTTTGGTGAGTGCTGTGCACTTCCCAGATGCCAGGAGATCTCCCACTGCAGTTCTCCTGTTGTGGCTCAGAAATGGAGAGCTGTTATGTAGCCACTTGAGGGAATGTGCTCCTTTTATTCCCAAGAGACATCTCAGTGGCTTGGTTAAAGGAACTCTCACCCTCCATGTGGGGTTTCTCCCATTGTGTCCCTCACCTTACACATTCCAGTGTCAATTCTGGCAGGTTTGTTGGTTAATAACCCCTTAGGAACCTGTCAGAAACTTCAGTGTCTCCCAGTGCTTAACAAAACTTCCTGCCAGGAAGTCTTTCCTTGTGTCTACTGTACAGTACTCAAATGTACCTTTCTGCAGCAGCCTCTTAGACACATTTAAGAATAAAATGCTTTCTTCAGTCTTCCCTCCTAATCCCAGTTATTCCAGCCTTTCCTCTTAGATCATGATTATTAGATCTCTGACGAGTCCTTGTGTTTTGTAGGGTTTCTCCAGTTTTCCCTATTTTTTAAACTGTGGTGTTCATAGTTACATACATTCTGGTTGTATTGTTAACAACTACAATGAAATGATACATACCTGTATCTCCACAGCTGAGCACACCTCATGCATATTGATTTATAGTTTACATAAATCAAGTTTCTTTTCTGCAGAAGGATGCAAGTGTTCCTCATTTTGCAGCTTTTGCAGTTCATTATTCCTGTGCACATCTTCCTCAAATTATTTTCCAAATCAGCTCATTTGAGATGATTTTCACATTCCTGTTCTGATGCCCTGCTACACTCCCAGCTGTAATTCCATCATTTAAATGTTTAATGTGAGTGCAGTTATTAAAATAATAATTTGAGGGAAGAAGACAGGGTGATTTCTTTGCAGGTGTTATGAGATTGTCCCCTAGCACAGGGGGCATTGAAAGAGAAAGTACAAAGTGATACTTTTAAGATACAATTTCAAATATCAATTATGGATGAGTAGCGAGTTGAGTTTTGCTGAATAAGACACGGATAGAGAGGAACAGGCAGGTTGAGCCCTAACACAGGTGCTTTTTGATGTGAGAAGGAGCTGAAAAATACAGAGAAAAGATGAGAGGGAAACAGCAACAAGCTGTGGAAACATCCTGTAGCTGTGTTTTTTGGGAGCTTAAACTGGATGAAATGATCTGTACAGGATGACTGTGCACATGAAAGTGTAGCATGTTTGCACTTGGACAGTTTATTTGCTTTCTGACTCATTTTGGGTTTGAAATGGGATCACTGGGATAATTGAGCTGTGCTGATCCTGATGAGGTTCAGGCTGCACTGCTAAATTTAGGGGAGTTTGTTGTGCTCAAAGAGTAGGATGCAGTGTTAAGATTTGATGTGATGGTCAGGGGTAGTGTATTGACCTAAAATCAGGGGTATGAAAGGTGAGTAGAGCAGACTGAGAGGACAGGATCCAGTGCTGGAGTTGGAAAGCAGAGCCAGGGATGAGCATTTGATGACAAGCAGAAAGAAAGAAGGGCAGGCGAGGTGGTCGCAGCTCAGGTATGTGGAGCACGTTGCCAAGAAAGCATTAAGTACCTCCTGTTCTTTGCTTTGTAGGAATGCAGCAGGCAATTTTAAATAGGCAAATGCCAACAGATAACGTGGAGCCCATGTTTGTTCCCCGAATGTCCTACACTGGGTTTGCTGTGGAAGGCTGCACACTTGAAGATTCCGACGTCTCCGATCCTCCCCCGCCGTACTCGGATTTCAACACAAGCACTCAAGACAGTTCTGGCAGCCCCGGGCTCCTGGAGAGCAGCAGCATCTTCATGCCTCGGCCTCAGGCTGTTGGTTCTTCCAGTTATGTTTCCACAACTGCAGGATTGAAATATTCTGGCAATGGAGCATCCATGCCATCTTCCCAAAGAGCGCTCGCTGACAATGTTGACGAATCAGAAGACAGTGATTATGAGAATTTGCTTGAACCCACAGAGTCCTCTGACAGTGAATACTCACAGACAAGGGAGTCACGACCTTCTGCACACCCCGACGGTGATTCCAGGAACACTCAAACTTCTCAGATTTGATAGGGGGCAAAACCAGAAAAAATCCACGTGAGACTGTTTTTTTCATAATTGTTACCGAGAGACTTTGGGGATTTAACCCGGAGGAAATGAACTACACAGGATTACTGTGCACACGAAATGTAGAAGACTTGCACTAGATGGTTTATTCACCTTGTGATACATTTTGCAAGTTTTATAATGGAATCATTAGGATAATCAAGTTGTACTAATACTGATGAGGTTCATGGATGTACTGGTAAATTTAGGCAAAATGAAATTTATAGAGATCTTGTAGCTTTTGTTGCCATATTTTCTTTAAGACAATAAATTGGGATGTAGTAACTAAGCACAGTTAGTCTACAGATAATGTTCTCAAATCAAAACTTACCTCTTGCACTATCATGCCTTGAATTTTAATTTTTGAAAGGGAATAATAAATATATCAGCCGCCTTCCGAATAGCTTTCTATGGTAAGCCAAATTGGCCTTTGCAAGCAAAGAAATTTTGATAATTCTGAGAAGCCTGATTGGAAAAGATGTGGTCAGCCTCCTTCTGTGGGCATGCCCTCATCAGAGGAGGGGTTTGTTTGACCTTTTTTACAAACAGAATGTGTCTCACTTCAACTGATGGTTGCCTTTTTTTCTGTAAAGGATGTTGGGGGGGTGGGATGCCTGGTAAATCATCCAGATGAATGTCATAAATAGAATTATTCTGGTTTCACTGGGTTTACAATGACTTTACGCCACACTAGCCTCATTTATTGTCTCATGCGTTCTTTTAGCATAAATATGAAGTGCACATACAGGAGTAAATGACCGACAGAAGTAGTAAATTCCATCATGATTGGACTTTGGAGTCTGCAAATTGCAAACATCAGAGACTGCTACTTGCATTTTATTTGCATCTGAGTATTGGATTTACGCTTCTAGATGAGTTATTTTATGTGATAAATAGGGGATAGGGTAGGAGAAGATTGTTTGGAGAGTCCCCTGGGTTTATTACCTCTTTTCCTCTGGGTGAAACATGTAAATGATTATTTTAATTTGAATTGCAGCTCTTGTCAGAAAACTGCCGTTTGGGATAAATGAAGTGTGGTATATTTAGAGAATTTCATGTTTGGATGCACTTACTTTTATTTAAGTACTGCTTGTATGCTAACGTTGCCCAAAATATGTGAAATTGTGCCACTAAGAAGTTTGTATTCTTGGACTTTATCCCTGATGTGTAAATGAGAAAATACACATTTTAAGATGAGGTTATCTGCAGCATTTATCACTTTGAGGTATCAATAGCCACTTCTTTGATTTGTACCCAGAACAGCAAAGCAGTTGCTTAAAAATTTTAAATATCTCAAATTTACTCACTGAAATTTTAGTCTTCTGGATCATATCCTTAGGCAAAAGTCTGTTCATTACCCTCTCCTTACCTGAACTAAATTAAGCAAAATAACTTGGGGAAAAAAATGAGATGTTAAAATTGCCACTCTTCTACTGAGTTGTTCCATCTTTAAAACATCAAGTGCTCTGGTTTTAACTATTTGACATTGTTCTCATTAGCCTTAACTGGATGGATTTTTGTTTTGGAGTGTTGCAATCCCTGGAACAGAGTCCTTGCTGTGGAGTCACCACCTGTGAGCACCTGTGGCTCAGGTGTGGACGTGTCGATGCTGGAATCAGAACTGACAGGTTGGCAGCCACCCTCTTCATTTTTATTCTGCACAGAAACCTGCAAAATGTACATCTCTGAGAAAGCAGTTAAATGTGACAATAAAATCTTATTTAATCCTACCATAGATTTTAATGCTTGTCAGGTGCCACGTTGGTGGAGGAGCTCACTGAAGTGGTTTGTTCAGGCTGGTCTGCTTGGGGGACTGAGGGGATGTGGCAGAGGGACCATTCCATGCCTGACACACATTTATACAAGATCCTTGAATTCTGGGGTTATTTAACAAAAAATGTGAAAAGTTCTGCTTGGTTTTCCATGGTGTGTCATCGTGCCCTCCAGCCAGTGCCTACCTGCAGGTATTTTCATTCACCAGAACTGTTGACTCATAAGAACAAAGGGTGTGGCTTTTTTTTTTTTTTTTTAATGTAGGTAATATTCTGGCAAAAATACACCTGCTTAGACTTTGCAGTTTTCATGACAGTCCTGTTAAAAACAACAATGGTGGGTTGAGATCTGTCAGAAGGCCACAGGGAGCAGCTTTAATCCTGAATTGAGGACTTTCATACCTGTGTTCCAGTCTGACTCCTGGACAGTCCCTGTTGGTGATTCCCAGGAGCAGGGCCTGTAGCTGTGTCCTCCCTCTAAAAGGAAGGCAGCACTGAGGAAAAGCTACTGAAAATTGGCTTCTGTGTCCTTCTGTTCCAAATCCTGGAGTTTTCCTGGTTTTCCTGGAGTTTTCCTGGTTTCCTGGAAACCTGTAACTGCTGTTTCCTTTATTTTCAAATTTATTCCCCCTCTGACAGTTGATAGTAAGAAGAACAGGGATGCACCATATGGGAAGCCTCAATGAATTAGAACTATCACATATGCTTATGAAAGGAAGCATCATCAAATATTTCTGAAATTAGCTTGGATTGACACTCTGGGAGTCTCCAAGTCCTGTCTTTGCTTATGGGATGGAACATGTTGGCAGAAAGACTTGTGAGCATTGTTCATTTTGGCATATTCACGACTGTGCAGGTTTGGAGTTCATGTCTCGCATCTCTGGGGACATTTCACTGCCTCTGACATGTCCTGAGTTAAAATGTAAAGAGAAGCTGTTACTGTTGGTGCAGCATCAAGATAAGATAAGCAAACTGATAAAACTCCTGTTAAGTGGGAAGATGCTTCTGAGTACACTGAATGTAACTAGAATCAGTCTGAAACTTTTGCTTTTTTTGGTGCTGCAAAGTTTATTTTAAGGATTTTTTTGGGGGGTTTTTTTTTTTTTTGGTTTTTTTTGATAACAGGCTTGCTTTGCTCGGTTCTTCCCTGGTTCTGCCTCTGAGCAGTCTGCAGAGCAGCTAAAAAGGTGTTGGTTTCTGCCTTCCTTTCAGGTGACTCTTCCTCTGGCTTTCTCTTTTCTCTCTGATATCTGTGGTTTCACACATACATTTCTCTGTCATGTTAGATTTGTGGGGGTATTGGCATGTACCTTTATAGTTCTGCTTCTGTAGCTTACAGATTTGGGAAGAAAACAGGATTTGATTAAAGTTTCATTAGTAAACTGCTAAGTACTTGGGCACCTTCCAGTGCCTGAAGGGACTCCAAGAGAGCTGGAGAGGGGCTTTGGGCAAGGGCCTGGAGGGACAGGACACAGGGAATGGCTTTAAGCTGAAGGAGAGAAGATTTAAGTGGGATATTGGGAAGGAATTATTCCCTGGGAGGGTGGGCAGGCCCTGGCACAGGGTGCCCAGAGCAGCTGTGGCTGCCCCTGGATCCCTGGCAGTGCCCAAGGCCAGGCTGGACAGGGCTTGGAGCAGCCTGGGACAGTGGAAGGTGTCCCTGCCATGGCAGGGGTGACACTGGATGGGATTTAAGGTCCCTTCCCACCCAAACCATGCTGGGATTCTGTGAGCTGTCCCAGCCTGTGGTTAGGACAGTGAAAGGAATATCCTGTGGCTCAAATCCCCATTTGTCCCCCTGGGGGGCTCCTGCAGACTCTCACCACTACACCTGTCACACCTCATGGAACCATGAGCAAGAATGTTCAAATTGTTGACTCCTGGGTTTTCTTGCTTTTCATTCTTACCTATAAATAGCCTTATATTGTGTAGCAGCACCTTGGCTGAAGTTCCAAAAAGGAGATAAAAGGAGATTCCTTTGCTGTGAACAAAATTACCTGGATTCCCCTCTGGGAGCGGCCGCTGTTATTCCCACTGGTGGGAGCAGAGAGGCTTCCAAGGCAGGGAGAGCAGAAGTTCAGGAGACCTCACTTTACCAGAGCTCCAGCCTGGGAGATTGTTCTCCTTATTCTGAGAGAATTTCAGGCTCGACTTCCCAGGGCAAGCCCTGCAGATGAAGCTGGATGTCAGAGCAGGTCAGCCGGATCCAGTAAGAGTTACCTTCAGGAAAGAAGGATCATCACAATCCCATCAGCTCGTGGTGTGGGTGGGTCAGGAGTAAATCCAGCAGCAGGCTGTGTGCCAGTGGAAATCTAGGAGCTTTTTCCACCTAGGAAAGTAGTTTTTTCCTCTTTCTGACCTTTAAATAAGATGGTAACTTGCACATGCTTGTCTTTTCCCTAGGCATCATCCAGAGAAAACAAAACACCTTATTGCCTTTTCCAGGCTTATTAGGGAGAGGTGCCTGCTGAGCTCTGCAGAAGGAGCTCAAGGCCACCAAGGCTGGGAAAGCTGCTGCTCTGCACCACTCCAGTTCACTGCAGGAGTTTGCTTTAATTATTTCCAGCTCTCTTGAGATCCTGTTGTTCCCTGCTCCAGGCTCTGCCAGCACCAGGGCTCTCAGTACTCACCTGGTATTGAGGAGAAGAGCTGGTTGTTCCCCTCTTGTGGATTTGTGTGCCATGTATTTATTTCCTCTGGCTTTATTGAAGAAGGTGTTAGGAAGGGAAATCTAAAAAGCCCCAAGAGACAAGTCAGTAATAGAATAAACACACAGGTGTTTTGAAATTCTTCCATTATAACACTTTTAAAAAACTTCTACCTAATTTATTTTCCTGCTCAACATTTTGCTTTGGGCAAATGTGACTTTTTTTCCAAAGGAGGAAAAATAGTACTGCTGAAAGTTTTCCCTTCAGAAGGCCCATTTCTACCATGGGGATTGTTCCAACAATTCTTTTGGTGGCAGTTTGTGATTTTTAACACATTTTCAAGAGCAAGAGGCTGCTGTAGCTGTGATCAGGGATCATTGGCAGTCTGTAATATTAATAATGAATAGCCAATTTTAGCCATAAATGAAGTAATCTTAAATAAAATGTTCCTCATCAGCACTTAGGGAAAAGTCCTTTAAACAGGATGATATCACCCAAATGCTGTGGCTGTAACTTTTTAGCCTGAGCAGCCAGAGTTCTCAGCTGAGAGGTAGCACAGAAGGCACTGCTTGGTGCTGAGCAAAGTTTTTATCTTAACCCTGTAGAGAGGTTTGGATCATAGGATAGGGAATGTTTAAAGCTCACTGTCTCCAACAATGCAAGGTTTTGGCATGCAGGAAGGCGAGTGCTCTGCTGACTTCGGGCACACTGAAGTAGCTGTCGCTTGTTAGCAGTAACCCTTAAAGCAGGGATGTTAAATTTCATACAGCCTGGACACCTGGAAGAACAGGAAGCTGAACATCCTGTGAGTGCATCAGCCGTGCAGAGAGGGAGTTTTAATTCCCACAGCAACGGAGCCTTGGTTTCAGCAGGTGCTGTTGAGCAGGTCCCTCCTTTTCCTCTGACATCGGAAGCGCTCGGCTGCACTTTGCGTCCCTGATGGACCTGCTGCAGTCCCAGAACACGTGAGGAATGTGATATCCCTGCTCCTGAGGGCAGGTGGGTGCTGCAGGAAGCCCCGGGAACCACGGGCAGTTATTTTAACAGGGAACACAGGAGGGAATTGGGCACTGCACCAGCAGTGTCACAGCTGCACACGGGATCTGCCTGCTCTGTGCAAACTGGATTAGGGACAGGAGAACACTCCTACCCCCTTCAGCAAGGGAGACCCCGGGCTCTTCTAATCCTGGATCCTGACTTCAATTTCCAAGTGCCCTACAATAAATCCCTGCACAGAGATTGAGAAGAAAGTCTGAGCAGAGGGACAAGGGACTGAGGTCCCAGGAGTGCCCACTCCTGCACAGAGCCCTCACACTCCATCCTGGAGTTGAAGTGCTGCTAGGGTGGGATGAGGGATGTGCCAGTTATCCTTATAAATGCCTGATCCAGGCATTTTGGTGGGATTAAGGCTGTTACTTTAGCAGGTTTCTTACCTGTTCCTGCTGGCTGAGGGGGGTTTGCCCTTGCTCTGCCATTTTTTACATGGTTGTGGATTGTCCAGACCCAGGTGAATTGTTGGCTTTGGCACATTTAAAGGATCTTAACCCAGCAAGACCAACCACAGTGCCTTTCCCTATTAGGGATGCACGAAGCCGAAGCCCAGTACTGCTATTCCCATTTTTAACTGCTCTCCAAAGGCTGCTACCAGGGAATGTTTGCTTTCTGAGCTGTTGATTTTGCACAAAAATCCTTAAATCGATCCTTTTATACCCAATGAGCCCATCCCCAAAAATGTATAATGTATCCATGCCTTGCTGCTGGAAGAGGAGGGAGTTTGCAAGGATAAGGGAGCAGGAAAAGGCATCGAGGCTTTAGCAGGGAGTCAGTGAGCACTGCTGTGAAAAATCACCCTGTTAATTCTGGCAGTTCCCACTGAGCTGTTCACCCATGGAACAGAGAAGCTGGGGAACTTCTGAGTTCATTTATCAAAGCACTTGCAATTCAAAGCAGGTGAAGCAATAAAAAACTATCAAGCAGTGAGAGATCATTTCTCCAGCTTGTGTGGGTGCTCTGTGTGCAATCGATGGGGACAGGGGCTGGGACTCATCCTGGGCATTTCTTCTGTGCTGGTGTTCCCGAGGAAGCAGATTGATTTTACCAGGCTTAAAAATCAGCCTTGGCCTTCAGTGTCATGGGAAGGGTAATTTCAAACCGAATGTTTGTTGGTGGTGTGGAATTAAACCCCCAGGCTTTCGATGGGCTTGCCTCCCTCAAACTGTGGTTTCCAGAGCCCAGCAGCTCCCAGTGGCAGGCCCAGTCCTGCAGAGAGTCCCTCTGCAGCTGGAGTGAGTGACCAGGGCAGATGAGGCAGAGCTGTGGCATTGCTTTGATCTTCAGCTTAAGCTGGCACAGGTTACAGCCTGTACCCCAGAAATGCACCTTTGTAACACCCAGCACTGCAGGGAGAGCTGAGTGATTCCCTTTATCTAGCTGTCCTAGAAACTCCACTGCAGCTAATTCATCCTGGCCCTTGGGAATCACATCTGAGAACTCCCTTGTCTGCAAGGGAACTGGGTTGGTGTCGAGCCCCTGGTAGCCAGCAGTTCACAGCACGTGGCTTCTCTACAGCTGCAAGAGAATTTTCTCTGTTTCATGGCTCATGTCTTTGTCATTAAGTACAACTGTTTTGATTTTATTTTTCCATTTCATGGTTAGGTTTGATTTGAGGGCACTACAAAGTCAGATGGGGCAGCCACAGCTTTTGTGAGCAACCAGGGCCTCCCCATCTGGGACGTTCTGAGCAAGCACAGCCAGACCCTCCACTGCTCTGCCTCACCATTTCTTTATTCCTACTGCTTTTGGCAATGATCATTTTCAATACCTTTGGATAATTCTTAGCTGTAACTGCACAGTCATTGTGGGGGGGAATGATAATCACAACGTCTCTGATTTGAACACCCCGTGCTTTTCCCTTTTCCAGAAATACCCGTGCAGACTGACACCTGCTATTGTGCTGAGGTCCTTTTAGCTTCAGCAAACTTCTCTGCAGATATTTAATCTACTCTTTTTTTTTTTTTTCAGTTGCAGTTACAAAAGGCACTGACTCACGTCTTTCAGAGTTGTCATTTCAGAAATGGATTCAGAACAACAACAACAAAAAAAAAAAAAAGAGGTTTTTTTTTCAGGGGAAGGTGAGAGAATGCAGAAGTACTGAAGTCAAGCACAACTTTTCACAGGTGCTGGAAGAGGAGATCTGCACTTTTAACAGCCCTTCAGAATCCATATTTCAGGGTGTTTTAGGCAAGGATCACACCTTGAGGAAAACCCAGCAGTGTTTGGGAAGAGCTGGTGCTGCACTGGGGGCAGAGGAAAGGCACAGAAGAGTTCCACCAAAAATGGAATCACAGGGGAGCTGGGATGCAGGAGAAGCCGTGGGGGCTGCCTGGGAGCTGGCTCTGCAGGGGCACAGAGCCACCCGTGGGACACTGGGGCACACTGTGGGACACTGTGAGACACCATGGGACACTGTGAGACACCATGGGACACTGTGGGACACCATGGGACACTGTGAGACACTCTGGGACACTGTGAGACACTGTGGGGCACTTCGGCACACCGTGACACACAGTGACACACCACGGGACACTATGGGACACCGTGGCACATCGTGGCACACTGTGACACACTGTGACACACCGTGGCACACTGTGACACACCGTGACACACTGTGGGACACTGTGGCACACCGTGACACACCGTGACACACTGTGGCACACCATGGCACACCGTGGGACACTGTGGCACACTGTGACACACTGTGACACACTGTGACACACCGTGACACACCGTGACACACTGTGGCACACTGTGACACACCGTGACACACCGTGACACACCGTGGCACACTGTGGCACACCGTGACACACCGTGACACACTGTGGCACACTGTGACACACTGTGACACACCGTGACACACCGTGACACACCGTGGCACACCGTGGCACACTGTGGCACACCGTGGCACACCATGACACACTGTGGCACACCGTGGCACACCGTGACACACCGTGACACACCGTGACACACCATGGCTCACCGTGGCACACCGTGACACACCATGGCACACCGTGGCACACCATGACACACTGTGGCACACCGTGGCACACCGTGGCACATCGTGGCACACTGTGACACACTGTGACACACCATGACACACCATGACACACCATGAAACACTGTGGCACACCATGGCACACCATGACACACTGTGGCACACTGTGGCACACCATGACACACCATGACACACCGTGACACACCATGACACACCGTGGCACACCGTGACACACCATGACACACTGTGGCACACCGTAGCACACCGTGGCACACCATGACACACCGTGGCACACCGTGGCACATCGTGGCACACTGTGACACACCGTGACACACCGTGGCACACTGTGGCACACCGTGGCACACCGTGGCACATTGTGGCACAGTGACACACTGTGACACACCGTGGCACACCGTGACACACCGTGACCCACCGTAGGTGCCCGCCCGGCGCTGCCCGCCCGGCGCAGGCTCTGGCAGCCGATCTGCCAGGGAAACGCGACGCGCTGTCACCATCTGCACAGCCCTGCGTGACCTGCCCCCGCTTCAGTCACAGCCTGCCCCGACAGCTGCTCTCTGCAGCAAGGCTTTGGCCGCCTGCCCTCGGGGGAGGCTGCAGCCCTGCAGAGCATCTTCTGAAAACCCACTCCTAAAAAGGAACGAGGGTTTTTTAAAAATATTTTAAACTATTTAATTTGAGGGTTTTAAACTATTAATGTCCTTTATTTGCTGAAAAATCCCAGCTGCAGATTTCGTGTTGTTTTCTAGATTTTCATGTTGTTTTCTAGATTTTACTTAAATCTTCAGAGAACACTCAGTGACAGCAACAAGTATTTGAAGCCCAGGGAATGGGATCTGTTTGAAGACACCAAGACTGAAGCTCAGCTGCTGGGGTGAGGTAAGGTCCCCACATCACTTGGCTTGTGTCTGATGACAGATAAGTGGACATTTGTTCTCAGAGTGTGACCTGGTACTCTCTGACTCCTTGGCTAGGAGGATGGATGAGTTACTGAGTCCTTGGGCAGCTTCACTCAGTCTCTTCTTGGAGCTCCTGATTTTTAACGGGCTGATCCACGCCGGAGCAGGTGGGGTAGATGATCATGCAGCTCCCTGTACCCTGACACCAGGGGCTTGGCTTTGCTGGGCTGCCCCACAGCACAGTGCCCCTCCATGCTGAGCACAATGGGGGTGTTCAGCCTGGAGAGAAAAAGGCTCTGGGGAGACCTTGGAGCCCTTTTCAGTGCCTGAAAGGGCTCCAGGAGAGCTGCAGAGGGACTTTGGAGTGAGCCTGGAGTGACAGGGCAAGGAGAAATGGCTTCACCCTGAGGGTTAGATGGGATGTTGGGAAGGAATTGTTCCCTGGGAGGGTGGGCAGGCCCTGGCACAGGGTGCCCAGAGCAGCTGTGGCTGCCCCTGGATCCCTGGAAGTGCCCAAGGCCAGGCTGGATGGGGCTTGGAGCAACCTGGGATGATGAAAGGTGTCCTTGACCATGGCAGGGGGGGTGGAACAAGATGGTTTTGAAGATCCCTTCCAGCTCAAACGTTCTGTGATTCCGTGCAGTGCCCTGACACCTTGTCCAGGTCCATGCCAGCCCCAGGGAGCTCCAGCCACGGACTGGTGACGAAGCAAGGACAGAGTGTGAGGCCCAGAGCCTTGGGTGGCAGCAGGAGCAGGGCCCAGGAAGCAGCTCAAGCAGAGGGGAGAGAGCTTTGAGCAGGTGAAAGGCTCATTGTTGCTACTGGCAACATCTCTGGGATGCCGTGCCTGATGAGAGTGGGAAGGCAGGAGGAGGTTGGCTCATCCATCTCCTGCTCCTGTAGGATGGGAACGTGTCTGCCACCCATTTCCAGCTGAGCTCATTATAGAATCTAAACTGGTGTCAACCAGAAATTCTCTATTTAAACCATTTTGAGAGAAAGGCCCTTTCAGTCCACAGTGAACCTTTCCTGCTGTATTTTCAGGTTAGTCAACAGTTTTCATCCTTTATGAAAAATCATGAAGCACGTGTACTCTCTCTTAGTGCAGTTCTCCTCACTTGGAAACCTTCCCCATCCCTTCTATTTTCCGAAGCAAAACAATTAAATCAGAGGTTGTTTTGCATTCCTATGTAGCTATTTTTTGTTAACTCAAAAAAGTGGCACAGATAATTTTACCATGGGAGTATTTTAATACACACACAGTTTTCCCCCAAACAGGGTAGGTGTTATTTCTGTCCTGCAAAGAGCTTCCCATGCACTGGCGTGGTGCCATCCCTCTGGATTTGCCCTGGGAGCTGAGCAGAGAGCTCAGCACTGTCCCAGCCCCTTGCTCTGCCCAGCACATCCTTTCTCCCTTCCTGCTTTCCCCTTGCTCACTGCAGCACCAGCAGCTCATCCCATCTTCCTGCCAGAGGAAAGGGGATAAAAATGCTGTGCCATGCATGAGGATTAATATTTTAAAGTGGGTTGAGGCTAAAGGGTGTTACATGGATCTGATCTGTGATGTTGGAGGTCAGCAGAAGCTTTAGGATAAAGAATAATTATGGTTTATTCTTTTGAAATCCAGTGATTTCCTGGAAGAACAGTGGGTGGTTTTCATGTAATGGCCCTGGAAGTAGATTACAAGACATGCAAACCCTGCATGGCCCCCCATGCCTGCACCAGCCCCGACGCCTTCCCTCCTCAGCACACCAAGTTCTGCTTGCAGAGCAGTTTATAGTAAGCTCCGTGCTGCATAAATATTAAAACATATAATCAGATGATTGCCTACATGTTGTATTTTCCTTTGCAGGGATGGTTTTTGCTCTCAGCAGTGGCACAGTGTGCCATGCAGCCAAGCCCAGCCCACGCAGCCCTGGGGGATTTGTCCCTTGTCACGCGTTCCTGTGGCTGGGACATCACCTCCTGCGAGGGGCCTGGTTTGCAGATCAATCCCCAGACATGGAGAAAAGAAGCAGCTGCCTCTTTGCTGGTCCTTCAGCCAGGCAGACGGATGGCCCATCTGCAGGGTGTGCCCCAGGGCTGTGTGGCAATAATTTAGTGCCCTTTTCCCTTCCTCACCTCGTGTAAGGATCCCAGTAAGGATCCTGTGCGCGGATCCAGGTCAAGCTGCAGGTGGGCACTGGGTGATGCCTGGTTAAAGAGCCAGGGATCACCCACCCCAGCACACCTGAGTGTGCAAACACAACTCCTGTGCAGTGAATCCATCCCTGCTTTTATCCTGTGGATGAGCAGGCAGCCCTGCCCCGCTGGTGTTCGGTGTCAGTTTGTTGGAACCCTCTGCCCATCCCCGCATGGGATGTGCTGCATTATTCATCAGAGAGATGACAAACTGGAGGAGCTATTGTTGGCCCTGTTTAAGCTCTCCGTTCCTGCAGCATTGAAAGGAGCAGTCATTACCTCTCTCCTCTTTCAGATCCAATTTGCCAGGATGCACATTTCCCAGGAAGCTCTGTAGGGCTCCTCAGGGCCGGGATGATTTATTTATAGGAATGACCTTACAGCCACTTGGAAGACTGTCTGCTGACATTTGTGCGCTGTAGAGCACTTGTGGCAAGAAACTCCCTGTGTTTCCAATTCCCCATCCAATCTGAGAAAGTTTTTGCAGCCTGTTTTGCTGTTGAGTAAACCACTGGATGTCACAGCTGGATTCCTCCGTGGCTCACTCAGACCCCTTGCTTGTTTTCCACACCTGTGTTTCCCTGTTTCCTCTCCAGATCCAAAGCCTGGTTCCCTCTCCAGACCCTGACATGGAACAGCACTGCTGTGTTTTCCTGCAGGCTGCTGTGGGATGCACATGCCCCTCGTGCTGAAGCATTTTCACCAATTAAGCTGGAAACGTGGCCAGGGTGACCCAGCACCACCCAAACCTGCTCTGCCTCCGACCTGGGCAGATTATTGAAGTGCAGGTTCATGATCCATGGGCTGGGCCACACAAAGCTCATGTTCAGGAGTCCCCGAGCTTCCAGGGGCAATGTGACTGAGCTTTTTGTGTCCTGCTATAAACAGCCAGGCTGGGCTCACCCAGAAGGGTTTTGTTTGTACCTGCGGTGTGCTGGGCTGTGAAGGGCTTTAAATAGCTCCTGACAATTATTTTAGGATTTTGAACAGGGAAAGAGCTAGCAAGTGTCTTTGGAAAAGGTCTGATTATTGCAGTGGGAGAGCAGGGACAGGGAGGTGTGGATGCAGAGGGATGCACGGCTGCCCGAGCACGATGGATGTGCAGAAACAACCCTTCTGGCCACTGCTGTGGATTTGGGGGAGGCAAACTGAGGGCTGAATATTCTGCTGAAGCTGTTAAAATTCTCCAGCTTGGGATCTCTGATTGTGAACCATTTATCACTTCATGTGGCTAAGGGCAGAGAGAAAAACAAATTACCCTAAAACTCATCACTGAGTGGCTGCCACGGGACAGGGAGTAGAATTTGGCATCTGGTGCTCACCTCCTTTTTGGGGATCTCGGAAGTGTTAGTTCCCAGGCATTTCCCTGAGATCCTCCAGCAATCCCCTTTGTCCCCAGGTTCCACAGGCAGCCTGAACAGTCCTTGCACCATGCCTGCCCCTCACTGGGCAGACCAGAATTCATCCCACTGCTGCTTCAGCAGGGAACCAGAAGAAAACACTAAAATCCCTCTCAGAAGGGTGGGAGAGCCAAGCAGGTCCCATGTTTCAAGCTGCAGCTTGGTGCAGAGTTGCAGACTTAGGATTTATTATCTGTCTGTATCATGCAAGCAAAAAGCAAGAGACACAGGGAAACAACAAAAACATCCATGCAAACACAGATCAGAGACCAGATGGCAGCCCATGCAAAGCCTTTTTCTGCATATTCTTTGAACCAATAGCATAAAAGAAAAGGTGTGAAGTCATTATACTCTAACTAATAAGAAAAGGACTCACGTGGGTTTAACATTAACAAAAGGACTTCTATGAACCTCAAACAATACACAATAATTCATTATTTAAGCTGGAAACCTTTTCTATCTTTAAAAAACATATATCTGGAACTTTTCACATCTTAAACTATCAATCAATTCTTGTTCTTTCTTGTTTCTTATGATAAATATAAATGTATTCACTTGGTTCTTAATTTCCTAGCTTCCCATGAGAAGGTTGTGAAATTTCCCAGCCTTTCTTAGCTTTATGTGTACATTCTGGGGCCTTTTTGCACTTTCTAAAGTCTTTTACTTTTTTATATTCCTACAGTGCAGCTGCAGAGAAACACCAAGCATGAGGCAGGGGATGGTGGATCCCATCGGTTCCACCTGGGAATAAACACATTCCTGCCTGGCACAGCCAACCCCTTCACAGGCTTCGGGCTTCACACAGGGAAAACATTGATCTCTGCAAAGCAAAAGCCTTAAAAACGTTCCAGGGAAAAAAATGTGATTTATTCCTAGGGGGAGAAAATGGGAGAGCTAAGGGAGAGTGAAGCAGAAGGGTGCCAGGGTGGCAGGAAGGCTTTGGGGACGTGATGGCAGGTGACATGGACACCACATGGAGCAGTGGCAGGGCTGGACACTGATCTGGAAGCCACATGGCCAGTGCAGATGCTGGCAATCATTGCAGCTGCCAGCCAGGGCAACGTGGAGCTGCAGCCCTCACTGGTTTAAGGAGCATTTATTGTCCCCACTCTGTTCCTGCAGGACTGTGTTGGTCACCTGAGCTCTTTAATCCTCTATAATCTGCTCTGGAATATGGGGCCTGAGGAATGCTTCATCCCATCCACACGTTCCCAGATGATAAAGGATCTGTCTCAGAAAGGTCCCTTTCAATTATTTTCAGGTATTAGATATTCTGCAGCAGAAGCTGAGATGGTCCAGCACCTCTGAGACATCTGAGTGAGAAATGATGGTGATGCTCCATTTCGATGAGGCAGACACTCAGCCTGGCTGGAAACTTTCTGAAAATGAGGTGAGCTAAAGAGTTAAGAACTTTTAAAGTGCCATAATGATGAAAGGATTGCAAAATCCTGAAGGTGGGACCAGGTCTTGACCCTTGGGTTAATTGTCTTCTGTGGGGACAGTCCAGGACCTGGTGCTTTTCAGAGGGTTGTTCCAAAGGTTTACATTGGAGCAAAGGGAGGAAAACTTCTGATCTGCCACTTGGACCAGGGGTGGGAGTTATCTGACAAGCTATAATTTGAAATCTCTGAAATCTAGGAGAGAGCAGTCCTTTTAAAGTCTCAAACTGGTGGCAGTTCCAAGCTGGGACATCATGTGCCATTAGGGAATGGAAATTCAGTCATGCAAAACAGCTAAACATAACAACTGCTAAAAGAGAGCCTGCTTTGTGGAAGAAAACAGGGAGGCTCAGCCTAGAAATTTATTCTCTCATGTCCTGCATGAGGTTTTTGGAAATTCCCAATTTAAACAAAGCAAAGGTTAACCTCTGGTTGGGAGAATCCCTAAAACCCTGCCCTGCTCCAGGTCTTCCCAAGGCCTCTGTGGGGTTAAGGGTTAAATCCTGAAACCCATCTCTCTGTCAAGTGTCTCAGGCACCTCTAAATCAGGTAAATTGGACTTGGAACCTGTCTTTAGGCTCTTCATCAGAGAACAGCTTCCATCTTATTTCAGGGAATTTCTGCTAAAATAAAAAAAAAAAATAAGCGGAAAATTTCTATTACTGAAAACCAAATTTGGAAAATTTGTATTACTGAAAATCCGCAAGTATGATTTCCCCCCAGATTGGTTTACAGAAAATAACAAAGTATCATGTGCCCTTGACCACACACATAACTGATGGGGTAAACAAGAGAAGTTTATCTCACATCTGACTTACCAGGGGTTGTGGTGACCTACCCACAAGGTTTGTTTGAGCATTTTGCTTTGCACATGTTGTAATTTTGTTTTTTTCTTGCAAAGCCATATCTGTACTCGAGAAAACAAAAGGAGAGGCACAAATGTTAGTGTATCACAGATCCCCCTCAGCAATTTGTGGTTCCCACTTTATATAGATCTTTAAATTCTGCTCATTTTCAGTCCTGCATGGGGTTTTCCACAGGATTTCCCACCTATTTACAGAGGAAAGGGGGATTTTCCTCCTCATAACAAATATTTGTTATTTTAGCTTCTGGTCGCCACAAACATTTATTCAATTTCTTAAAATGAATTTTGAATTTCATTTTTTTTTTTTTGTGCCAGACCTCCTCGTTTCTTCCCCTTGTGCTGATTTTTTATGCCTACATATGATTCATTTAATCTTTCCCAAAAGAGTGTAGCAAATTAGATTAACAAGGCAAATTAATAAACCAGGGTAGCTGGGAGACTTCATACACTTTACTTACCAAGTACAGCACATCATCCTTCACTCAGAGGCCCAGGACAAGTTATTAATGAACAGATTTTGCCATCCTTGGTGCTGTGTGGCTACTGCTGATGCCTTGTGCAGGCTGCCCTGGAGCAGAGGCTGGACAGAGCTGAAGAATAAAGCAGGGATTTATTCAAAGGATCTCCTCATGGATCCACCTTGGGCAGCACCAGAGCCCAGCCAGGGCTGCACCCAAGAGGAACCAAAATGGTCCCAAAATGCACGAGCGCTCCCGGGGGCTCTCACTGGGATCAGCTCTGCTCCATTTGCACCTTGCAGTTCATTGTCCCATTCCAGCTTTAGCCCAGGCACTCCCATCCTGCTTGTTTTTCTCTCTCCAGCCCACGCTGTTTGTGCTCCTGGGGCTGAGATTTGGATCATTTGTCCTTGGTGCCCAGCTGGAGAAGGAATTGTTTTGTCTCCCTGCTCTGTGCAGAGAGCTCAGCATCCCCTGATATGAAGCTCAGACCCTCACATTAAAGCAGCTATATAAAATTTTATAATATAAAAGCTGAAACCTGAGGCATCACTGCCAACCTGGCAGAGCCACAGGAATCTGGTGGCTGTGCCCTGGATGCTGAGACAGTGGATGGCCACTGGTGCTCTGCCACAGCTCCCATGGAGGTGTGCTGGCTGCTCTGAATCCCTGCCAGGAAATGCTCCGTGGAGCTGGAGATTTTATCACAGCCCATTGTAACCCGACAACAATGCAGCCATTAGAGCTTGGACCCGAGCCCACAGCACTTGGAAAAGTGACAAACTCACTTTTATGGGGACTAACAGTAGGGTTCGTGGCTTTATCCATCAGCCCCAAAGTGACTTCACCTCCCACAGCCTCGCTGGGCTGAGTTTGGGGCTCTGCACCCTTCTCTGAGGTTTGAGGTCTTTCCCATCACCAGGCACATGGAGATCACAGGGTTGCCCTGCCTGATTCCCTGCTGAGGCCAGGAAAAGCACCCCAGGCTTTGCAGAGGGTCAGTTTAGGAGCAGTAACTCTCTGTACGTGGCTGGGGGAAGGTGGACAATGAGCAGCAGGAGCTGCCTCAGGTCCCTGAACCCCTGAGGGTGCTCAGCCCAGCTGTGGGGGGTGCTGTGAGCTCTGGACAAGCTCATGCTCCAAGACAGGCCTGGAGCTCATGCTCCTGATATCAATCTTTGTTTAACACAATATATTAAGCAATTTAAACAGCAAGCACCTGGCAGTGCTCCTTGGCAGGCAGCCCACGCTCTGGGGAGCATCATTTGCTGGCTCTGCTCAGCCTCCCCCACCAGCAGCTTTGGGGACAGGCACAGAAAGCTGGGACAGACCAGGAGGGCAGGCAGCAGGGACCTTCTGGCTGAGCACACCCCCAGACAGCTTTTCTCTGAGCAGAGGGACTGGAAGATTTCTCTTTTTTCTTTCTAGAGACTGGACGATTTTTTTTTTAAATAATATTGCCTTTTCTGGTGAGTTTTTTTCCTGTGGGGTGGCTCAGGGGACAGCAGGGAAGGCCATATTCTGAAATGCTGCTTTTGCTGTCCAAGGCAAGGAATGCTGAGACAAGGAAGTGCACAAATCCAGATGAGATTTGGCTTTTCTTAGTGGCTTTATTGCAAAGTGCACCTGTGTCTGTCTGGAGCAGTTTTACAAGACACAGCTCTCGAGCACAGGGAGGTGGGACAGAGCAGGGGCTCCTGTGTGCCCTGTTCCAGGTGGTCTCTGCAAACCTGGAGGCTCCTGACCATGGGAATGATGCTGTCCTGCTGCCCCCAGTTCTCTGGATGTGGAGACAGGCTCCTTGGGAACCTGGGGAAGCACTGACTGCCATGGAGCACCTGCTGGGAAGTGGGGATCTTGGCTTTGGTTTAGTCAGACCCTAAAGCTCCATCCAGGTTGGAGACAGAAACATTTATCTCATCAGGGAGAGTAACTTCTGTGCATCCTTTAATCTGGGAACCCCACCTTCATCAGGGAGAATGGATCCAAGCACCCAAGAGCATCCTGGAAAGAGAGCAGACTGGATCATTGTCTGGAGCTCTGGCAGGTTTGGGACTGAATGTCTTCCCAAGTTCCTTTATAAGCAGAGTTTTCTACTTGTTTATGTCAATTTTGCCCTGTGTAATCTGTTTGGTTTGCCTGGAGGAGCAGCAGGACACTAATTAATTAATGATGACAAGAATGACTCACTTTCCTTGTGCCCTCCTGTGGCACCTTCTTTGTCACAGGAGGAAGCAGGAGCACAGATCCTGTCCCAGGTTGCTCTGACCTGTCTCCTAGGGAAGGAGGGCAGCAAAATATGAATTTATAGTGACTGTGCAGCATTTGTCTCTTGCCTGGTGTCACCACAGAAGAAGCAGCGTGGTGTGAGCCTGCTCCATGAACAGGCTGCTCAATCAGCCACTCAGTGTTCCTCAGGGAAGCTGGAAATGTTGGGATTTTAATAGCACTGGGATTAACTGCCTGCTTAAATGAGGAAGGCAATAGCTCTGTAATTAGTGTGACTTCCTGAACAAAACTGGGGATGCTGCTTGCCCTGCTGCTCAGGGAAGGGGCTCAGCCTGGTCCCAGGGCAGGAAAGCTCCTATTTCAGGGCTTGTAAATCACCCCTGCTTCCCCAAAATCCCACAGCCTGTAGCAGCTCCAGCACTTGCACAAAGGCTGCTGCAATCTCCATGTGGGAATCTGTAAGGGTAGGAAATCTCACCAGGATTAAAATTCTCCCTCCTCCCCGCAAGTTGTGGTCTAGTGAGAGCACAGAATTAACATTGTGTTTAGGACACAATAAAACTAATCCAGATTTGACCACCTGTTCTGGAACAGGAGAGAGAAAGGATACTGGAGAGGGGGGAGAAGCAGGGAACATCATATGGGGGGTTAGATTTATTTGTGAGTAGGCAAAAAGTTCTTTGTTGTGGGCAGGTCCCTTCTCTCATCCTGGCTGTCACGAGACGTGGCTGAGTTCTCCATTCCCAAACTTGGTCATATCCTCTTATGACAGCTTAGAGTCTGTCATTACTGTTCATTACCAGGTTGACAGAGCAAAGCCTGTCCTTGCTGCCCTGCCTGCAGCTAAAATTGTGGATGCAGGAGTCAGGAATCCTTGCTGCCATTAGAAATCATTTGAAATGCTAAAGGGGGAAAAAGCCTCTGAACCCCAAACTCACAATCCCCCAAGGTCACCGAGTTAAAATAAAACATATATACATATATTTGTATTTTTTTTAAACTGAAGGGAAAATTTTTCATGTTAAAGTATTGAAAAGCAGCCTGAGGAGTGGCTGATTGAGCCCCTTAGAGTTCCCCTGTACATTTCTTTTTCATGCCACACTGTATGAATGTAAGATTGAACATCACACAGCTGCCTTTGGCCCCCGGCTGGGCAGAGGTTGGAAAATGATTCCCTGTTTTGCAGATGTCTTTATCCATGTAGAATGTATAAGTTTAGACAAGAAGGATGTGAGCACTTCAGAGAAATTGATGTCCAGCAACAGAAAATCCCCTCTAGGTACTTGCCTATTTTCCTACGGATATTATTGAGAATCTTCAGGTGAGCTGGAACCAGCAATGCACCGAGGTGAAAGCTAACCTGGATGTTTACTTTCCTCCCACTTCCATTTGTGATCTGTAGCTAGGAACTGTTCAGTTCCCTATTTATTTAATGGGAGATGATAGAATATTTCAGGATACAGCAGCCCATGTTCTGCCAATTCATAGGATAAACAGACAAAAGGTTTCCTGGGGTTGATTTGTCAGGAACAGCTGTTCTTTAGGACGTTGTAGGTATCTTTCCTCTCAAATTAATTTGATCAGGACTTAGAAAAACCTCCACAAAATAAATACTCCCAGTTCAAGCAGACACTGCAGCTGCTCAGTGGGGAAGGCTTAAGCTATGGAAATAGGGAAATTGCTACTCCACAGGAAGATGGGAGCTAAATATTTCCTCTGGCGTGGGAAGAGTTGTCAGGGCCATGGAGAAAAACAGAGCACCCAAGGGCAATTAGTGACTGGCAGATCGACATCATTTTCCTGTCTAAGCACTTGGTATTAACACTTGAGGACAAACAGGGTCAGGACTCACCTTAAAAACATTTCCTATGCAAGGAGAGAGAGAGAATGTGTCTAAATAGCAAAATATCTTCCTTTAACATTGTTTAACCTTTTCTTTCTTCATCTTCTCTTAGCCATCATTTTTGTGGCTGAATGTTTTAATTTGTCACCAAATGCAGGTTTCCCCTCTGTACCACATAAACTCCCTTGTCTTTTCAGTTTTAAAACTGTACAGTGGTTTTGAGACCATTTATTTAAAAAGAGCTTTTAAAATGCAGGTGGTTCATTGCACAGAACCCCGAGTCAAACTGTCAGCACTGCTGCATAAATTACAGCCTTTTCTACTGACCATTTAATGCAAGGAAGATGGAAAAAAACAGCTTGCAGATGATGATGAAAGCCAAGAGCATTTTTCAAAACTCAAGGTCTTCACACTAATAACGAAAAATTCCCTGTCTCTGCTGGGGGTGACCTTGTAAAAAGCAGCTTGCATGTGCATCTCAAAACATCAGGACTAAATTAGGTCTCCATAATGCGAGTGTAGTCTGAACTAGGGTGTTTGTGTTCCCCAGAGGGGTCAGTGTGCCTGGGAGGTAACTTGTTTAGCCTAGTTCAGATGCACTGAAACGCTCCGAGACGTGTTCAGGTGTGGTGAGCTGCAGGTGTTGCTTTCTCCCTGCCTTCACAAGACAGGACAGCTCAGAGCAGCTGGCAGGCAAGTTGGAGAGGTGGCTGCTGGAGGAGAAGTGAAACTCTTCCTTTTAGATGGGAAATGTTGCTGGCTGGACAGCTTCCAAAGATAGAGACGCTGTGGTAAATGCTGGTGTGCTGAAGCCAAGCTGGCTTGCACAAGCTCAGGAGCTCCAGCAGGTTTCTGAGCTACACTCAAAGTGCTGCCAGGGTGACCAGGAGATGACCTGGAGCTGATGGAGGGTGTCTCTGGGGACACTCCCATTTCTGGAGGCACCCCCATCACTTCAGGGTCCACCTCCAGCCTCGTTCCTTGGCTTGGACACCACAGGCTCTAGGAGATCCCACAGAGCTTTGGAGAGCAAGTTTCAGAGTTTCTGGATAAATTACAAAAGCTCCAAATTCTGAGATAGTTTTTGTTTTAAATAACATTTTTCTTTTTCTGGCAAGTTTTCCTTATATAGTTTTCATGACTTTCATTACCTCTTTTGTAGAATTAAGTATTTTAGAACTTTGAAAATTGAAGCACAAAAGAAATAGAGGCTTTTAATCAGCTCTAGCTATTAACTTGAATGAGAAATATCAATTAAATTATTTTTTTTCATGGCCCTTCTGGTATTAGGCTGGCAGAAAAAGAAACCAAAACTGTTCTCGGCGTTCTAGGTTAATGGTTTGTGTTTCTAATCCACAATCTCTTTTATTTCACACAGTCTCACTACATTTGGGACTTCATGCTCTCTAGTCACATTATCTCTCAAGGAAAACCAACTCAATTAAACTTCATTTGGGTTTGAAAAGAGGCAGAGTGTGCATGTTTTGGAGACAATTAGTGCAAGCTCAGACTGCTTATCAGGAAAAGAATAATCAGTGTCAGTCAGACCCTGGAACGGGGCTCAGAGAAGCCATCAGTGGGATCTCCATCCTTGGAGGATTCAGACTCAAAGGTACAAGGCCCTGATCTGACCAGATTTTGTCTAGACTATGCTTTTGCCAAGAAAAGCTGGACCAGAGGATCCTTGAGGTCCCTTCCAGCCTGCTCCTCTGGGATTCTGTGGCATTCTCTGATACACATCTAACTCCAAAGCCCTGCAGACAACACCTACAAGTACAAAAATTATTGTACAGGAGCCTCTGGAATGGGTTACAGCAGCCAGGAATCCAACTGCAGTGCCTGAGGGTATGGAAAGGAAAGGATTATGTTAGATGAGGAAAATCAGCTAAACAGGGCATATCTACCCAAAATGTCACCCAGAACACAGATGCTAATACTCCTTTTTTTTCCTGGAGTGTTTCAGGAAGCCCATGATCAGTATTAGATGTAAGGACTCAGCCTCAGTGAGCTGTTGGTGAGAGCAAATCTACTCATCCCTCTGCACTGAGCTGGGATATTGATCCAGCACTGGCACAAACAGAAATGCCTTCTGCACTCTGGAGCTGGCAGTCAGAAACTTCAGGAAAAAAAACTAACCAGCTGGTTTGTTTTGTTCTAAAACACTGGAATTATATTTTTAACTAATGAGTTTGAGGAACTGATATTTGTGGGTCTCTTTTGGTCTTTGCTTTTAGTTTCTGAACCTTTTATTTATACTTAGTCGATATTTTATGCTTTTCTGTGCTGCACTGAGGATTAGAAATCTACTTTTAAAATAAAACCTCAGATTCTAACTTAATCACTTGACTCTAGAGGTAGAAGGTCTAGGACAAGAAGCAAACATTCCAAGAAAAACATTAAAATACTGACAGCTGACAGAAGTGTGATGTAACAGTGTTTAACTGAGAAGATCTAACAGGACCATATGCCAAGGCAGTCAACAGCTCTGAGGGGAAGCCAAAGTCCAAGGGACTTTTCTCCAGGGGTTATCAAACCTAAATAAGAAGGAGCTATTTTCATTCTGAGCAACACCAGTGAGGCCTTATTTGGAATATTCTCTGATGTGAGAGGAAGACAGCCAAGAAATGAACACAGCTCAGCTTTGGAGCCGTGTGCTCTGAGGGAAGCCCAGCTCACTTGGCCTCTTCCCTGAGTGCCTGAGGACACTGGGAAAACTCTTGAAGATCCAGCAAATCAGGCAAGATGTGCACTTGGAATAAGAGAGTGAAAATTCAAAGCCAGGATGGCAAGATAAGAGAAACAGCAACAAAATGAAATGACAGATCTTCTGTTTCTTCAGCAGAGCAGTTGGAAAGATCTAATCCAAACAGGTTTGGGCTCCATTTGAGAAATGAGCTCCCTAATTTGGTGCAGGTGATCAGCCCCATTCATCTGAACAGCCTCTGCTTCTGACATGGGTAGCCTGGACTCTCATCAGGCTGGATGGGGCTTGGAGCAACCTGGTCCAGTGGAAGGTGTCCCTGCCCGTGGCAGGGGGTTGGAACAAATGATCTTTAAAGTCCCTTCCAAGGCAAACCAATTTGTGAGTTTGTGATCAGCTGTGTAAGCAATATTCCTAACATAACCAATGGAATGTGATTTTTCTGTACCAGTGAAATGTGGCTTGTAGGCAATGGGCCAAATCTGGACTTTAACATGGGCCTTGGGTGTTTGCCCAGGCCCCTTGACTGAAAAAGTTGACTTGGCAGAGGCAGAAACCATAGGAAGTCTTGGGGAAACTGGGCTATGTGAAAGCCATGTCCAGGAAGAAAAGGACATGAATCCCTCCTGGCCAAGGATTTTGAAGATTCCACATCCAGTGAAGGAATGTGACCTTCCTGAAACTGAGCAGCTTCACCAATTTCCAATTATTCCAGCAGCAGCTCAACATTTTGCATAATTTTGTAAAATTGGTTTTATTGATTAAGCTGAATTGCATTGGGCAGAGCTAAATCAGTGGCTTGGCCTCTCTGCTGCTGTGGTGCTTGGGCAGTAATGAGATAGACAGAGAATGATTGCACATGGACCTGGCTGGTTTAGGGCAGCAATGGTTTACTCCTCAGTTAAATATCCTCCCAAATTCTTTGATCCTCAGTCCTCACTCTGACCTCTAAGGAAGATCCAGGTCCTTGTAATATTTAAGCAATTTCAGCTGTACACTACCCCAGAGATGCTCTAAATTGTCCTTTGGTGTTAGAGCCCTTTAAATTTACAGCTGTGCCTGGACATGGGCAGCTCCAGAGCTGCTCTCTCATACAAGTGGAAGCTTTTGAAGCTGAAACTTTTTTCAAAAGACTTAGGCAAGAGAAACTCAGATGCAGCTGAGACATGTGGCTGGAAAACTGAAACACAAAATCTGTAATTTCTCAGGGTGGCAAGGATTATTTGGGAGACAGCAAACATACTTTTCATATGAAAGCAGCAATGAGTGCTACAAAAAGCCTGTTTATAATGCAGCTTACCTACCAGACAGCCACGTCAAGCTGTCAATGGAGAGAGGACTGACAACAAGCTAATGACCTCCTGCTGCTCAATAAATGTCTCAGCTTTGCTCCAGCATCTCTTTGTGCAGTGGGAGGGAGACAGGGATGCCAGGCAATGTTCTGTTGCAATTATTTTATTCTGTTTCTACCCATTTTTTTAACACAACATACAAGAAAGGCAGGCACAGCAGCTTTTGTGAGGCCTGATACAAGTAAACAATAGTTGCTCAATCTATAATTACTAAATTATTTTCTTTTAAAGTCAGGAATAAAAGCAAGCAAAGAAGTGTCCTTCAAGAAAAATAATCTGTTTTGAAAATGATTTATTTTTCTGTTCCCCTCATTGTATCTGTAAATAAGGCAAAGCATTATGAGGTACCCTGCTAGACAGCTTTCTGCAAGATTAAATTAGGAATAAAATGGAAAGCTACTTTTTATGCAGTTGTTGAAATTGCCTATTAGTGATGAAGAAGACTAAGATAAGGTACAGATTTTTACAGAACACACCTCTAAAATATATTAAATCATATTAATGGGATAAGAATTTATGGATCAGGCTAGGCCGGAATTAAAATAAAAATCTCATCCAACATTTCATGATGTTCCAGAAAAAAAAGTCCTTTTCCCATTTTAATTCCAGACTTGTGTATTCCTTATCTTCCTCAGTTACCATCCAAGGTCTCCACTAATGGCTCGAAAATATCCCTGATATTCTTTCACCATCCTGCTGAGCCAGTAGTGTGGTAATTGGCACTGCTCTGTTGGAATCTCACTCTTACCTGGTTTGTGTTCTGGTTTCAATTTGAGCCGTCTGTGTTTAATCCTAGATTTGCTCATAAAAAGGATAAGTCTCAATAAATAGGCAAGAGAAAGGCTTCTGAGACACAGAATGAAAATATCCAGAATCCTTAAGCAGTCTGTTGGTGGATTACGTCAACTCAAAGATAGATTTTGCTCCCTCTGGCTCATCAAATAATCTGATTATCTGGTGCTGATTATGCTGGGCATGATGCACTGTATTCTGCAAACCAGACACAGAATGTCCCTTCTCTGCTGCCTTGTGTGCTGCTGGACAGCCTTATTTATAATAAATCCCATTTTCACTTTTGCCGACCACTAACAGCTTTGGCTCAACTTTGGGGCATATTAAAGCCACCTGATAACGCTGCCTTGCTGCACGGGAGAAGGGCTGGCCTCTCCTAAAGCAGAAAAATCTCTGAGTTTCTGCCTCTCAGCTCCACAGCCACTGGGCTTAGCATCTCTGGCTTTTATACAATGTTTGGGGAGGGGTGGTGCCACTGGGGGCTCACAAAAGCCAAGAGTCAGAGGAGGGGGTTGCCTAACCCAGCATGTAAACCTGTGGCAGCATAATGTGGTATTTTCATCTCCTCCAGCCCCAGCTGGCAGTGTTGGAGGAGTCAGTGTTATGCTGACCTCACACTTCATTTTCTGCTGCCAGAAGCATTTTGGAGGGGTCTGGGGGTTGGTGGTAGTTAAATGTGTCAGTGCTGATGGAGAGAGAGACAGTGGCCATTGTGCAGAGCCATCTTTAGGCCTGACATTTCTGCACAGCAGTAAGTTTATGGATTTCAGTGCATTTTTAAAATGGATTTTGTCTCGAGTCCTCACAAATGTCTTACACGCCCCTGAAGGGACTCAGGCTGCTGTGTCCTTTCAGAGTTGCGTTGTGACTTGTCACTGTCGTCCCCGACGACTTTCAGAGCGCATCCAAAGAGCTCTTCGCAGTTCTATTTTTCTTTCCCCTTTGCCACCCTGTCTCACATTTTCCTGGGTTCCCTCTCTCTGTTCCTCCTCTCTGTCCTCCCCGCTGCATTCCTGTGCTGTGACAGACCTGCTGATGCGTGCTCGGAGCGGCGGCAGCCACGCTGTGCTCACCATCTGGGCCGGGCAGCTCCTGCAGTCTCGTGGAGGCTCCAGATCCTCACTGAGTGCTGGAACATGGCCCCACCATCGCCCCTCAGCTCCCCGCTTTTCTCCACCTGTGCTGCCTCTCTGCTGCCCACAGACTCCTTCACCAGCAAGGTCTGCCCAGCTGAGGAAAGCCTCTAAGGTTCCCCCATCACAGGGCTCAAAGCCTTCAGCTGGAAAGCCCCGTCCTGATGGATTTACTCCTTCCCCCCCTTCCTCTGCTCCATGTGGAACCAGAGAGGAAGCAGGAAAAATATGAGAACGTGGAAGCTTTCAACGTAAGTGCCCACCACTTTGAACCTTTTTCTTTCTGCTACTGAAATACATTTCAGGGTGCAGACTTCAGAGACATTTCTGCCCAGTTTTTCCAAGATAGGTTTATTTGTTCTCTATCTTTCCTGGCTGTTTTGTCCCTGAAACAATCAGCCCCACACACTGACTGCTTGGAGAGCTGTGAGGGGTCTCTTGCTGGCTCCATGGATGTTCTTTCACGTCTCTTCCAACCCAAGGCAGTCTATGGTTCTGTGATTTAGCCTCCTCTGACTTCAGCCTTGCCTGGACTGGGGGGATAGTGATCTAGCTATAGTTGAATACTTTTATGATTCAAATGAAATTGAGAACAGCAGCCCAAGGATGGGATTTATTTGGTGTAAAGGCTCGGGCTGACTCAGAGGATGAAAAACTGGTAACAAATCAGTGAACCATTTAAAACATCCTGTTCTCAATCCAAAACCTGTGCTTCCTTTGGATTTGCGTGCGTTTCTATTCCTCGCCCTTTATCTAAGTGTTGCTAGTCTTCCTTGCTCCTGGAAACACAGGATAAAGCAACGGCAAGAGCAGGATCTGAGGAGCTGGTTGAGTAGGGAGCTCTGCATATCCAAAGTTCAGCTAGTGAGAAATAACCATCTGGTGAGCATGTACATCCCTGCTCCTGGATAAGCTGAGGATGAATCTCCTAATGGGAGCCAGCGCCCTGCCTGAGAGCCAAGAGTTACCAGGGTAAAGAGAATTACATAAAAGATCTGCACTTAGACATCACTAACTAGATGTAATCTTTGCACTCAAGCTGAGGTAATTCTGCTGCAGCACAAAAACACTCCATGCCAGCAGAAAATAATTAGGTTTTTGTCTTTTTTTTTTTTTTTTTTTTTTGCTTACCTGAAGCACAATTTTGTGTCGCTGAGTCTCCCCAGCTACTACACACAACAAATGCGCTCCTGTGGAATGTTTCAACGCTTGCTTTCTAATTATAGCTTTGGGTATCATTTGCTCGGGCATAAACAGGGTGAATCAGAACAGAAACGTCAGGGAGGGTTGAGGGAAAGGCCTTTTACTAACAGCAAGCATCAGGACTGTAAAAAATCAGGGCATCTTGTAAGGCAAAGTGCTCGTGTTTCGTAGGAGACAGCGGCAAATTGCAACTCAGGGTTGCGCCAAAAAAATCCTAAATTTATAAATCCTTTGTAGGAAAGGAAGGGAACTTCCCAGCCATCTGCCTCGCTGGCTGCCTGCAAGGCTCACACCTCGCAGGCACAAAGGGTTCCAGGCTGCTGGGGCAGCTCCAGGCTGGCAAGGATGGGAACCAGCAGGGCCCTGAGCTGGATAATCCTGCAAAATCACAGCATTTGTGCACGGTGCTTGGGTTTTACCAAATCTGTGAGCTCTGACAAGCAGATTTACTATTAGTTCTTGCTCTGGAGGAACAGGAAGAAAGGAGATTGGAGTTAGGATGGCTAAGGAAGGTGGGGAGTTACAAGAACAGGGATTTATGATGTTTGAAAAGTGGGGGAAAGAGAAAGCTGGAACACGTATATGTGCAAATGATATTTTTATCTCATGGTTCTGCCCTGGGTTTATTGTGAGGCACAAAGGGCAGTTGTACAACTCTGTGTGAAGGCACACGAGATGCAAGGCCTGAGCAAATCCAGCTCTGCAAAGGAAGGCTCCCAAAATAACAGCTTCAGCTGTCAAATGAGTATAACTGCTCCAAATTCCTTCATAGGGAGTTAAAATTTCTCCTTAAACTGGTGAAAGAAAATGAAAATTTTGGGTGGGATATAGGAAATTAGTACTTGCTTACAACTTCTGCCACATCTAACAAAAATAGAATTATCTTTCTGACATTTAAAAAAAAGAAAATATAATCAAATACCAAATCTCTTGAGGACTGGACTATCAAGTCATGTAGATTTTGATTTGTCTCCAAATTAGAAGTCTGAAAGCTCTTCTTGGATAAATTATTTGTGTAAATATCAATGTTCTAAACTGCTGAAAGGTCATTCCTCTTGTATTTTATTGTTTAAGTCTAGAACAAATGGCAAACTCCTACAAGGTAAACCTGGAAGGAGACACCAGCAGATTTTTGAGCTAAAGCCAAAGACAAGGCCTTAGCAATAAAGTCAGCAACATCAAAACGTCAGGTCATTGGGAGATGCAGCCCAGGATTTGCTTTTGCTCTGGTAAATATTTTCAAATTCAATTTGCCCACATGTTCTCCTTCTTTTACTATCCAGGGACCCTTTTCACTACGCAGAATGCTTCTGTTCTGCAGAGATTAAAATCTCTTAGAGTCATAGAATTCTTTGGAGTTATTTTTTTTTCAGTTGGTCATAACTCTTTTGCAACCCAAGCCCCTCTACGAGTCTATGGTTCTAAGATGTTCCTTGTATTTTTATATCATTTTATGCAGTCTAATCTATAACAATTATTTCTGGAAATTTCCATTGTTGCACAGTTGAGGCAGCATTTAGAATTTACCCCAACATCTCCTCCATCATCTTGCCTAGATGCCAAGAGCAAGGGATACATTTTCATTTTCTGGATGATTTCTAAGTGCAGATGTGGTAAAATTCCTTAAGACAAGGAATATTTATTTTACATGACTTATCCAAGTCTTATTAAAAAAAATTGTCCCCCTTTTTTTCTACAGCTATGTTTTGAGAAATGCACCAACTTGTTCAGTGGAGTCAGAAAGAGAATTTAGTAAATAATTAGTCTGGGAGAGAGAAATCACATTACCTTCCCCCTGCAACAGTTCTCAATGTTTATAGGGAACTAATTTAATTGCAAATGAAGACAAATTTCTATTTCAGTCCCCATAAGTAATTACATTTTACTTGTCCTGACTCCAGTCCTGGTTGTTTGCTTGCTGGACAAAGGGATTTTCTCTAGCCCTGCTCTGCTGGAACATCTCAGGTGCTTTTCTTTTATGCTGACTGAGGGAGAAGGGGTGGATGCAGCTGGTCCAGGATGAGTTTCCCAATGCAACACCAAGCCCGAGGCATTGTCTAACAGAGTCTGGGAATAGGGAATGAAACCATGGAAATAAGAAAGTGCTAAAACATCTGAGAAAGCATGAAATAAAAAGTAGTAAATGTAGCAGGGGGAACAAAAAAATCATGTATCAAATGATGTAAAACCCATGAGGGAAAAGCAAGGATGTGGAGAAATACACATTTTCTGTCAGTGAGCCTACAAGGGCAGCTTAAGGAAGATGCAGTCTCGCAATTTTTCAGTGGAAAGCAAAAAAAAAAAAAAAAAAAAAAAAAAATAAAAAAAAAAAAATATTGCAAAGCCAGCACAAGGACTGAACCCAAGGGCTGGCAGAGCTGTTTTTGTTGGTCTTTTCTTCTCAGAAGATAAATGGGCTTTGCACGGCGGGGCTGCTGCTTGGATGAGTCCTTTTGGGCAGGGTGACATCCTGAACTCCAATCCCACGCATTCACTGCCTCGAGTCAGGAACGGCTGGAATCAACATGTGGAGGAAATGTTTAAAATTTATTTCACACAATCAATTTAGATTGAAAAAGACCTTTGAGACTGAGTCCGACTTATGACCCAACACCACCACATCAACCTGACCACGGCACCTGCTGGATTCTGGATTCCCATGAATTCCTTCAGTTGTTCCGTAGCGAAGTATTTCCTGAGTGCTGATAAGAAACAGAGGACAGAGTCTTGAGCTGCAGCCAGTGGAGGTTCAGGCTGGCCATCAGGAGGAATTTCTTCACAGAAGGGGTGATTAGACTTTGGAAGGGGCTGCCCAGGGAGGTTTGGATGCGGCACTCAGTGCTGTGGGCTGGGGGCGAGGCGGGCATCGGGCACAGCTCGGACTCGACGGGCTGAGAGGGCTTTTCCAGCCTCAGTGACTCTGCGATCACCTGCCACAAACCGACGCCGCTGCCTGGCCATGTGCCATCGCAAGGAGGTTTTTTTGAGGGATTACTCCCACAGGAACCTCCCTCCGGTGTCCATATACCCCGTACCACGGTGCGTGGGGAGCCACGGGGAGGATGCTCTCGCGTTACCTCGGGCAACCCAGGCGCACGTTTGGCTCGGGGAAGGTGCCGGGGTGCCGGGGGGACGAGCGGGCAGGGGAGCGGGCAGGGGAGCGGGCCGGGCCGGGCCGGGGTCGCCCTGAGGGTCCCGCGGGTCCCGCCCTGAGGGGCCGGGCCGGGAGGCGCCCCCTGGCGCCCGCCCTGCGCGCGGCGCCCCGCGGCAGCCATGACATCACCGCTCTGCGCAAAGAGCCGCCCGCCGATTGGCGGGAGGCAGGAGCGGGCCCAGCCAATGGGCGGCGCGCAGGGCCGGCAGGCCGCGCTGACGTGCTGCTGGGCCGTGCGGGGGTTTATTTTGCTTTGGGCCGCTCCGGCCGCCGCCATTAGAGGAGCGCGGGCAGAGCCTCCCCCCCTCCCCCCCCCCCGCCGTGCCGAGTGGGAGCGCCCGCGGCCGCGGCAGCCGCGGCGCCTCGGGAGAGACCATGTCGTGAGCGGGGGGGGGGGGGGGGGGGAGCGCGGGAGGGGGGGGGGGCGGCGCGGGGCGCAGGCGGCTCCCAGTGCTCGGAGCGTGTTCCTGAGGGACTGAGGGACGGATCCCGGCGGAGAGGTAAAGCCCCTGTGCTCTCACTGCCTTCCTCGGGCAGCGCTGCAGGGCGAGGGGGCGCGGGGGGAACGGAGGCGAGCTGAGCCGGAGCCGGCCGGGGACCCGCTGCGGGGTCGGGGGGGCTGTGAGGAGGCGCCTCCAGCGCGGCCCCGGATCCCGCTGCGGTCGCTGTCCCGCGTGGAATGGTTTGCTGAGGGAAGGCAGGCTGGCACAGCCTCGCTACAAAGGCAGGAAACTCGGATTTTTCCTCCCGTGGCTGCTGCTCCGGACCCCGGGCTGTGGTGCCTCAGTGTGCCTGGTGAGATCATGCCTGTGCTGCCTCCCTCCCACTTCTTCCCACCCTCCTGCTTTGATTTTGTTCGTGGTCGGATGTGCCTGTGTGGATCTGCACGCGGTGGTGGAGTAGGTGACGGCAGTGATGGGTTGTGTCTGTGGATTTGGGGTAGCAGAACTTCCATGATATTGCCTATCCCATCCTTGGAAGCGTCCACGGCCAAGTTGGACAGGGCTTGGAGTAACCTGGGATAATGGAAGGTGTCCCTGCCTATGGCAGGGGCTTGGAACAAGATGATCTTTAAGGTCCCTTCCAGCCCAGACCACTCCGTGATTCATTCTATGATTCTGTGATCACCTATTGTCGATGCTTTATCAGAAGTGAAGCACAGTGTGAGAAGTATTTCAAAATCGAGCTCGTCTTTGGGAGCCGAAGTCCAAACAAAAATTGGGAAAGTTGGATTAAGGAGCGAGGCAGACCTTGTTAATCCACGCTGCCAGCGCCTCCCTGTCTGCCTTCACGGTCCCAGACTGCAGCAGCTTCCTGGCAGGATAAGATAAACTTGTCTGCGGAGGTCATGGATGTGTCTGTGAGTCCTTCCTTGGGAGTGACAGGATCAGCCTGTCCCCACAGCAGTCCCCGCTCCCTTGGGAGCAGCGGGTGGGAGAAATGCTGGGGAAGATGGATCCGGGTGTCCCGCACGGCTGGCACAGCCCGCCTGCTGAGAACTTTCTGCTGCCACGGTGACTTTCAGCGATGGCAATAATGGCAACTTTTTCTGGAATTCTTGGGGGTTGATGTAGTAAACAAACGTTGTTTGACGGGCTTTGTGCTGTGCTTGAACAGTCTCTGCTCACCAGCTGCCTGCCGTGTCACAAGTGGTGGAGCTGGCATGTGAGTTTAGTGCTTTGATGTGTTTGTTGGGGCAAAAATTGAAAGGTGAGATGTCTTCTGTGTAGTTAGTCTCTCTTTCTCTTCTTAGAGGTCACTGTTGTGAACAGAACTTAACTACTTTAACAGTAGTTCAGGAGAGATCTGCTGTAATCAGTTTTGTTTTTCCATCTGCTTATCGGTCTCACAGAAGATATCTGTGAGGCTTATTTATTTTTTTCCCCCCTTTTTCAGTAATTACTCAGACAAGGGGAGACAGGTGAGCAGCAGGAGGTGTTCTGGAACTCTTTTGCTGGCCTCCTTCTGAAGGCCAAGCTGAGTTGGTGTTTCAGCATGTGGAGGCTGGCATGTCATATGTGAAGGATCACCTCTGCTTTAAGTCCCTCACAGCATTCAGAAGGGAATAAAGCCTTTGGATGCGTTGCATTTCATGGGATTTGTGAAACTCCTAATTGTGTGGTGTAGTTCTCTTGAAGGAAAAAGAAATTTGTACTTTACTTTCCTTGTGCTGCTTCAGCAAGGGCGGGCAGGTGGGGGTGACACCGGCGCGGCCGTGATCTGTTCGTGTGGAGCTATTAGCATTCTCTCAGAAGTATAATTACAAATATTAATGTAATTGGAATGCTGAGTGGCAAAAAAGCATCAACGGGGTTCATCACAGAAGCGTGACTTTAATTGGAGACTAATTCCAGCTCAGAATGGGTCAAGGGGACATTTTTATCTTTGTGTGGGGCCGTTCTCATTGTATGTTGTGTGACCTGTAAATTCCTCGGGGACAGGAATTCCCACTCATCTTTGGTGCCCTTTGCAAGAAGGATCTGTAAATAAGTCAGAATTGTAAGTAGGAAATACTTTACTGATTGAATGGGAGGTTATTTTTAATACAGTCAATCAAATAATCAAATGTTCTCTCAGGCACTTTAAAGTGAGATTTACTGGCTCCTTCATGTGGTATTAACTTGGGTGTTAATGTTTCTCTTTCCAGCTTCTCTTTGCCATATCAGCTCTAGCACAACTTCAGATCAATACAGTCCTTGTCGTGATGTGCTCGCTGCTAATCACAGCAAAGCATTTAAACTGCTACTGCCAGTTCTCTTAATAATCTCATGCCCTTTCCTCCCCCCAAAATTTGAAGACTGGGTTATTTTGGGCTGCTCAAAATTGATGTCAACAAGTAATCCTCAGTTTAACTAGATGAATTATGATCCACAGTCTCCTGGTACTAAAATGGAACTAAACTTCAGTTTGGCAGCTGAAAATGGCTGGCTTAGCTGTAACAGAGTTCTTAATTTTTTTTTTTTTTAAATAGTACTATGTATGAGGAGAGAAACAAGGCAAAGTTGAAAAGAGAATTTTTTTTCAACACAGCTGCTGAAGAGTTTGCCATTTCCCTTGTCAGATGGCGTAGCTTGGTAAAATCAGTTTAGTAACATAGATAATTGTAACTTTGTCATGTCAGTTGAATGGAATTTATTACACCTTAAAACGTTTGTCTTCACATTAAGATTTCAAACATTTGGGATCCAGACACTTTGCTGGTACTTTTCATAGCATTTCTTGTGTAGCTGTCATTGCTTCAGCTTGCACAGGATTGTGACTGTGCTCGTTTTTACATCATCACTGGCTGGAGCACAGCTGCTCTATGTAGTTAATGCTTTTGGAGCTTTCTTGATGTGCAAGATTAATAATTACCTCTTTGGGGCCTACCAGTTAACATGCTTAAAGAGAAGAACTGTCATACTTCAACAAGAATTCTGAGTGTGTTAATCTATAATAATATTTATGATTTTGTGTTTCCTTCTTTTGTGGCATAGGCAGGTGTTCAAGAGCTCTGTACTCAAACTGGAGCTGTGTCCACCTGGCATTTTTCAAAACAACTTTTTTCCTCTGCTGTTGCCCCATTTATGCAGAAACTCACTTGGTGTAGACGAGAGAGAGGAGAGGTGTGGAGGGGATGGAGCAGGGAATGAGGGCAGTGATGTTTGAAGAGGGAACTGTCTTCAGGAGGGAGCTGATATGGAGTCCCTGGCTCAAGAAAGCAGCAGGAATAGTAGGTTTTTTACAAGGAATATGTGGAGGTAATACAGTGGAAGGATTGGTAGTGACTGGTATGTGCAGAGCATCTTGCCTAGGAAGCAGCCAAATTTGCAGCCCTTCTGCATTTTCTACTGTACAGGAGATAAAATTAAGTTGGCATTTTTCTCTTTGGTTATTTGGATTTGTCTTGATGTAATCTGTTCTGCATGTTCTTAAGACAAGGATACTACTGCATGCCTTGTTGTTGTTTTTTTTGATTGTTTATTTTTTATTATGATCTACTAAGTTGGATTTTTTTTTTTCCTGAGAATGGCTTGCAAATTTTACATTAAGGACAGTTATTACTTCTAAGAAAAGTGCTGGAGAAGACACAGGATTTAAGATTGTATTTAAGTTCAGAACTGAGCTGAAAATACACGAAGTGCTGTGAACTAGGTACAGAGTGAAAATAGACATGTAGCCTGCTGTCCAGGGAATGTGGGGCTGGAAGGATGGACTTGTGTCTGCTTTGGCACGTGGAAATAGAGCTGTGTAAGTAGGACTTGTGTCTGGAACTGTGACTTGTGAGCAAGGAGGCTGCAGCCTTCTCCTCTTCCCCTCCCTCCCGCTGTGCCAGAAGCCAAGGCACGGTGCTGCTTTATTTGGGTTATCTTTGCCATTACTTCTGTAATCAAATGTTAACGTTTCAAAATCCTCCACGTGGTTCTTTGACTTCAGTTTGAGTTAGCATCTGGTCCTGAGAAGCTGTTTCTAATAAAACAGAGAAAGTTGGGGTTACTGAGGAGTTGTGGGCATTAAGAAACTTCGGGAAGGTATGTTTGTTTTCTTGGTAACTTCTACTTATTCAGGAGTTGAGGTTCCTGAGCTAAAGAAAGCTGTCAGAACCATGATTTCTGTGACTTCTGTGAGTCTGGAAGGAAAAATGAACTTGAGTGATCTGGTTTTTTGGTTGGTTGGTTGTTGTTTTTGTTTTTTTTGTTTTTTTTTTTTTTTTCAGTGTATTAGAACTATTTTGATCAGTAATTTTTTGTGACTTTGAATTCACAGACACTTTTATAGGTCCACTCATTTAAAAACTCTGTGGTTCTTGGTACAGTCAGTTGATTATCTTGGAAGAAAAACATCTGTCATAAATCTCATAAATGTGTATAATTCCAGCAAAAAATAGGAAGTTTGTTTTATGAATGTTGGTTTATGAGAGAATCTTGTTTTTTGTGGTTGTTGGGACCATAAGTGCATTGCGAGAGCTTGACTTGTGGTTAATGGGCTTGAAAGTTTTCCTTGAGTCTCCAATCATCTTCCCAGTATCTAAGCAGGGATCTGTAGAGACTGTAGAGCTGGCAGATTTATTCCTTGCTGTTATTTCAGTACTCCCCTGGAAGTTCTTGAAGGTCTTGAGTTCAAGAAGTGTTGATGATCAACTTCTGGTTTCTACTGGTTCTCAGTGCCCTGGTGGGTCAGGGCTGTTCTGTCCTGGACTTCTGCCTGTCATTGACACCATCTGACAGACGGGCCAGTGGGCTCAGGTTTTACCTGCAGTGGCTTCCCCTTACTTGATGCCTGCTGAGAAGCTCATTTTTAGCTTGCTCTGAAGGGCTGAGATGGGCTGCTGGACTAGTTACTTTTTTATTTTTTACCTCTCCATTGCTGTTTAGCTTTGTAGGGATGAAAAGAAATGTCACCTCGTGGCTTTTAAAGGGCTTATTTAAAGAAGGTTGTTCAGTGTTGCCTTTAGTAGAAACTTACTCCCACTCCAGAACCTGTTAGTACTGCTTTAGAGCTGTTACTCTGAAACTTTCCAGGAGTGCAGAGTGCCCTGCAGTGATTAACTCAGAGATGTAGATTATGAAATAATCCATAATAATTATAAAATACAGATTACTAATCACATGGTTAAAAAAAAAAAAACAGAACTAGTATCAGTGTCTCTAGAAGGAATTTGGATTTGTCTTCCCTGTGGTGTTTGATACTAGTTCTTTGCACTGTGTTAAGCAGCAGCATCCATGCTAGTGGACTTTGTGTGCTGTGATAATACCATTTTTGCTACTATTTTTTCTTTTTTTCCTCTTTTTGATACTTTGCTGCCTTGCCAGCATCTTAGGAAGAGCTGGATAAAATGAGTGTAGTTTGTTTGGCTCACTTGAACTGGGACTTGCCTTAAGTGTATTCCAATGGGAAATGCTTGTACCAAAGACAGTCCTTGGCTGTGTGTGAATGTGGCTTGTCATTAATTAGGAGCAAACTGCCCAATAGTGGATGCTGAGCGTGTGTTTCCATGCTTCCTTTGGAGACAGGTGGTTTTCCTCCTCTAAATGGTGACTTCGTGTGTAGCCCTGCTCTAATTTATGGTCAGCCAGTATTGAGGAGGTCCAGGGGATAATTACAAGAAAATGTACAAGTCTTGGTGTAATGTTCTTGCTGTTGGACAGGTTTAAGTGTTTCAGGGTTTTGATGTCTGAGTCCACAGTGTGTTTTCAGTCAGAGCGTGACATCTGGTTTTCCTCCTTGTGTGTGAGGATGGCTGAGAGCTAAACAAAAATGGGTCTGGTGTTTGAGGCACAGTCTAAACACAGATAAACTGTTTTTGTATTTGACCTCACTTTTTAGAAAGAAACATCTTGTTCAACTTCTGTACTTTGTCCAAGGCTAATGTCTTTATAAAAATGAAGTTTTAACAGTTCTGTTGTTTTATTGTGTGTGTTTGTTACTGTAGATCTTAAGTCGATATTCATCTGTTGCTGTTCATGGTCAAATTCATTAAACACTGCTGGCAGTATTTATGCAAATCTTCTACCATAGCTCATTATTTTAAGTCATTTTGTTGGGTTTTGATTAGTATTGTGTGGGAGATGCATTATGTAACTGCTAAACTGCTTACCCTTGTTTGCCCAAATGGTGGTGGTTTCTAAGCAGTCGGTTGTATTTAGTCCAAGGACTAATGTGTAGTAACATCTCATCTGGACAGTTGTTCACTTTTAATTGAGCTTAAAACAAAACAAAAAAGCAACCCTGGCAGAGAAAGAGAACTGAACAGCAAGCTGCTGCTACTGGGTTTTTATAGGTTGTTTTCAGCAGTTAAGATGTTCTTAGCTTTTAGTCACAAATGTAATAGAGCTAGATGGAGTTTGAGATGAGTAATGAATAAAATGCAAACTTTCACCATGCAAATTACACAAGAAGGTTAACTGTAGTGGCTAAGAGCACAGAAATGCTTCAAAAGATAAACATTAAAATTTAAAAAAAGACAGCAGAAAGAGAAAATATTTACTATTCTCAAATATCTCTTAATTCTGTATGAGTTTCCAGCTTTTGCAGACACATCCGTTTACATTAAGTTGTAGACCTAAAGTTCATTGTCAGTCTTGTATTTCAGATGTCTCCAAAGATCAGAAACCTCCCAGCTGTTTTCCTTCTTAGTGCATGGAGCATTAGCAAAATTGGACATCCTCTTGCATTAAAGCTGCATATCAATTCTTTTGCTTATGAAAAGTCAGCAGTTGGGTTGGAAGTGTGAATAGAATATTGAAAAGAAAGCTGAAGCAAAATCAGCGTAATTTTTCTGAATACCATAAATACCTAATAAAGTAGATTTAAGATGCTTTGAAATGAGATACTAATCCATAAAGCAGAATGAAAACAACATTTTTATTAATTTTATGTAAATGAAACCCATCTGAATTCACCCAATGAACAGACTTCTGAATATGTTCAGAAGTTAATTCTTACTTTCTTGCTTTTTTTTGGTTAAGAGAACTGTGTTTCTTGCACTGTGTTTCTTTGTGAGAGCTGAGGTCTCCTGGATTTTAACTCATTCCCCACTTACAAGAGGAAAAGTTTTAGCTGGTGAGGCAGGTCATACCTAAAAATCTGCAGTAAGGAGTATTTTTGGTGATCTGGGCTTTCAAAACTGAAGAAAATGTTTGAAGTCACTTAACATGCTAGATTGAAAATATTTTAATTGGAACTGAGTAACTATTTACAGGTTTTTTTGTCATGCACCATTACTGCTGTAGTTTATGAACTGTGTTGTGATGTGCATGGGAGTGATTGGCTCTTCAGTGGAATTCAGATTTGTGCCAGTCTTAACTGGATGATGCTGCTCTTGAGACAGCAGCCTCGTCCCTGCCGCCGGTGCTGGGGGGAGCAGAGGAGCAGCTCAGGGGAGCAGAGGTGATCAGTGTGTGTTTGGAGCAGCCCTGAGGATGGGAGGATGATGCAGTTTGACAGAGCCTCCCAACCCTGCTTGCATGTGTTTGGTGAGAAGGGTTCTGCGTTCTGTGGCTGCTGCAGTGTGGGTCCAGTTCCTGCTGTCGGCACTGCGCACAGCCAGCTGGGGTTCTTCAAGGAAATCAACGTTTCCTAAGTGCAACCCCCACCTCATAGAGCAGCTTGCAGAAAATTATTCCAGTGCTCTTTTGCTGAGATGACAGAGTGTTTTCTCCTTTCTGCTGCTCTGTTTGGGACTGAATCATTGCCTTTTTAAAGAATTGTCCTAACAACCAAAGCAAACTACGCTTGTTTTTTAAATTCCTTGCTTCAGTGTGTTCAGTCTAATGCAGAAAATGCTTCTGTGTTTGTGGCTTCACAATAATCTTTCCATTCTTTATTATAATACATAGATACCACTGCAAAGCTTCCAGATTCAGTGCTGATCTGATATGTTTGTTCCATTGATGAGGTCAAGGTTCTTAATTTTATTAAAATTAATTTGAGGAGATGACAGTGGAGCTTACTGTTAGTTCCCATCAAACTACAGAAGCCCAAGTTCAAGCTTTCTGCTTTTAATATTCTGATCTGTGGAGGCTTATACTGAATTATTGAGAAAGAAGAGCAAATAGCTGAAGGTGGAGTAAGTTTGGTAAGTTACGAGAAGAAGGTCAGTAAATGTCCACCTTGGAAAATAAGGCTAGGATTTGTGAAGAGTTTTACTTCAATACTCCTGAAGTGCTGTGTTAATAGATTCTGCATTTGGTTATAGAGATCCCTTTTCTCTTTTCATCTGACAAGTTGCTTTAATGTTTTTAAAATAAAGAAACCAGCCTGCCTTTCTTTTTGGAGCAGCCTGTGAGAGGCAGCTGCATGGGGGGAAGGAGGGTGGTTCTTGAATCGCCTTGCAAGTCTTGCTGAAGGCTGATGCTGGCACCTTGGGCTCCCTTTTTCTCTCTAAACACAGAAGCAGTTTTATTTGAACATCCATAGACATGAACAAAGTGAACTGGAGGTAGGAACACTGATTTGATCGGTGTAATTACGTACGGTTTCAGCCAGCACCATCCCAACAAAAATCCGTGGTGTAGACTGGTCTAAATCAGCATCTGGCCTGTTTGCAGGGAGGGCTTGATAGTTTAATGAAGTGGAGCTCCATATTGTTCCTTGTCTGAGCCAAAGGAAAAACAACTTCTGGACACAGCGAATAATTAAATTGAGGGAGCGTGATATATCCTGTCATAAAAGTGCTGTTGGAGAACTTTTACACCTGACTTCATGTAGTAAAAGGGTGATCTGATAAGGTTTTGATTTTTTTGGTTTGGTTTTTTTTTGTTTGTTTGTTTTTTTGTTCCTTATTTATCAGAACTTAATATATTTTTCTATTCAGTGTATTGAGTTACTCTACAAGTGTGGCCAGAAGATACTCAGCACACTGTCTAAACTGATCAACTGGAATTTGTTTGAAGTTTTGTGGGTTTTAATTTCTTGCCTGCTCGTGCTTTTTGGGCATAAAGGCATGCACCTGCACTTCACAGTCACTGTATTGCTATTTCTCTGTCAGAGGAGGTGCTCCATGATTCAGCTTCTCCTCTGTGAGGAATCTAAAATAACAAGTTGACTTGAAAACAGTGTCAAAGAAGTAATTGGGAAAAAATGTAATAAGCTTCAAACTCTGCGGCTGGATGGTGATGCTGTACCACCAGTAAATCAGAGAATCACAGAGTGGTCTGAGTTGGAAGGGACTTTAAAGCTCACCTTGTTCCAATCCCCTGCCATGGGTAGGGACACATTCCACTATCCCTGTTGCTCCAGACTCCTTGGCCACTTCCAGGGATCCAGGGGCAGCCACAGCTTCTCTGGGGCAACCTGTGCCAGGGCCTGCCCACCCTCACAAGGAACAATTGATTCTTAATACCTAATCTAAACCTACTCCCTTTCAATGTGAGGCCATTTCCCCTTGTCCTGTCACTGCAGTTCCTGATGTAAACAAACTTGGATGGGTCTGGTGTCTCTGACCTCCAGCTCTGCTCCCACCAGATCCATCTATGGGTAGCTACCATGGTGGGTAGAATTGGAGGTCAGATCAAGTGAAAAACAGTAAAAAAACACCAATGCTGAATTTCCTCACTGTACTTGGTGTTGGCAGAGCTGTCAAGGAAGAGAAATTGTGTTGCTCTATTGAGCCTTTTTATATTCTTTACTTCATAATAACCCGAAGCCTTGTGTTTGGGGGTGGTGAGCTCATACCTCAGAGGCTTTCAAAGCTGCAGATACTCGGCTTCTCTAAGAATTACGTCTGAGAGCATCTGCTTTTTAAGGGGCACAGAAGATAATTGCAGCTAAAAAGCTGATCTTGTGGTAGGTATGAAAGCTTTCCTGTAATGTGGGATGTCCTGAGCTATTTTGTTTCCTAAGTAGTATCTCAGTACTTGTTTAGATTGTTTTTGCAGCCAGCTGCTTTCCAACTTGAGCTGCAATCTCCTGTGCCAGTCTTAATATCACTAAAACAGATGATGTCTTGTTTTCATGCCCCGTCCCAAATGTGGGTTGAGATTTGTCTGCAGTGGGAACTGCTTTGTTTAAAGCCTTACAAACTAGGGCAGGGAAGGAACCATGTACAGTTACAGATACCCATCACAGACTGTTTATGGATTTGATGGGAAGCATCACCTACTCTAACCTAACCAACTTCTGCTCCAGTAGGAATTATTCTCAAGCACTGGAGTATTGGGACAGCCACTTTTGGTGGTCCTTAGTGGCACAATCTGTTGGTGGCAGGGGGCAGGTGCACGGACAATGTGCTCCTGCCTTCTCTGTTCTGAAAACCCTGTTCAACTCTCCCATGTTTCTAACTACAAAACATTAATTCCTTAAAAAACTCTTATTTCTAGAGAGAAGAAGCTTATTAAGAAAGTAATTAAAAACCTTATTTTTAGAATTGGGGGAAAAGCTTTGACCAAATGGAATAGATAAAACTGGTGTCTAGTGTATTAATATAGGAGGTGCTTTGGCAAAATAGAGAAATCTTTTTTCCTTAGAATTCCCAAAAAGTCTTCCTTGCAAAGTCATCTTTAGTAAAATCAAATTAACTTTGTATTCTCCTGTATATATGTATACATTTTTCGCTTACTTTGTCACAGATATGGGGTCCCTGATATGATCCAGCTCCTTTTTTCCCCATTATAAAAGGGCATGGACATCTGTCAGGAATGGTGGAGGGGAAGCAGCAGGAAATCTGATTGCCTTTTCAGCACATTCCTCAGTGTGACACAGTTCTATAATGTAGAGGTGGGAGTGAAGTGCTCTGCAGGCTGTTCAAACCAGTACTATGGAACCCGAGCTCTATGAGAGCTTTCTGTGTTCCTGATTGCTCCTGAGCTTTCATGCAGCATAAATATGGATTGCTATGGAAAAGGATAGTGCTGCCCTCTCCTCTGTCCTGGCCATGCGATAGCCCCTCATTCATGCAGCCACCTGATCTGCTGAATAGATCACTTGAGCTCTTGGAAAAAACCCGTGTTCAGTGCTGGAGTCCTCAGGAGGAGACAGTAGGAGTAAGGCTGACAAATTTAAGTAGAAGTCTCAGCTATGCCTTGATAGAGCAAGGTGTGTGTGAAGGTATTTCAGTGAAGAATGTACTAACTCATAAAACACTGGCTAATTGGGGGACAGGTATTAACTAATTTTTGGGTTGATGTGTCTTGTTTTGAATTTAATCCTGTTGTGCAGCTTGTGAGTTTTAGTTTCCTGGGCTCTGGGTGGTTTTGTTAGCTGAGAGAGTTGCAATATGATAAATAAGAAGTGTTGGTCAAGTGATGTGACAAGTTTGTATTTAATCAGTATTTGCCTTCTTAAAATTTGTATTTGTCTTCTTAAAACTAGCACTTTGAGTTTTACACTCTGGGTAACTATTCTGGGGTAGGGGAGGAAATGCTGTGTACATTAGTCTGGTTGTCCTTTATCTACCTGCCTCACCCTTTCCCTCTATTATGCTCTCTACACAAAGCTTTTTCTGCCTTCCCCATCCAGAGTTTCAGATTGCAGTAAGAGTGTTCATGGATGTTTTGGTGTGAACTTGTTGCTTGGATCTACTTCTTTTACTTCAGCACATTGATCACTTTGTGTGGCCACTGTTTTTTTTATAAATACTGGTTTATTTTAACCAGTCTCTCGTGGCCTCAGCAGGTCATGACTGGGTTTAACCAAGTAAATTTGGATTAGAATAGGTGTGGCATTTAATAATTAACTTTCTGGTTACTCAGGTCCAGTAGGAAACCTATAATGAGTCTGTTTTCATTTTGTTTACAGGAATAGTTATCTGCTTAGTCTCATCCTTTATATTCAGCAATCTGAAGAAAAGGTCTGAGCCAGCATGAAGACAGAATCCCCTCTTCATTAGAGAAAAAGTGAGTTGGAATTGAGTTGAAATCTGAATTTGTAGCATGAAAATCCTGTCTTAGCCTGCCAACACACAGTGCTTGTGCTTGCTTTCAAGTGGCATTTTCACTTTGTGATACTTCTGATATGGGTGATGTCCAGTCAAGTCTTGGTTAAGCACATTTCTAAAGTTTTCAAATTGTAAATATTTTATGTAAATTCCAACAGCCTCCTTTTCTGAAAGAACTGCTTACTCACTGTGTAACTGCCCACCTGATACACTCTGTACTTCCAAATCCTGTGAGGTCTGTTACAGGACTTAGACTCTGTGTTCCTTTTCTTGTACTGCTGTGTTCACGTGGAGTTTTATTTTAAAAATTTAATATTTATAACTTGTTTCTGTAGCTGTACCGGTCATTTCTCCAGTATTGTCAGTGCTTAATGGGTATTCTGAATTTGTTTAGAAGTCTCTGTGCAAATTTGAAGAGTTTCAGAAATGCAGGACTGAGGTTTTTTCTCATTTTTGCACTTGTAAATTTCGAAATCTGCATGTAAAATGCCGGTAGGTCAAGTCTTACCCTTTTCATATGATTTTACTCCCCTTAGATGTTGTAAGAATATGAAATAAAAAAGATTGCCCATTAGGCCAGCCTGATTTTTATATCCACGGGGTTAAATCTCATTCATTTGTTGTTTTGAGCAGCTCCTTTGCTGGCACTGTGTACTGATGGTGTGTTCTGACTCCTCAGCTTTCTGCTCGCCGCAGTTCATTTCAAGGAGTGCACGATGACAGAGCGTGGAATTAAATGGGCCTGTGAGTATTGTACATATGAGAATTGGCCTTCTGCAATCAAGTGCACCATGTGTCGTGCCCAGAGACCCAGTGGAACAATTATCACAGAAGATCCTTTCAAAAGTGGTTCCAGTGATATCGGGAGGGACTGGGATCCTACGAGCACTGAAGGAGGGAGCAGTCCTTTGATCTGCCCGGATTCCAGTGCAAGACCAAGGGTTAAATCATCCTACAGTATGGAAAGTGCAAATAAATGGTCGTGCCACATGTGCACGTACTTGAACTGGCCAAGAGCTATAAGGTGTACCCAGTGCTTGTCTCAGCGCAGGACCAGGAGTCCCACGGAGTCCCCTCAGTCTTCAGGCTCCGGCTCCAGACCGGTCCCTTTTTCTGTGGATCCGTGTGAGGAATACAATGACAGAAATAAACTAAACACAAGGGCTCAGCACTGGACTTGTTCTGTTTGTACATATGAAAACTGGGCCAAGGCCAGGAAATGTGTTGTATGTGACCACCCCAGACCCAACAACATTGAAGCAATAGAACTGGCAGACACAGAAGAGGCTTCTTCCATCATAAACGAGCAAGACAGGGCTCGGTGGAGAGGCAGCTGTAGTAGTGGTAATAGCCAAAGAAGATCTCCACCAACAACCAAACGTGAATCTGATGTGAAAATGGACTTCCAAAGAATTGAATTGGCTGGAGCTGTTGGCAGCAAGGAGGAGCTTGAAGTTGACTTCAAAAAACTAAAGCAAATAAAAAATAGAATGAAAAAGACTGACTGGCTGTTCCTAAATGCTTGTGTGGGTAAGTTGTTTACTGCTACCTTCTGCTCTTGTGCTGGTGGTTAAATATTTTGGGAGGATGAAGAATTAAAACAGAAACTTGGCATTTGATTTCAAACCAGGTTTTTTTTTTATCTCTGCATTTCCATTTAAAAAAGTAAGCCTAATGTAGAGGTTCCTGAAATAGCACCTGCTGAGAGAGGCTGTGAAGTTCATCCATAATCTGAACAGGGTTAGACGTGTCTCTCAAGTGTACTCGGACTTTTTTGACCTTTTGTAGAAATGGATATTCTTGTAACCAAAGCTTGTTGTTCCCTGTAATTGTCAAAAGGTGGAAAAATTACAAATCAAATCTACAGAACACAAGTACATGTAGTACTGTAAAAAATACCATTAATGGATAATTAAAATTACTCTTCTTTTTGCTATGGCAAGACATGCTCTGTAGAGTCAGCAGCTGCAGCTTGGGAGTATTTGTAAACAGTGTAGAGCTTGCAACAGTACAAGATGCTCTGTCAGATGTTAAAAATAACACCAAAATATGTAGCTCCAAGAAACTGCATGTGTAATACTGACCTTGAAAGTAATAATGTTGTATTAATACACATACTGTGTTGTAAATGTTTACAGGCTTTCTGAAAGTATTTTTGTAGTCAGCTGCTTCAAAAAACATTCAAATACCAATTTTGCTTTGTATTTTAGTGCTTTCCTAAGGAAATGCTGGATAATTCTCGCAGTGCTGTTAAAGAACAGAGCCATGTGAGAGCAGGGTTTTCTTCAGTTCTTGACCTTGTGAGTTAACTTCTGTGCTGTAGCTTCCCAGAAGCAGATATCGTGTGCCCCAGCATACGAGCAGGTTCAACACTTGAAATATGCAACTATTTTTAGAGTAAAACACTTCGTTTGAAACTCTGGCTCTACTAGTATGTCTCATGCTGTTCCTTAATGTTTCACAAAGTCACTTCATGGTTGTTGTAATCAAAAAGCTAATTAGTGGAGCTGCTTTGTTTAACATATTTGATCAGGTGTAAATGTTTTTGTGGCTATGCTGCGTTTGGTTTCTCTGAGCTAATAAATATTCTGGTTTATTTTTGTGTTGTGTGAGTAGTTAGACATGCACACTTCCTTTTGGAAAGAGATGCCTCAGTATTTCCTGATACCTCCAGTTCCTTACAACATTTTTTCCTTCTGAAATGAAGCAGCTGAAATTCTGTGTGGTATTTTTTTAAGTTATTGAGTACCAAGGGTCAGTTGTTGGAGGTTGTTCCTCTGCCTTACAAGGGTATTTATCTTGCATTCTGATAACAATTGTATTAAATATTAGGCTATTTTTTCCCTTTGGTTTTTCAAAAGTGATTTTTTTGACTATTCTAATATTACTTAAAATATTTCACACCTTCTGATTTAACCTGTGTGGGAAGGGTTGTATTTATATTTAAGAACATGGGTCTGCAAGTATTTGATGTTGCTTGTGACTATATAGTTGTACATAAAACCCAAAACCATGTTCCTAGAAGTTTTGTAATGCAATAATGATTTGGTCTGAAGGGATCTTGGTGAGAAAAGCAGAATGCAGGTGGAGTTGTGTGCTGATTGTTACTGCTGCCTGCTGAAAGCTTTCATGGATTTTTTTCTCTAACTTTAACACCTACTGTACTCCTGGGGGAGAGGGATGATGGGGGCAGAGGAACCAGCAAAGCTGTTAATTATCTCTCCTTCATCTCAGAATTTCATTTTGCATATTGCAGATACCATTTTTTTTCCCAAAATACTCCTTGTAATAGGAATAACGATAGGAAGATTGATGGAGGTTGCATGGATTCTCTTGTGCTTGTCTCTGGTTGTTGTGTACTGTATCTGTGCTAGAAAAATACACCAGTTTAGCCAGTAACCATTAAAGCAATAAGCTAAATTTCTGCTTGTGATCTTAGTGGGACGTACTTAAACCAGTTTAACTGTCAATTGAATATTTTTTGCCTAAAGCATCTGTTTTTACCATTGAAATCAAGTGGGTCACTGTTACTTAGTGAGTTCTGTTTGTTTGCCATCTGGAACTCTTGGGAAGTTTTAGCTGAGCTGAACACTTGTCAGTCCTTAGCCAAGCAAAATTATAAAATAGGACAAGTTCATGTTAAATACCAAGTAAATTTGTGAACATTGATGGCCAAGAGTTTGTGTGTTACCCTGCTCCATCTGACAGATGGTGCTTAACAAGGATTTGGGGGCTTCAGACTGAAACCTCTCAAGTTTAAGCTCAGTCAGTTATGGAGGGTCCATTTGCTTTGAATCCATCTTTTGTTAAAAAGTTAACTTGTAAAGTAAACCCCGAAGTTAAAAATAAAGATTAAAGGAGTAGGAGGAATTCTTGGCAGAGTGGTTATTTTCTTTTCTCTTAGAAGATATTATCTGTCAGAAGGTACCAAGGAAAATGTCTGATACTTTAGGACAGCTGTTTGGTTGAAATCCCTCTTCACATCTCAACTCCAGTACAAAATTCTTTTTACTAGATCTTAAATTTAATGTCAAGTTTCATTAAAAAACACATATTAGACCACTCTTTTCCACATCTGTTTTTTTTTAGCTGAAACATGGAGTGATGTGTATAAAGTAGATTTAAGAAGGTGTGTGTGTGTTTGTATTTTTATGTGTGTTTGTATTTTTTTTTGTTCTGTTGGAGGCATCCATTAATGCTTTTCCTACCTCGGTAAGTAAACATGTCATCAAGGCTTCTATTCCCTGCAAATCCAGGCTGGACAAAATGTGATGAGTGCAACTCCTGCCTTTCAGCATGAATAGTTCCCTTGATGGAGGGTATTCCTTCCAAATCAGAAGGATTAGTGGTATTGCCCCATTCAAACTCTGCCAGCAAATGTACTTGAATGTACTTGTTTTTTTTATTGACCTGTTTTTTTCAGAGTGATTGTATCTGTTGGGTGATTCTTTCTCAGAAAGATGAGATTTTAAACTGATTCATGTGGTTAAAATTTATTAAAATCCTAGCAGAAACTGGAGTAAGTGTGGCTTACTGGCTTCCTCCAAATGCCAGTTTAAATTACAAAGAGGAATTACAAATGGTTTCTGCAATGACACCAATGTTTTCTACCATAGTGGCCTAGAACAAGATTAATGTTGAGTCCAAGGTGACTCATTTCTTAGGGGAGGGAACTGATGTATACTTAAATTAAACTTTTATTACCTTTTCTATAACTTATGGTACCTGTGGCAGAGACTGTCAGGCAGTCCTGGTGGCCTGTGGGACTTACAGAATGGCATGTGCAACAATCAGGAGTTACTGGGGGGCCTGGTGAAGCTGGTTTCGGCTGGCTGTGGGTTTAAGGAGTACAAATGGATGAGAATGGCTGTGCCTGTAAAACCTCTCTGGCATCCAGAGTTTGCTTGGGTGTTACCCTGGAGCTTCCCATCTCCTGGCACTTCAGGGCTGCATTTGACAGTGCTGCTGGCAGAGTGTGTTTGCTGCAGGGCACTGCTGGGGATTCTTGAGTTGTGAGTGCAACTCCTGAGCTTGAACTGCTAGATTAAAAGTAAACTGCATTTCTTCTCCTTTTCCTTTCTCCTCCACCTGTTTATCACCTGCTGCAAGAGTGTGTTCTTCTCTTGGTTCAGGTCAGTAAGGTGGGTGTTGCTGTCATGGGCCAGAGCTCCCTGTGGGGATGGTGCCTCCCAAATCAAGTAGGCACACATTCTTCTTAGCTCTGTGAAAGAAACCACTAAGAGTGTGTTTCTTAAACAAATCCAAAATATTTAGAGCAATCTGTGATGAATCTTGTTTTGCAGTACATCCTTAAAAGGACTGTAAGTTCATTCCTAGTATTCCTACATATGTCTGCTTAGTTTTTCCTTTGTCAACTGTTTTATCTCTCCTACAGGGTTTTTTTTTTATGCCATTAGAGTTTTGAATTAGTGCCAGATATGTTACCCAGGCCTTCAGAAGCCCTGTGGGCAAGGAGAGTCTCCCTGGCCAGACGTTGGTATGGAGTTGGCTGGGCTGTGTCCCAGGCTGCCCTGCAGCTCCGGGAGACACGGAGGCACCTCCTGCTCTGTCCTGCAGAGCCTCTGGCTCTTCTGAGTATTTATAAAGGCAGCCTGAAGGAACTGAACTGACATGACCAAGGTGCTTTCAGCTGGCACTGCCACCCAGAGTCGTCCCAGGTGCCCCTTTCTGTCCTCCTGGGTGTTTGAAAATGAAGCTGGATTAGGGGATGTTTTTTGTGGGGGCTGTAGGGATTTTGTTTCCTTTTGCTGGTGTAGTAAGTTCAGACTGACTTCCTCATCACATCCAGGGTAAAGCTGAACCTTGATGCTTCTGTTTGTGCCGTGCTAGGGAGTGGGAAGTGTGTGGGTGGGAACAGGCTGCTGGAGGCCAGGAGAGGCCATGCACCTCTCCTTGCAGCTGTCAGGCTGGGCTGGAGCTGTTTAGGGAAGTGCAGCATGGATTACTCACTGCCAGGTGATGCCCTGCCACGCTGGCCGTGCCTGGGCACTCAGACGGTGCCTGTGGGGATGGGTGGAGGGGGAAGAGTCCCTGGTGTGATTTGTACAGCCCAGCCTCCTTCCCTGTTCCCCTGGGACAGTGGGAAGCATGACTTGGCTGCTGTGCCAGGTAGCAGTGATGTAAGATCACAACTCTCACCTGGCTGGGAGAGCTCTGTGGATTGTCATTGTGCCTTGGACATCTGTCCTGTCGTAAATGCTTTACATTTGTGTGTTTATATCTTTGAGACTAAGGAGAACTCTGCCTGCAGAAAATGATAACTCCTTTTACTTTGGTCTCCTGACTACTTTTCTTAAACACTGTGATATTTTATGCTACAAATAATTGAATAAATGATCATGTTAAAACCAATTATTTCAATTTCCCTTAGAAGCCCTGATGGTTAACTTTAATTATTAACTTTAATGATTTTCCACTGTCTAGCCTCCCTTTGGGGTACAACCCTGCAAGTAACAAGGGGTGTGGATGCCTGTGACAGATTGGAGAGGGAGAAGGACATCTTTAAACAGTTGTTCTTACATCTGTGCTGCTTCATCTTGTAATGATATATTCAAAACATACTACATGGATTGTATGTAGGGAGAAGAGCTGTTTGCATGGAACAAAGAATAACCAACAGTTATCCTCTCTTGCATTGGATGGCTTCAAGTCTAAGGTATATGCCTTCTTGGAAGTATTTACTTTTTTTTTTTTTTTTAGCTGATGCAATTTGCTGAGCTTGAAGAATCAAAAAAACCTTAATATACAGAAGTTTGTCATTACCTGGAGAGTGGCCTGCTGTTGATTGTGTACTAATACTGACAAGGGAGGCCCTGGAAATCAAGAAAGAGAAGGGACAGAAGGGTGTGTAAAAGGCCCATAAAGGTTTTTCAGACAACCCCTCTTTTTTATAAATTGTTGTGTCACATTTGCTTGCAAAGCAGTTTGTCCTTCAGGAGAAATTCTTCTCTGGCTGAAATTGTGAGTCACTTACTATCAATAAAACTTCATTTATGGCCACCTGATGAGCCCCTGGTGAAGAGCTGGAGGAGCCTGAGGGCTGACTCAGCTCCAGAGAATGCCACAGGTCCTCAGCAGTCTGTGTTAGAGGAGAAGAGATTCTTAACAGGTGTCAGAATTAGGTTTTAGTGGGTCAGTTGATCAGCCTCTGTCTTGCTGGCACTTAAACCAATCTTAGGATTAGTCCTTAGATGAGTAAATGAGAGCATATCTATGACAGACCACTTGCAGTTGTATCTGTGGCAGAAGAGAAGCAGCACAGGGCTCTGTCTCTGATCTGCTTTATATTTCAGCAGGAGCTGTCTCCACTTCCGACTTCTAAAATGTCTGACTTGGTTGTTTGAGCAATTTGCCTTCTCTTGCCAAGCAGTTCAAGGCATTGTCCCTCACAGGAGGCACAATGACCTCCTTAAGATGAAGTGTTTCCTTTTGCAGTCTGCTCAGATGAAGAACACGGTTATTGGAGGCATTGCTGCCTCCTTGAATCCCAGAAATCCCTAATCCCAGGTGGTTCTTTGCTTAGTCACAACTGCAGCAGTCTGCTGAAAGAATTTGCCTACTTCATTTGCAGCTTGTGCCAGCCAGTGCTCCACAACTATCAGAAAGATGCTGAAGTCAATAAAGGCTGTGCTGTAGTATTTTCCTTGGGAACTTTTCTGTCTGGCTGTTCTGAAGCCACTGGAAAAGTGCACTAAGGGAAAGCAGGACTTGGTTTTCTAGTAATGCTTGTAAGCCTATCTTGCATATTTTCCAAGTTTATATAACTGCACTAAACCCTATAAATATTTACATGTTCTAAAGAGTAAACACAATAGCACCTTAAGCTGGAATAGTTTGGTTTAAGCAGCTAATTCTGGCTTATTTAATATGAGGATAATATTGACATCTAATAAAGAAGGAAGTTGTAAAAGCTGTAGGAGGATCAAGGTGGTAAGAGTTGTAATTGGGTGGTTAATATTTTTTAAAATTTAGTCTTTTGAAATACCCTTTTAAATTTCTGTCATTTAATATATACTAAGATTGCAAATGTCTGATCTGTGCTGTTCATAACAGGCAGGCCTTTACTAGAAGAAGAAAGAAACCTTGGCTCCTGGTGCTGTGAAAGTCTTCCAATAAGAGGAAATGCCTGAATTGCAAAATGGGAGCACAGTTGAACCAGTAAATGCAGAATTCTGACTTGTAGTTGTATTTTCTCATGACTTGGGTGCAGCACTTGACAATCTGTCCTCTCCCTTAGGATGTCAGACTATAGTCAAAGATTTTACATTAGGCCAAGCAGAATTTTTTAGGGGGCACACAAAGTCTGGTCTATTCAGGGGTAACAGCAAAGGGACACTTCTGGAGTCCACTTTAAAGGAAAGCTGTGGTTGTGTGGATCAGGAGCAGGCACTGAGTCACTGGGATGTGTTTGCATTTGTGCTGCTCTTGAAGCCAATCAGGGCTCTGCCTTCACAAGGGTTTGAGCTCCTGGAGGCTCCCAAGTGTTCTGGGAACAATCTTCAGGCAAATGCCACTCTTCCTTTTGACATTTCACCAGTGTGGGGAATGCAGTGGGTGTCAGTGGGGAATAATCCAACTGGCACAGGACACAATTCAGTCTGCTTGTGTAAGTAATGAGGCACTTCTGTGTTGTGAAATGCAAGGAATTATAACATCAGTAAATATTTCTGTAGTATTTCTCATAAACAGTGGGGGTTTAAAGCTCTGTTTAAATAGACTTAATGAATTGGAGGCTCTGGCTCATCCCACAGAAATCAGAGCCTTTGTAGGAATGTGCCTCCTGTTGTCAATACGAGCATATTCAGGTCTCATTTTAGTATGGCGATACTGAATTTCAGAATTGCAGGCATGGTGCATGTAGGCAAATTCATCTCATAGTTTTGGGGCAAGATTTGTGTTTTCTGGTTCATATTTCTGACAGTCTGCCTGTTACTACTATATTTTGTGTCCACTGCTGCCTTGGATTGTATAGACTGGCTCTGTAAGCAGGGTGGCACGTGGTGGGCTGTCAGGAATTTTCCCTGTTCTGAAGTAGCTACAGTGGATTAGATATTTGGTAGAACAGGTAAAGAGAAATGTTAACTTCTTGCTGTGGCTCAGAGGGGCCAAGGAGGCTTGTAATGCCCATGGAATAGCAGCCCTGCAGTATTGAGTTGGACTAGACAAACAAAAACTTCCTGATGCTTCCCCCTGCTATAAAGAGTAATTTTTACCTGTTTTGATTAAAGAACAGAGGATGACCAGATAGCATTCATGCACACAGTCACACTGCCATCTCTCCATGAGCTGTAGTTGTGCTGGTTTGTGTCATGCAGCACACCAACCCTATACCTAAAATACTACTAAAAATACATTTCCTTGTTTATTTTTTTTTTAAATGAGGCCTAGAAAGCATACTCAGTTTGCCTGGTTTGGATGTATTACTTGGTCTTTAGCTTAAACCTCATCAGCAAAGTTTAGAAATGCACTTTTTAACTGACAGCTTATATAACAATTTTAGTAATTCTAGGACATGGGGCTTGTGGGAATGTCAAGTATTGCAAGACGTGGGAATAAACTTCCAGAACTGGCAGCGCTGCACAGAGCACATGTCACTGATTTGGATCCTTTTTGCAGCTTGTAGTAGTTAGTGCTTGAAAAAGGCATTTCCAAACCTCACATGACCACCTCAGGATCAGCCTTCGATCTCAGTTGTTGCTGAGGATTGATGAAGAGTGGGATGATAATAAGCAGCTGAGGGTGGGGGACTGGAAGAACAATTAAAATGATGAATTTCCCAGTAGTAGGCTGTAGTAAAATGTACTGCTTGACAGGCTGGCTGGCCGGAATGTGATTTGGGTCTGATCATCTGTCACCAAAAGATCATTTTAGGGATATTTGTTTGGACTTTGAAATCAGTTGTGGATATTTGGATTCTCAGACTGGCCACCTACCAGTCTTGGGTGGTCTTTGGTGTGTTTGTCTTGGGGGACGTGGTGGAAGGTGCAAATGTGGTAACAGGAGTCTCATAGGACTGAGGTTAAAATACAAAAAGGGTTGATGTGCCTTTTAGCCTTTAACAAGGTGCTTCTCTGAAATTAATGTAATAATAATAAAATATCATAAGATAGCAGAGAACTTGCTCTACTATCACATTTCTTCTTTCCTCTGATTTTTGGGTTTGCCAAAGCTCTGGTATAACTTGTTTTAAGAGGGCAGGTCATGGGAAATTTGATCAGTTATCTGGATACACATACAAATTTACACACACACACAAAACATCAGTTTGGAGTATTTGGTTAGAATGATCATTGCAGCAGCCATGAGGAATTGTCTTATCAGTGGCAAAAATGTTGCTTGCATGGAAATAAAGTTCTACACTTGGCACTTCTGACTCCTACAGAGCAAGAACTAAAATTGGACAGACAGACCTCATCAGGGGAGAATACATGGACAGGCACTGAATGAGACAGTAGTGCTGGAGAGGAACAGGAATGTCTTCCTTACAGGAGACAGACACACGCAGCACAAACTACAAAATACTGTCTGTATGGTTTTCCTTCTGCCCTGGCCCGTTAGGACTTTGGAATGAGTGGGTAGACACTGTAGGACTAAAGTTTGCAGTTGAATTGTTTTGGAACTTCTCTGCTTCAGACCTCTGTTGAATAATCAAGCTGTTATCTGTGGACACTTACACAGCACAGCTGATAACTTCGTAGAGAAATGTCTTGCACTGATAATCCATTTTCCCCCTGTGTTTCTTCTGAAAGCTTTATAATCTCAGCATTCAAAAATACAGTTTTTGGCTGAGCTAAGAATGCTTTTCTAAATCCTGGATTAACCAGCAAGTCAGTGGTTGGTGTGCTTCTCTGCTAGCAGCCATTTCAGTGTGTTGTGTTGGAGTTTGTTTAATTTTGGTAGGGGATTTTTACTTGTTTGGGCTGAGGGGGCGGGAAGTGTTGTGTTTTTTTCCTTTTTTAATTTAACTTCAAGTCCTGATTGGGAGTGATTGTCCTGATTGGGTTTGATGACCTTTCCTGTTCATCAGCTTTTATGTCTTGGTGAGCAAATGAAGTGGAGGATGGAGTTGGGTCTCAATCTCCAGCCTCCACTCAGCTGCTGGCTCTCAGGAGCTGGGAAGGAGGTTTAGCTGCAGAAAACAGGGACAGGGTTTTCTCATTTGTCATCTGTGCTCTTCTCTGCTTGAGCTGCTGCAACAGGGGCTGCTTCTCAGGAGTGAGATTCTATTTACTGCTCCAGTAAAGATGGCTTTAGGGACACTATTCTGTTTCCTCAGTTCAGCACTGCACTGTTCTCTTGTGGACCACGTACCTAAAATAGAATATATTTGAAGGAATTTCTAAATTTAGGAAGTGTTATGTTGGAACAGATCCTGTTAACAGCTCCACATCTTACTGGTGGTGTATTCTGATAATTGCAGCTAAGGAATACATTCAGCATGATTGGTCTTCATAGGAAGCATGGCACAGAAATCAAAGATTTCCAGGGACTCTAGAAGACATTGGGGTCATGCATTGTTCCTCTCATCTTGCTTTAGAAGATACACACAGTGTATTTAATTTCTCCTTAATTCATATTTAATAGAGTATCCTGAGTGAAACTCTCATGCTTCATTAGTAGCAGAGATGGTGAGCTGAAGAGAAAAATTTATGCTTCATACCATTTGTACTGTTTGGAAAAAATAAAACTTTTAGTCCAAAAACCTTTCAATAGATCCTATTTCTATGATCTGATAATTTGTGATAAAATAATCAAACTAATCTCTGTACTGTGAAGAAATGACTTTCTCTCTGGTCAAATGAAATACTTGTGTGTATGTTACTGCTGGTGTTTCATCATGGGTCCACTTCTGAGCTGGCTTTTGGTCTCTTACACTTTCCAGCTAATGTGGGTAATAGAAATAGTCTGAGAGATGAGGTAAGTGTAAATATTTTGTAGTCTTCTGCCTAAAATAATAAAATATTGGCAAGTTTCTTGCTATGCAGCTAGCTGATCATCGTCTGTTTGGCCTGTAACAGGACAGCTACAGGTGAGCTGTGAAATGAGGTGGCTTGTTCCACAATGCTCCCTCGCTGTCTAAAACGAGCCGTGTGTTGTTTCTCTGCCCTCAGGAGTTGTGGAAGGTGATTTGGCTGCTGTGGAAGCCTACAAGTCGTCTGGAGGGGACATTGCCCGGCAGCTGACGGCGGACGAGGTGCGGCTGCTGAACCGCCCGTCCGCCTTCGACGTGGGCTACACCCTCGTGCACCTGGCCATCCGCTTCCAGAGGCAGGACATGCTGGCCATCCTCCTCACTGAGGTGAGCTCCCCTGGCCCTTGCAGGCATGGAGCAGCACTTTAGGTAACTGCACCCCTGTGTGCAGCCAGTGGCATGCAGCTCTGATTTGTGGTGGTGATAGAATATACGTGAATCGCTGCCTTGTGCCTCGGATTTCTCCTCAAGAAGTGAGTTTGCTTTAAGAGACTCCCTTGTGATGACCCTGAACATGTTCAGCTTTCTCATTAATGAACAGTCTTGGCACACGTTGTGACTTTACTGGCAGTGGAAGTGAGCTATTGTGAGGCTTCCTGTGCTCTGGGTGAGGCAGATGAAATGCTCTCAAAGCGAAGCACTGACATCAATGACAGCGTAGTTAATTCTGACTTTGTTAATGAGTAAGTCTACCTGGGCTGGCTTTCCTGGCTTTTGTGGGAGCTTCTCTTGCAGAGAGAGGCAAATTTCTTGCTTTGCAAAATGGCTGCATTTTTTTCTATTCCTTGCCCATTTTATAGACTGGCTGGTTCCTCTGATTTGCTCTTCCACGTTCTATTGTGTCACCTCACTTCTGGTGACCTCTGCTGTTCTCCATCTTCTCCCTGTAAATAATTCTGTTACCTTTTTTTTTGTCTGTTTTCTTCAAGTCAGACTTCTGGTTGCTCACCTGATCAGGGCCAGATTTTTACTCTGCCTCCTTCCCTGATGCTTAGTGTAATTCTGAAAGCTGCTGTTTGCCTACAAAGCACATAAAGATGATGGAATGCTTAGTGTTGAATAATTAAAAAGAGTAGATGAAGCAAGACAAATGTAGCTAAAGCCTTGAATATATATATTTATATACGACTAATATCAGTAGCTTTGTGCTGCTTACATAACTCTGTGGATGGAGTTGCATGTTTTAAAACAAGTTAATTTACTGAAATACTGTCTTAGGAATTTTTGTGTTTGGTTTTGTTTCAGTGCCTAGGAATACTGACTCGTCATTTCTGGGAGTGCTTAGTAGTGTTTGAGCCCCAGTGATAATTTCCTTTTCTAGGATATGAATGAGTGAAAATGTGGGTCTTAAAGGTGTTTTTTTAATATGCATCTGGTGTCATCCCTGTGCCACTTGTCCTTCATCATTTAATGGGTTTTTGACTAGAACTGGAGAAATTTAACTATCTTAGCTTCATAATTTTTGGGAAGATTGTAGGAAACTGTCTTGTGCAGTGGTAATGAAGTTTTGTTGAATCTAGACTTGACTCATGCATGAGATTTGAGATTAATGTTATTATGAGCTCTTACCTGTTTTTTTCCTCTTTTTCAGCTGGAAGTGGTCACCTGTTAATTCACTTCTTCAATTTAAAGATGTTTTTTAACCAGATCTATGTTATCAGTTCCATGACAAATGAGACATTTCATTAAGAGTCACTAAACTTTAGATCTTTCAAGGTGCCAGTGTTTACAGTTCTCTTGCATTCCTTGCTAACCAAATACTCTCTGCTGGTGGTCATCCCTCCCAAACCTTTATGTTGAATGGGATAATCCTGAGTGCAGTAACTGTGTTGTTTTACAGGTATCCCAACATGCAGCCAAATGCATTCCTGCCATGGTGTGTCCAGAGGTCACGGAGCAAATCCGCCGTGAAATTGCTGCATCTCTCCATCAGCGCAAGGGAGACTTTGCTTGCTATTTTCTGACTGACCTTGTGACGTTTACGTTGCCTGCAGGTAGCTACAAAACCCTTCTTCCTCCTGGAAGATTTTATTGCTTGGCCACCAGTTGAAAAGGATGTATTTTGACTTTCTGGTGGTGATGTGTGTGTAGGTTTTATTCATTAAGAGCCTTGTTAATTAATTTATTAAGAGTTTTATTTATTAAGACCTATTTTATTAGGTCACATTTAGTAGTTTAATTTGATTACTCAGTATTTGCACACTTCAATCCATACATTGTTCCTGTGAACTGAGCATCTGTTGTCCTACTTAGACATGAAGAAATGGAAGAGAAGTGGTGTGTTCTAAGAAAAGGCTGAATTTAAAGTGAAGATGGGAGCCCAGACATTTCTGGTCCATGATGTGACTTTTCACATGGCTATTTTAGCTTTCAGTTCTTTCTGTTGAGGCCCAGAGCTGTTCTTTTTACCTAGTTGTAGCAGTAGCACTTTTTGAATATTCTGACATCAAGGAATGTTTACCTATTAACAAGGAGCTATTAGAAGACTTTTAATTTTCAAAAGCTCTTTCCTTTTATAGAAATGCTACCACTAGTCAGAAAACATGCAGCTGCAAACTCTGCCAATCAGCAGATCTGTTTGTCTTTTTTATAAAACATTGCAAGAATTCTATTTGGAACCCCTTTGGTGGAGTGTTACCTCATCTCTTCAAAATTCTGGATAATATTTACCACTTGTGCACCTGACTGAGGTGCTGTATTCAGTTGTATTCTGTGTGAGAGGCACGTGGGGTGGGTGTATGGGAGACTAAAATTTCATTGCTTTTTAGGGGAGAGAGGGGAAAGGGGCAACAAGGATTTCATAACATGTGAGAAATGTTCTCTCCAGAGCTTAAGAATTTATTTAGTATTTTCAAGAGAGACCTCTTAAAGTACTCTGCAGCTTTTTGATTCATGTAATAGCCATTTAGTAATTAAAAAATAAAGCTGTTCAAAAGCTTTTGTGCATCAAGACTTTCCACTTTCCTCACGCTTTGCCAACTGCACATCTTCTGCAGTTTGGCTCCAGAGAGCATTTCCAAGGACAGAAGTATAAATCACACAATCCTGGTCAGATGTTACCTGAACAATGTATTTTAGGAACTAGTTTCCACTCCACCTTTCAAATAAACATATTGGAGCCTCCTGAAAAGCCAATGCTTGGATGTTTGAGAGCAAAGCTTTTACATTGATTGCAGGTCACTGCAAGCAGTTTTAGCTTAAAAAGCCCCAATCAATCATACAAAAAAAAAAAAAGACCACCCCACATCACCCTGCCTGCACCAGGCATTAATGTGCTTCAGTAGCAACTCATGTGCCTAAATGTGGACTTAAAAGCCCTGGGGTATTGGACATCTGAGCAGGACTGGCAGCTACCACACTGCAATTAAGAGAGATCTTTGTGTCCTTGAAATACCACTTAGGCCCCAGTCCTTATCCCCTAAAGTGCCTGAAGGGGTGCTGGATGCTCCTGTTCCTATTTTATTTACTGCCTTAACTTTCACGTGCTTAAGTTTCATAATTGTGCTGAAACCAGCAAAGTTTCTCTGGTTGCTGCTCTGCCTGGCAACCCTTTACTGCTTATCCTCTGTTGGAATGCAGGCCAGGAGCAAATATTTACTGTGTGGCACATGCTGAGTTTTAGAATGTGTGACAGTGTTTGTTGTTTTAAATGATACAGCAGCCACAAAAGAGTTCTGTCCATTATACAGTTTTCCACCTTTTTTTTTTTCTCCTTCTCTTTTATGAGGTAATTGCAAATTCTGTGTGTAATGCTCTTGGAGCAGTTGTCAGTACTGGCATTTTCCATGGCATAGCTCAATAGTTTTCCCATTTCTTGTTTTTTAACTTGCTGCAAACCATTGGGGTTCTCAGAACTATTTCTCTCTCAAGCCTGAAAGAGATCACAAAGGAAGGGCATGTTCTGGAGAAAAACACATCCCTTGGCAAGCTGTACCAGTCCATTGGGATAGACTGCAGATGAGAAGCCATTCCAGATGGGTGGAAAACCATTGCTTAGGATTGAAGCTGTGCTAAAATACAATAGGGTTGAAAGTAAACATACTCTTTTTTTATATTTCTCACCTCAAAGTGGTTGTTCTCCACTTTCTCCTTCAGAGAAATCCAGGCTTGCCCTATCCATGCTGTGATGATCCTTTCTGCATCAAAGGTGTGACAGTGAGGCTGAGATGCAAACCTGCCTCAGCAGCTCTGCCAAACCTTGGGTCACATATGACAGCAGCTTTCCAGAGGAGGTGTTAGGGCTGATAGGGCAAAAGCTGTTCTGTGAGTTCTCCTGAGCAGCAGCTGCTGATGTCTCTTTTACAGTAACATTCAGTGACTCTTGTATTTGCTTTCTGTTTTTCCAGATATTGAAGATCTACCACCCACAGTCCAGGAAAAATTATTTGATGAAGTACTTGACAGAGATGTTCAGAAAGGTAAATGCACTGAGAACAGCTGGGATCACTCCAGGCTTTTCATTAGAGAATGTGCCTCTTACTGAAAATAAACTACATGTGTCTGTAGATATGTGGCTCTGTCCCTGAACATGGTTTAAATAGAGATTGGATGCTTTCAACTGGCTCTGCACCCTGGAATTCATAAAGTTACAGAATGGGCTGGAAGGGACCTTGAAGACTTTCTCTAGACCAGGTTGCTCCAAACCAGCAACTTGCAGAATGGGGCAGCCACAGCTTCTCTGGGCAGCCAGTGCCAGGGCTCACCACTCTCACAGGGAACAATTTCTTCCCAACATCCCATCTAACCCTGCTCTGTGGCAGTGGGATGCCATCACTCTTGTCCTGTCACTACATGCCCATGTAAAATTATTTTAATTTTAACATTTCCAGTCTATTTATGAGGCAGAGGGAGAATGGAGTCTGTAGAAATCATATTTGTAGAGCTTTTAAAAAATCTTTAAAAGTCAGTTTTGAGTCACAAGCTTTTTAAGGAAAACTGGAAAAAATAATTTCAGTAACAATCCCCAAACAAATGATGCAGGTGCTGTGGTTTGGTTTTGGTTTATTTTATTGACAGTAGAAGAAATTTCTTCAGCCAGTGTAGTTGTCCTGTTCATGTTGATGCCTTGTGAAGGCTGCCCTAGAGCAGAGGCTGGACAGAGCTAAAGAATAAAGCAAGGATTTATTAAAAGGCCTCAATGGATCCACCTGGGGCAGCACAAGAGTCCAGGCAGGGCCACACCCAAGATGAACCAAAATGGTCCCAAAATGCACAACCAGTCACAGCATCTCCAGAAATTTTGTAAGTTCTGCTCCATTTGCATATTGGAGTTCATTGTCCAATTCCAGCTTTAGCCCATGCAGTCCTTCTTGTTTTTCTCTCTTCAGCCCACGTTGTTTGTGCTCTTGGGCCTGAAGAGCATAAACATATTTGTCCTTGGTCCCCTTGGTACGAAGGAAAGCAGAGTTTTATTCATGCAAAGGGGTAGATCATTGAGACTATGCCATTATTGTGCTGTCTGAATTCTCTGAGATAAATAAGAGCTTGTTTAAGAGCTGGCTGTGCCGTTGCAGAGCTGGAAGAGGAGTCTCCCATCATTAACTGGTCCCTGGAGCTGGGGACACGCCTGGACAGCAGGCTGTACGCACTTTGGAACCGCACAGCCGGGGACTGCCTGCTCGACTCCGTGCTCCAGGCCACCTGGGGCATCTACGACAAGGACTCCGTGCTGCGCAAGGCTCTGCACGACAGTTTACACGACTGCTCCCACTGGTGAGTTAGGGCAGCTTCTTCATGTGCTGGAGCAGCAAAACCCCACAGCCACCCCTCCCCAGTTCCCTGGTGTCTTGGTTTGAAAAGCCGGGTGTCTGCTGAGGAAGGGAGGAGCCTCCTCTGAAACGGAAAATGTAAACCCCCTGCCAATGAATTGTTACAATTTTGAAATTAAGGGGCTCTCAGGCAAAGATATGGGAATAGGAATAACAGTTCTTTAGTAGGTAAATTAAACATACAAATTTAATAGTACAAAAAAAAAAAAACAAACCACTGACAGAATCAGAACACAACCTGACACTCTGTGGGTCAGGGTGTGGCAGCAGTGCCATTCCATGGGGGCTCAGCCCTCCTGCAGGGCCAGCTGTGCTTCTGCTGGAGCAGGGATCCTGGACAAGGCTGGAGTTTTCCTCTGAAGCTCCAGGGGTGGTGTGGATGGGCCTGGGCTCCCTCTGGGAATGCAGTGGGGCAGAAAGCTGCTCCTCTGGGAATGCAGTGGGGCAGAAAGCTGCTCCTCTGGGAATGCAGTGGGCAGAAAGCTGCTCCTCTGGGAATGCAGTGGGGCAGAAAGCTGCTCCTCTGGGAATGCAGTGGGGCAGAAAGCTGCTCCTCTGGGAATGCAGTGGGGCAGAAAGCTGCTCCTCTGGGAATGCAGTGGGCAGAAAGCTGCTCCTCTGGGAATGCAGTGGGGCAGAAAGCTGCTCCTCTGGGAATGCAGTGGGGCAGAAAGCTGCTCCTCTGGGAATGCAGTGGGGCAGAAAGCTGCTCCTCTGGGAATGCAGTGGGCAAAGGCTGCTGTGGTGTCCCAGGATCTCAGATTGTATCCAGGTAGGAATGTTTGGCTCCTCCCCTGGGCAGAGCATCTCCCCATGGGATGATGGAATTTTATCAGCCATGCAGGGACACTCAATGGCCCAGGAACAGAAGATAATTAATAATTAATGGCCCATGAACAGAAGAGATCTCCTGGAGGGATGATTGGTTGTGGGAGAGATAAAGAAAAAACTGCCCAATGAACAGCAGAGAACTGCCCCACCTCTGACAGATGACAGTAGAATACACACCCCCTGCCACATCTTGCATTGCAACCTAAGACACCTGTGGATTGTACTTCTCAAAGCTGTCCAGTCACCGTGGTCCCAGCTGGGGTCTTTATCTCATGTTTTAAATAGGAGCACTGGAAACTTGGATGCTGTTAACTTGGGGATGGTTTGTGATGCTCAGCAAATGGCATTGCAAACACTAAAACGCTTTATACTTGTCAAGCATGCACTAACCACAGTTACTGGAGCTGGAATTTGTGTCCTTGCAATGTAAATCATGCACATGCCATGCCTTGCTGCTTGGTGCGAGCTGTGCAGAGATTGTTAGTAGAAGATAGCCTTTTATTCTTTATAAACTTTTCAGTATTTTCATTCCATCTGCTTAGTTATGACTTTACTCAGGATTGCTCTTTTTATCCCTGTTCTGTCTGCTAAAATAATGGCAGTAAAGCAGAGAGTGTTGACATTTAACTGGTTCTGTCATTTGGCCATAAAATTGATTTATCATTCTGTAAAACAACTTTTGTTGCTTTCCACCGACAGCCTTCTTTAGTCAGATACTGTGGTTTCCTTCTGCTAGAGGGACAATCTTAGTTGGACCCCCAGTGGTGTCCAACAGCTCTCCAGGGTGTCCTGGACTAAGGGATGAGCTGATAAAGACTGATAATCCAAGTCACAGGTGATCATTTCTTTGATGTTCTTGTAGTCAAGGACAGGATAAACACTGTCAGCACATACTGCAGAAAGAGCCTGTCCCTGTCCTCTTGCTGTACAGGAGATCAACAACAACAGTTAATTTAGGGGTACCTGTAAATAAATTCTGTGCTGTTGGGGGAGAGCTCCCCAAATTATCATGCAGAGCTGGATTCCAGGAAGTGGAGCTTCAGTAGCAATTCTCCTAGGAACCAGTGTCTGAGAGGATCTGTCACTGCTGTGGAGTTGTTCAGATGGAGTGTGCATCTCAACCATGCAGCAATGTCCCTGGCATCACAGGCAGCTCCCATGAGGCCAGAACAGAAATTTAGGATAGATCAGGTTTTGTTCTTTATGGTAACAAAACTAAACATGGTGTCCAAAAACAAGCTGCAAACTACTGAGCTTTGCACCAAATCTCCCAAAATGTTGGTGTTCATTGAGGCTGACTTACTGCTGTATCTTAACATAACTCTCACTTAGAGGCTACTCAGTCTTGTTAAGCTTTTTAGTTTATGTCTAGACAGAATTTTCATTTTACTCTGAATTTGTGTAATCTTTATACTTATTAGAAGCATAATTTTTAACTGATTGATGTGTTCCTTCAAGGGAACAAGTCTTCAAGGAACAAGTCATGTTCCTTGTTAGGAAAAAGTCTTTAGACTAAGTCTTGTAGCCAGATTTTGTTGTAAATTGGTCATTCTGTACATCCTATAGGTGCTGTATAGATTCCATTTGAGAAGATACATTTAATTTTGTGGGCTAGGATGTGGCTGATAGGAAATGATGTTGTCACTGGAACAGGCTCTTAAATGCAATCCCTGCTTAAACTTTTAACTAGTGGAATTATTCTTCAAAGCCTTCACAAAGACACTTAAAAATTATTATTTTTATAGTCAGACAGAAAACACTCATGTAACTCATTTGACCTTGTTTTGTTATGTTTGTTTAGATGCTGAACAAAGAAAAATCTATTTGCCAGAGACAGTCTTGTGTCTGGTACTCAGAAAAAGCTCCATAGAGAAGTTCCCAGAGGCTCTGGCCTGTGGAGTCTTTTCCACTCACCTTTCAATAACTCCACTTTTTTAGTTTACACAAAAGTGTGTTCTGAAGTGCCCCTTTTTGTATTCCACATTAGCTTTTGCTAGAGAATAGGCACATGCCCTAAGTTGACTTTCAGAATTTTATTCTTTAATGGATGCATTCAGTTCTCTTGTGTTAACCTGAAACCTTTACTTTAAATGAGATCAAAATCTTGTCTATGGCTGACTAACTCAGGGAAGAAACTTCTTTAGGAGAACACTTTCACAATTCAGCTTTTAGAGAGTAGTTTGGTGTTTTCCTTTTTTTTTCTTTTTTCCCTTGGATTTTCTGGGCTTTCTCTCTCATCCTGGTGGTGTGGGAGTTTTTGTTGTTGTTTTGCTTTGTTATTTCTTCTCTTTCCCCCAGAATCTGATTAAATTTCTTTCAGAAAACCTGGGAATGAATTTATTTAGCACTAAGTGCTGTTAGAAATTTATGAGAGAAAACAGGCAAAATATTTATGAGGTTCAAAGGTAGAAGTTTGTTTGGATAAAAAACGAATATAGATCCAGAAGATTCCCTGTAGATATAACTGTCAATTAGCTCAGACCTATCCAAATATCTTAATCATAGGAATTTTAAGCCATGCAAAGGTTTTAGCTGGAGTCAGGAAAACCAGCCTGGTTGGTGGCTGCTGTCCTACACACCAAGATTTTAGGGTGATTACAGCTTCACTGAAAGCACAGGAAAGATCTTATCCACACACACTCACTGCCTGCTAATATTCTCAGATTTTAATTAAATGAGTTCATTTCAGTGACATTTTTAATAAGCTGAAACTTCAGAATGGTTTCTTTGTCTTCACAGTAAAGGCCATTGTTTAAAAGTTGGCTTAGCACTGTTCCCTAAATCCTGGTTCCTAATAGGAAGTTGTGGCTTTTCCATCGTGTGGTGATTGGACAGAGTTAAAAATTTTAAAAAGCAAACACCTGCCTTTTAGTGTGTCATTTTTCTTGGTAAATGGTTAAATAAAATATCATGACTAAACTAAATCCCACTTTGCATATTTGATTCTTATCCACACTGCTTTACAACTCCATATAATGTGGAATTACCACCCCTTTGCTCCAAAATCTGGTATAAAACAGATTCTGCCTCTTAACTATGGGCTGTTGGAAATGGATATGCAAGTACTTTGAGGTTAATTGACTCAGGATGTGGTTAGAAATAGAAAATACCTTTTTTTGTGTGTATGTGAAAAGAATGAGCAACTCCTCCTGTATGAAATGGAATGTCTTACTTATGTTCCCTGTATATCAACACTTAAATAAACCTAAATAAGACTGAAAAAAACCCAAACAAACCCTATTGCAAGAAGTATTAAAATAGGCAGGAACCTGGTAGGAGCTTGGATCATGCTTGCTGTAGGCATTGCTTTTTTTTTTTTTTTTTTTTTTTTTTTTTTAAGTGGTTCTTAAATAAAGATTAATAAATGGAGTCTCCTGAAGATAAAAAAACAAAATCCAGTTTTCCTGCTACTTCCTCTGTTTCTTCCCCCTTCTTGGGAGGAAGGGTTACAAGGGTTAAATACTGCTGTCAGGATTATGGTGGTTGAGTAAATATTTTTGCCTTTACCACTTTTTTTCTCTCTCTCTGTTAACATTTTAGGTTCTACACACGCTGGAAAGAGTGGGAATCGTGGTATTCCCAAAGCTTTGGTTTACATTTCTCCTTGCGAGAGGAACAGTGGCAGGAAGATTGGGCATTCATTCTCTCTCTTGCAAGCCAGGTAAGAAAACTCCTTTGTCACAGGGCTTTTGGAAAAGATATTTTAATATCTAGAAAGAAGTTTCAGGACTAGAAGAGTTTTTTGGGAATAAGAATATTTCTGTATGAAGGAAGAACATTCCTCTTAAGCCAATGATCTTAAAATCTTACTGGGTAAACTCTTCTGCCAGTGTAGAAAAGGTTCATTTGAATTTATAATTTTTGAGCTCCCTATTAAGCAGTGCAACACAAAAAAAGAATTGTGGTATTAGAGTGAAGTCTGTAGAACAGACTCATAGACAATCAATCATATGTTTAATATCCAGCTCCTGCAGCACTTTAACCTCCCCAAACCACCTCCAAATCTGTCAGTTACACTGCTCAAACTCCAGCAAGCTGAGATTTTATAACTCCCCTCCAAAATGAGATTTACATTCCTATAAGCTTCCAGCTATGGGAGTATTTTTAGCTCTTCTTTTAAAGTATAAACATGATTTTGGTGCTATTTTTTTGAGATTTGTTTTGTATGTGCCCTTTTCCTATCAAAAGGTATTTGCCTTAAAGTGCCCTCAGATGAAGGAATTATTTTTAGACCTAACAATATGCAGAGTTTCACTTCTAAGTGGGGAATGAAATCCATTACATTGAATCTGGGCAATAGGACAGAATTATTACTGACAGCTGACAAGCTGAAATGTTTATCCTTATTTCCAGTATTTTTTCCAGTCTTTTGTTTTTCCTGTCAAAGCTTTATCACTCTTAAAAGCATTTTCTCTCCCAATTTGAAAACTGTTTTTCAAATTTCAAAGTAGAGGATTGTATGTTCTGTTTCGAGTGATGTCTTTCTTTGTGTTTGGTTCAGCCTGGAGCGAGTTTGGAGCAGACACACATTTTTGTACTTGCACATATTCTTAGAAGACCAATTATAGTTTATGGAGTAAAATATTACAAGAGTTTTCGGGGAGAAACATTAGGATATACCCGCTTCCAAGGTAAGCCTTTCATTTTTTAAATTCACAAGGTTGCGCTGTAAATCAGTAGTGACGTGAAATGACTGTATGAAAAAGGATGGAATGCTATTGTAGGTAAATTTTCATTTGCTATTCAAAAGAACAAAATAATGCTCTCCAAACTTGCAGTTTTTCATTTTATAGTGGGCATGGTGCCTGTAAAAGTGAATTCCATGATACTTTAAATGGGAGTTTTTAAAATTTATTTGTGTTTCAGTGATTCACACTTTACAGCAAGTGTGGTGTGAATACTGACTTATTTCTCATTAGTTCTGTAATTTTGCATAGTTTGATCAGGTTCTTTCTGACTTTTTCTCCTTATCTTCAGGACAGCCTGACTGTCCTTAAGATGAATATGAAGATGACTCAGTCCAGTTTTGCTTAGACTTAACATCTGTAGATTTTTAAAGATGCATTTTCTGCTTTGCAAGCCAAATTTGTGTTTGGGCAACTTTCCCCTCTGTGACATGCTAATACTTTATTATTCAAATAATAAAACATGAGAGGGGATTGGGAGCATCTGCCCAAACTGAGCTGTAAACAGAACCCATGGGGAAGGACCTGTGTGTGTTCCAGGGGGTTGGGACATTTGTTTTGCCCACAGTTCATATTCCTGGCTTCAAGTACATCTGCTTGATGATGACCCACTCTTTATTTATAGCTTAGCTGAGGACTTCCCAAAACATCTCTCTGATTTTAAATAAAAAAATATGGGCACTTTGGAAGGAGGCAAGGCCATGATCTATAGAAAACCCTCAGCTGTGCAGTAATGTTACTTTATAACTATTTAAAGTCTTGGCTTCTAAGTTTGGGGCAGTAACAAAACTCCATGTAGGGAAATTAATTACTTTTGTGAAGAGTCTAAAACTTTAGTAGTCATTGTAGTTAGATGTTAACTTTTCTTTTGATGATGAAAGGCTGGGAAGGAACAGTTACTTGTGTCACTTAAATCTGACACTCCAGCTTTGTGTTGCTTTTAACTCCAAGGCTTAGTGGTTTGCAAATAGTTTTATTTCCTAGATTGGTCATTGAGGCAGACAAGTGTTACATGGCCTAAATGTGCTGACATTTTCTTGCTCTGTGAGCCAGAAGGAAACTGGGTGCCTGGAACACCCTTTTACTGCACACAGGTTTCCAGGAATTCAAGCAGCCAAATAGTTATGACTTGACATTTGCTCGCCACAAGCCACATCCATCCATACATGGAAACAGCCCTGGGAACAGGTGAACTTGGAGTCCTGTGTCCCAGTACCTGGAATTGCTCCTCTCCCTGCCCAGCCACATTTTTGTGGTTAATGTGTGCTCATCAAATGCCACTGGCATAGCTGAAACCCAGCAGAATGGACTGGGAATGGGGTGGGCTGCCAGGAGGAGGCTCCTGCTCTGGGCCTGTGTGTGGGCTGTGCTCAGCACCTGGAGCTTTGGGGAGTGCTGGGGTGTCCCTGCCTCTGTTTAACATCACATCAGCCAGAAAAGTCCCTGGAAGTGTCCAAGGCCAGGTTGGACAGGGCTTGGAACCACCTGGGAATGTGGAAGATTGGGCAGGGGGTGGAACTGGGGGATGGCTTTTAAGGTCCCTTCCAACCCAACCCACTCTGTAATTTTGGGTTATAATAGAAATGGGGAATTGGATTTTTTTAATGCTTGTTCAACATCATGGTTCAGTTTTTAGCACCCTGTTAGCCACCCCCTAAAATACTCTCCCTGACAGGAATTTTTTTCCCCAGGGATTCCTTGTCCCAGCTTGGCATCCATGCTGTAGCTGCTGTGAATCCCATAATTGCCAGCCTCCTTGTTTCCCAGATTCCAGCTGACTGTTAATTCTTTAAGTACTAAAGCCTCAGTGATGGAAGATCTGCTTGCTCAAGCCCTAACTGTGACCTTGGTCAGACCCTCCTGGTTTGGCCACATGTATTTAGTGGCACAAATATACAGCTTTTAAAACTGAACAGGAAAAAAAATGACTGACTGAAGTGATCATCAGGTCAGGCTGGAGAAACGAAATCCTCTGTGGGTGGCTTCAGGATAGGGGTTAGCCCATACTTTTAAATTTCTGTGGCTTGTGTTCATGTCAACTGTTGTTACACGACCTTCTGGCGTTATATCAGAGTGACTTTTATAACTCTTAAGAGCACTAGATATTCTCCCTGGCAGTGCTTGAAATTCTTTTCTTGTGGAGCTCATCACGGTGTTGAGGAGGAATGGAAAGTGCAGCACAGCCTTCTGTCCTGGGGAAATGATTAGTGTGGAATTTTCACCAGGATAAAACAATGGTGAAACAAGATTTCCAAACACTTGCTGAATTTCAGTGTAGAGATGGAGGCAAACAGATGAGTTTCAGTCCTGAAAGGTCACAAAGCTGTGCTCCCAGGAACTGAGGGACTGTCTTCCTTACATTTGACTGGATGTCATCTTCAGTGTAAATTTGAATTTTGACTGGATGTTTGGTTCTTTCTCTTAATGCAAAAGTTTGAAACTTTCTGGTGAACGCTTATCCTCTGTTCTTCACCTTTAGTGTTTAACATTGCTTTAGACTGAGACTTAATAATGGGGACAGGAGGGAGGGATAAGAAGGTATTGAAAGGATCTGTCTTTAAATCAAGGTGTTGTAAAACCTTGTGTGACTCTTAATTTTAAACAAATGGCAGGACTTCTAGGTAGCTCTTTATTGCTAATTCAAAAACAAGGCAGGGAGGAAAAAGGCATTATTTAGTGGTAGCCCCTACTAATTTTTACTGCAGTACAAAAAGATGAGCTCAAAACTTGTGCAGAAGCTCGAAAGCCACTCCTGCCTCAGATTCCCATTTTAGCGTTGCCCATCCCTCTCCATGGCTGTCGAGGAGCTGTGTTTGCAGCAGCAGCTGTACTAGGAGGGGTTGCTATGCTACATGTGCACTTCAGTTTGTGTGGGGCTATTTTTAACCTGTCACAAGGTGAGCTGTGCTTTTGCTTAAGTTGTCTTGCAGCAGTACACACCAAGAATTATTTATGTTCCTGGAAGAAAGGAGTTCCAGTTTTATTTTGAGACCTCGAGCAAATTGCTGTCTTTATTGCTAAAAACGGTGATGAGAAAAAGTGCAGTTCTTCTCAGAATCTGTGACATCAGGTGTTGGTTGTAGCTGAGCAAAGTAGTATCAGCTTTTTGGTGCTTTTTTCTCTTTTTTTCTTAAATTGATATGAATAATTGATGTGTGTTAATTTAATCTGTGAGTGCTGTATATGAGCAGTCCCGTTCTCTGGGAGGGGTTACATCACTGCTGAGTAACATTTTGTGCAGTGAGTTCTTTTAATAATAAGTTTTGTGAGCAGATGGTGGAATTTTTGCTCTGGTAAAAATAGACATCTGACTGTAGCCTTTATTTCTGTCATGCAGAATCTTTTTTTTCTTCAGTTTTAAGAAGAATTATCAAACATAAAAGGCTGCTTTTCTAACCTTGCTTTTCGTTTGTCACTGCACTACAGACCATAAATTTCAGGGCTGTGGTAATGTATTGGTTATGATTGTAATCTTTTGTGTCTAAACTTGCACAGTTGCAAAGATATTTGACTTGTGTTAATTAACAACAATTATCTCTACTGAAGAGTGTGGCCTGTGTCAGTGCAGACAAACCATGGATGTTTATAATGTGATGTGCTTCCCTTTGGCCCAAAGCACAACGGTTTGTAACAAAATCCTTCCTTGCTGAGCAGCAGTTCTGAGCCTTACCCTGTGCTTTCCTTCCCCACAGGTGTGTATTTGCCTTTGTTATGGGAACAGAGTTTTTGTTGGAAAAGTCCCATAGCTCTGGGCTACACGAGGGGCCATTTCTCCGCCCTGGTTGCCATGGAGAATGACGGCTATGGCAATCGAGGCGCTGGTGCTAATTTGAACACTGACGATGATGTTACTGTTACTTTTCTACCCTTGGTGGACAGCGAGAGGAAATTATTGCACATTCACTTCCTTTCTGCTCAAGAGGTAAGAATGAAACACCTGGCGTGTGGTGGTGACTTTGTCACAGCTGAGCATTCTCTGTAGCCTCCCGAGTTTTTGGTGTCCAAAGAATTACAGGGAGTGTGCTGTTCTGGTGAATTAATGCTGCTCCCTTCCCCATCATTCCAGGTGATTCTGAAAGGTATTTTCCCACAAATTTGATGCGTATTTACAGCTCTCTAAATAGAATGTAGCTTCATTGTCCACGTAAATCACAGAACAGGATCACCGAATGTCCTGAGCTGGAAGGGACCCACAAAGATCATCCAGTCCCACTCCTGGCCCTGCACAGGACACCCCAACAATCCCACCCCGTGCCTCAGAGCACTAAATATCAGAATACCTAGAAAAGAACACCAAAATAAGGGTTCTGTCACTAAGGCAAGACTGAAATATGACTTTTGGGGTTTTTTTTTCCCTAAAGATGAAGCACAAATGTTGACCCATAGTTGCAGCATTTTCCACTTTCTATTCTAATGAAACTCAACTCATTTTTGCTTTAATAACTATGATAAAAATGTGGAACTGCTTCACTAAAGGGTGTGCATGGCTGAAGGGAGGGCTGGAAAACTGTAGTAATTGCAGAAAGTGGGCATTCTGTAAATAAAAGGAGAAAAATATGAGCTTCAAGTCTAGAAAGGCATGTTTCTTCAGCAAGCCGTGATATTTGTTATATTTTACAAGAGAAAATATGCTGAGAACTTAGGCACCTAAAAATGTGTTTGTAAAGCCAGAAAGCTCTGTTAGGACTTCCCTTCTTATATATGGTGCCTACTGGAGATAAATAATTGCTTAAAAATAACTGAAGGCCGTACTGGAAATATACATGTGAAAAACCGGGGAGAAGAGCTGGAGAGAACTTCCAGAGGCTTTGGTTGAAAATGCAGTGGGCATCAGTTTTCCTTTTCTGGGTGTGATGCCTTGGGGTGGCTACCTAGAGCAGAGGCAAGACAGTTGAGGAGAATCCTAGACAAGGCTAAGGGAATCCGCGCTTGGAGCGGGGCCGGTGCTGGGCGTTCGGGAAGCCTCATTCCTGGTGTTTTCTGTGCCCCAAAGATAGGCAACGAGGAGCAGCAGGAGAAGCTGCTGCGGGAGTGGCTGGACTGCTGCGTGACGGAGGGAGGGGTTCTGGTGGCCATGCAGAAGAGCTCCCGCCGGCGCAACCACCCGCTGGTCACCCAGATGGTGGAGAAGTGGCTCGACCGCTACCGCCAGATCCGGCCCTGCACGTCCCTGTCCGACGGCGAGGAGGACGAGGATGACGACGATGAGTGAGGGGGAATAAAGTGCAAATGAGCAGCGCAGAGTGCGTGACCCCGAGTGAGCGTTGTGCTGTAGCAGTTGGGTGTGGAACGACCCAGGTCTAGGGGATACTTGCTGGGAAGGATTCTCCGACAGCACGGGGAGAGGATGGACGCTCATCCTGCTGCCTGGAGAGAGCCAAGTGGGCTGGACTACAGTTTGTATAAAAACACGAAAAAGAAACAAAAAACAGCTAATTTTATTATCAAGACGGAAAAAAAAACCAAACCAAACCAACCCCATTTTTCTTTCTGACTGTAAATCTGTCTATAAATGTACCGCATGTGGTTGTGTAAGAGGTTGTGTAATAGGAAACGTATACCAGCATCTTAATTATTGCAGAGAAATTTTTCAACTAAGGGCACTTCTGAAAGCACATGTGAGCTGGATATCTCCTCCCTTTGAGATTCTTTTACAGTAGAACCTGGTTTTGTCCATCACCTTTTAGATACTCTGACACATTTCCCTGAAAGGCCTTTTCCTGTGAAATCTCACTAGTGCCCAGGTCAGATTGTGAGAGGTTTTTTTTGTTTGCACAGATATCCGCAGCAAGTCATAAGCAAAAATACGTTCATTATTTTACTAATATTTTAGTTATTGCTGTGCCCACGTAATAAAGCCTAAACTCTACGGAACAAACTGGAAGAGAAGCTAAATTTACATTGAGTGAAATGATTTGTTTCCTGAAAAAGCTTCTTGGGGTTTTTTTTTTGCCTTTTTTTTTTTCTTCTAATAGTTAATAGATTCCTTTCAGTATACATAAGGATATTTATTCAGAGAAGTGACCTAAAAGATATGGATTTTATTCCTGTGAGCATACACTAAACAAAATTGTGTGAAATATGAGAACTTGAACACAATTGAGAATTTAATCTTGTCAAAACTCCGTCTTGCTGTGTTATGAATTATATCATTTTTATCATTTATTCTTTGATCACTCAAACTTTATTGCAAATGGAAAAACACCTTTTTAAAGGTTACTCCTCAGTCACTAAATCTAGTGAGAATCCACTTGGCAGTTCTAATTAAAAAGAAGAATCTATGCTCAAGTTGTTTAAAAGCACTGTTATATATTTCTCAGTATGTAAACCTGGGAATTTCTTGCATGTTGATTGATGTGGCCATACTTAAACTTATGTAAGTTCCTAAGACTGTAAGTTCAGAGTATATTCTCCAGTAGAAATTTTATTATATTTGATAACTTTAGCCATGTAACCTGTAATGGATAAAGTTTATCTAAAATCACTGAAACACTAAAGGTTAATGCCAGTTTTTACATATACAGTGCAATTCAGGTTGTCTTGAAAAGCACTTTTGATGGTGTGGTGGTTGAATAAGAAATTTTGCAGTAGATGAAATTGTTTTAATTAGAATTTGGAAAAAAGCCCCATAGCACCTATTTTTATGTAGTTCAGAGCTATGGAAAGCCTGAGGAAGTTGCTGCTTTTTCTTCCAAATGCTGCTTAGATGGTGTTGAAACGTGCACAACTCCTACAGAAACTTGGTGATGACACCAAAAGTAAAGAAATAATGAAGTACTGTATTAATTTTGCAGTTCTCCCGTCCTAGATTCCACTGAGGTTTATTATGTCTTCACCTTTTTTGGCCCTTAGATTTCCTCTGCTTGGTGCATGCCCAGATTTCCAGGTGAAGGATGAATGCTGCTCTGCCATGTGTGAGTGACTCAAATTCACCACCCAACCCCAGAACTACAGGGGTTCTTCACGAGCACACAGTCCTTGTTCAGGTTCCCTTTCTAAATTGGGATTTTTTTTATCCTTACCTTGCAGTGAAATCCTTTTATACCTTGTCTAGCTGAGGATGTAAAGCTTTTCTGTCCGGGGAGCTGAATGCAGGGTAAGCTGGGATGAGGATTTCCGTGCCCTGAGCTGGTGTGCACTGTGCCTGGAGTGGTTGATGTGCCGTGCTGTGACCACGGGGATCCTAACTCAGCCAGCTTGAGGAGCTCTCAGTGGCCAGACCTGTAACTTCAGATCCCAGCCTGCCCCTGACCAGCTGCCCTGTGGACAGGAGGAAAAGCCCCTGATTCCATGGGCTGCTCCGAGGATGCTGTGGAGTTCTCACCTCCCACCCGTGTTCTTTTGGCCGTTTGTTCACGGAAGCAAAGCTTCCTTGTCCCGAGGGGAGAATTACCAATGTGAAAGTCTACCTTGAGCCAAACTGGCCCAGCTCTCCTGCCCTGCTCTCCTGCTGTCCATGGGCAGCCTGCATTGTGCCCCTGTCCCCCGAGCAGTGGAGTCCCCGTGGTCAGTTCAGCTGTTCTCAAACGCATGCACCGATGAATTTCTCACTCTGCTCCGACAGGACAGTCCTGGTACTTCGGATCACTTGGCTTCCTTGATCATTATTGTCTTGTTCTGATGTGCTGTACAGTGGTCTGTTCAGGTTCACATGCTTCACAGGCCCTTTGGGAACTGGTGAAGTGTCTTTTCCAGAATCAGAGTAATCCAAACCTCCTGTACTTGTAGATTAAAGAGCTGCAACCCCCGGCTTCGTGCTCGCACCGCAGTCAGTGTATGTCAGTGGCTCCTCAGTCACACACCTGAAAGTTTACAGACACTGAGATTAATCTGCACACACTGCCCTGCAGCTTGTCAGCAAGTTCTGCACTTTCAGCCATGAATATATATATAAAAAATTGGGTTTCTCAATGTTATTTTCCTCATATATCGTTCACAGCAGCACTTGCTTTCCTAGCATAGAATTTAGCTTTTCATTGCTACCTCCTTTACAGCTGGTCAGGATTTTTTTCTGGTTTTATTTATGACTTCCTCAGTGAAAATCCCTGTATTTCTTTTGTTTTTTAATATATTAAAATTTAGTAATTCTGGATTCTTCCAAAGTTCTGCTGCATGGCTTATGGCAAATACTCCTGAGTTGCATTTCCTCCATTACCCAGGTTGGTTTGTGTGTGTGAAGACTTTAATTTCTGCTTTTCCTTTTTCCCCCTTTTATTCAGTAACTTCCCTAATACCTTTTTAAAAGGTTTTATATAGTGTTTGTCACCTTGAAGCTGCTTGTTTTGACAGCTCCTTTGACATCTTGGGAGTTCTCCCTGGAGATGGAGGTGATTATCCCAGGAGAGCCTTCCTGTCTGCATTCCCTGAGTGGGACAACAGCAGCATGGCTCTGTCAGCCACAAACCTTCAGCAACAACTGTTCATTTCCCATTTCTTTGCCCAATAATTTCCCATTTGAGAGCTGCAGTTCCTGGTGCTCCGGCATCTCCCAGCTGTGATGACATTCTTCCCCTTCCGCTTCCACGGCTCAAATCTTTGCATGTTTTGCTGGTGTTCTCCCTGCAGGCACTTGTAACCTTTGGGATGGCTTAACCTCTGCTCCTGTTGAGCTTGTGGCACTTCTGACCTTGGTTTTGGCTGAAAGGGAAGTTGGGTGTTGGATGAAAGCTCCAGCATTTTCTGAGCTCGGAGTCACTGCTGGCACACGGATCCTGCGGCGCAGGGAGGGACCGGATTATTGAGAAACAAAGTACCAGGGCTCGTTTATTTTTAAAACAACTCTAAACCTTAACATCAATTAAATGTTTTCCTCCTGGTTTTGATGGTCATTTTGGTGTCTCCAAATACTACCCCTGTATCTGACCTGTTCTATCCCAGTTTCTCACAAAGGTCACAGATAATTCACTGCTGGGCTGTGCTGAGCACTGACAAGGAGCAATCACTCTGTAACAGGTGACCTCTTGTTTGGATGTTTGAAGCTGGTAACCAAGTTTTCAGTTTAATTTTAAGCAAACAAAATACAGAGTTTTGTAACTTGGACACTTTGGTTTCAGCTTTTTTAGTCCTCATCTAACTCCATGTGTGTGGCACTTGGACACAGTGGGAAAGAAGGGTGGAAACAAGAACAGACAGGCCGTTTGCCCAGTGAGGCTCAGAGCCAGCAGCACCTCTTGAGCACTTTTTGGCTTTATTTTCCAATGGTTTGATAATGCTTCAGCTCTTGAGAATGTACAGAAAATGTTGTTTGAGTTGTAGCTGCCTCTGTACTTAGTGGCCCACAGTGATCTCTTCAGCACAGAATGGTCTGAGTTGGAAGGGACCTTCCCCTCTCCCACTGGACTGTAAATATTCACTAAGTGTGACCAGAATTATGTTTCTGTACCTTATGGTTACCTCTCAGTGTCTCCAAGCCCCAGATTGCAGCGAGAGCTCTTGCCTTTCAGAAATTATAGAAATTTTATCACTTTTTATTGAAAACTGCACTGAACGCTAAATGTCCACCTTTACAATAAACAAATACAGTAACGGTAACACACTAAACCAAAACATACTGATAGCCATTGGTTTCTTTTTTTGTCTGTTTGGGACAGCTCAAGATTTCTTTTTTTTTTTCTTTTTTTTTTTTTTTTTTTTGTCACAGAAACAGGAATGTACCCATACAAAGGCTCAAAACAGGCCATCTTTAAAAACAAAAGGCGGTGATTCACAAAAGACTATGAATATAACATGTAACTAGTTGATACAAATCTAATAGGATTTGTTAAAATCAGTCACATCTAATAACACATCTTGAAGTGTTCTTGTATAAAATATCACGTGAAGAAAAGAAGACTTTTATCAATGTCTAAAAAAGTGGATTTTGTTCATAGACAGTCCGACAAGTTACCATAAAAAGTGTTTCCTGAGACATAAGGAAATGCAACATTATTCTTGAACCCTTTCCAGCTCAAGACTTTTTCCACTTGATAAAATAGCTGCAGATTTAAAACTGAGAAAATATATCTGAGTACAAATAGTGTGTGAAACTTAATACTTTCTTCTTTTTTTTTCCTTTTTTTTTTTTTCTTTTTTCTTCTTTTATTTTTTCTTGCATCATTGCAGGGCATAGGTGGATGCACAGCTACTTTATTCAGTGTATTGGGCAGAGAAGAGACTGGCAGTTTGGTTTTCCTTAGCCTGGGAGGGCAGTGGTCACTGCCAGGAGCCCTTTCTGCCCTTCCCATCCCACAGATCCCAGCTGGAATGGCTGGAACTTAGACCTGGCAGGAGAACTTCTGTTACACGGCACTGGCCACTGCAAAAAGGAGGAGGAGGAGTATTTCCTTTTTTTTTTTCCTTCCACTTCTAAGCCAGGACTGCTGCCCCCTGTTAGGAGAGGTCACCAGATGCAAGAGAAAGGAAAGGGCTGAAGCCACACAATGATTTCTTGTTAACTCTGTCAAGATGGCTTAATTCAGTGGCCTGGACACAGTGCAGGAGCCCTGTCCTTCCCAAGGAGCTGAGAGGGGGAAAAGAAATTCATTTTTATTCATGTGATTGATGCACAGATGAAGGAAACTCAACACACAATAACAGAAGTTGCTCATTAATGTATCACATCCTAGTTTTCAGCACTGCAGGGAGCAGGTGACTTCTCCAGGGCTTCTCCCCAGTCTTGGCTGCTGTCGCTTTGTCGAGAACACTGGAACATCAATGATGCTTCTGTCCAAAATCAACATTACAAATTTCGTATCAAATTCTTCTCTTTTAGTTCATGTATAACTCCTTTTCCAATGTCTCTTGGTCCTAAGTTTATTGAATGGTTTTTAAATTATCTGCTATTGCTCGTTGGGATGTTCCCTGTTGTCCCCATGTTTTGTGGGCTGGTTGGGCGATGGAGCTTGGGAAGGGTGTGCCACTGTGGGAAGGTTGTGGGTAACAGGGATGCCTCCGGGAATGATGCCCTCCATAGCTGCTGGGATTCCTCCTGGTGCCACACTGACCATCCCAGGGGGGTACCTGGCAGAGGGGACACAGACAGGCAGGTTTGTCACAGCACAGCTCATCACACATCATCAGCCCATCACCACTGCGGAGAAAACTCAGCAGAGAGATCCCACTTCCCTCCTGGAGCCAGGTGTGCTTTTCCTTTTAAGTTACAAGGGAGAGCTCAGAGTTCAACATTAACTGCTGTGCCTTGGGTAAACGTCCTCTGCTACACCACCAGGACTGCAGCTTGTTCTGTGCTTTCTCTCAGCCTCCTGCACCATGGGGAGGCCTTTCTCCTTTGGAAATTTGGGTAAGGAACCATCTGGAATGCTGTCTGAAAGTGCAGATGCTGGTGGGCTGACCCTGTCATCCCTCTGTGTGAATACCTTGAACACCTACACCTGGTTTGTAAATTATTTCCTGGAGCTGCATCTTCCTTGTGGAACAGCACAGCTCAGAGATGGGATCAGATCTAATCTAGCTTTTCCAAGAGCAATTACACACATTCAAATAGACAACAGTGAGTTTGAATAATAATAATAATAATAATAATAATAATAATAATAATAATAATAATAATAATAGTAAATAATTTATTCATCTGTGATGTTGGGCCAATGAGGACAAAACCATGTGGAGCTCTGTGGCCATGTGAGGCCTGAGGGCTCCCACTTCCCTGCAGCTTTACTGCCTTAAGGCAAGGTGGATTGGGAAGCTGGGAGGGAATTTTACCTGTCCATGAAGGTGGTGAGCTGAGCCAGCTTACAGGGGCTCCAGGGCTGCAGCTCCAGGGAGCTTAGCCAGGCTGAGGCTCCCTGCAGAGACAGGTTAAGCTGGGAAGCCAAGGCTTGTCCTCAGGTACTGGCACTGCTTGGGAACAAGAGTGGGAACAGGGGAGGCTTTTTCCAGGTTTGGACGTTCTGGTGGTCAGAGGGAGCTTTCAGTGCCTGTGGCCTGCATGGCCCAGGAGCTGTCTTGGGGCTCTGCTGCTGGGTAACTCTGGCCTGGCTCTGCCTGACATGACCTGATGTGCCCTGCAGGGTATTTTGTAGCTCAGAGTATTTTTGGCAGTGGTGATACCCTGAACGAGCCCATGCTCCAGCTCCTTGAGCCTAATGTCTCCTACCAGCATACTTGGAGCTATCTAAACAGAGCAGTAAGTAACCCCTAATCTCGGATTAGGTGGAAATTGGGTCACCTGACTACAGCCCTATATTTGGAGTTTTTCCCCTGGCTTGTTAACCTACGAGCTGGGCCTGGCTCACAGAGGTTGGTCATGGACAGGAGCAGAGAGTTGCTGCTGCAGTTCAGAAGTCACATCCAGCTCGTGGGGGGGGGTCCTGCCACTTCCAGAGACGCTGCCCAGTGATTCCCAGCAGGGATGCAGGCTCTGGGAAGGGAGGCTTTACCCACCCTTTGGGGCTGGCTCAACCCCATCAGTAGCCCCCGTGCTGTGAGTGCTGGTCCCCAGGGAGGGGTGACAGCAGCCAGGGTCACCCTTGCTGTCCCATCCCCCTCGCTGTCCCATCCGTGCCGTGCAGCGGCCGCGGGTGCTGCCGGTGTCCCGGTGCTCCCGTTCTCCCGCTCACCTGTACGTGGCACCATTGAGCTCGGGATGAATCGCCTGCTGGTCTATTACTGACCACGGAGCCGTCGTGACAAAGAATTCCTTATTCACGCAGTTCCTTAGGCTCTCTGGGATGCGCCCTGGAGTTGGTGAGAAAGGTGAGTCTGTGTCAGGCAGGGCCCAGCTTCATCACCCTCTAATGAGCTGCAATGCTTATAATTTCACTGTGTCTGTCAGTGTAAAGGATGGGAGGAAAAAGAATCCCACGTTCCTTGTTTCAGGAGGATGTTTTGGCTGTCCTGGGTGCAGGGTTGGAGACCAGTTTCCCACCCTCACTCCCAACACTTGGCTTTCAGAGGGTGATTTTCAGAACAAGAGAAGAACTCTTTTGCTGGAATATTGTGCCCACCACCTTGGGATTTTGTCTTGGAATGCAGTGCTGTGTCTGCACCACTGTGTGGGTCAGCACCAGTAACAGGGGCAGCAATTACTGCTTCCCTGTCCTGTTCTTCCCAGCCACCAACACCACTATTTGCCCATTCATTAAAAAAATAAGACCAACACAAAACCTGTCACCCAGTCACAACTAAACAGGGAACTTTGGGTTCTCAGTTCTTTTACTGGGAAGCAAACTGGGGTTAGATCCCTTTCCCATGGGCAGGGTGAATCCCTGTCTCTGCTCCTCCTGGCTCCTGTTCCAGGCACCCAGGGAGCCAAGCCCAGTGTCCCAGGGGCTGGGTACCTGTGATCGCACGTCGGATTTCGGTGGCAGCAGCTTCTCTCATCTCTAGGGACGCCTGCTCGCTGTACCAGGCTGTGTGTGGGGTGCAGATCAGGTTGGGAGCATCTTTCAATGGGCCTTGAGCAAAACTGGGAGCAGGGGAAAATGAACAATCAATCAATGTTAAAATGAAGAAAGAAAGATGAACAGCAAAAGGCTTGTGGCCTGCCCTCTGCATATGCAACACTCCTTCCAAGGCCAGCCTGGGTGGGGTTCGGATGAACCTGCCCTTGTGGAAGATGTCCCTGCCCACAGCAAAGAATTGGAGCTAGATGAGCTTTAGGGTGCCTTCCAGCCCAAATCATTCCCTGATTCCCTGGCCTGATGGTCCTGCCAGCCCAAAATGGCCACAGAAGTGCTGGGGAGGAAGCATAACTTCTGTGCAGGGCTCAGAAAATGCAGGCTTCTGAAAATGCACCAAAAAAGAGCTTAAATACCAACCCATGGAGTGGTTGAACTTAATGCTCCCATGAGAATAATGTTTGGGGGTGTCTGCAGCAGTGTGGGGATAAAGGGACAGGCTGTGGGTCATCCCAGGATGGGAATGGTGGACACTGGGGTTCTCCTTGTGTAGGAGCAAACTTTTTGTTCTTTAAATATTTCTGTGGTGAGAGAAGCTGCACTCTCAGTTACAACTCAGCCCTTCCCAGGCTGCAGGCAAAACTGCCCAGCACTGAGTGCAGTGAATTTGTACTCAAGGGCTAGAGAATGTTCTGGGTTTTTTTCTAAACACAGGCTGGGTTCTTGTTCCGAGCTCCCAACGTCCCTTTGTGCACACATAACCCCAGTGCTGGCCTAGAGCCAATGGCTGCTGCAAGGTGACAACAGCAGCCCTGTCCCCCCGTGCTGGGCGGCGTGACCAGGGGCAGTGACACTCCGTGGGTGGTGCTGGGTACCCCCGGCTGTGCCACGAACACACGGTGACAGCGATGCCACCCCAGGGCCGGCCCCGCGAGCCGCAGCTTTACCTGAACGGTTCCGACTCGTGCACGTCGAGCGCGGCCCCTCGTATCCGGCCCTCCTTCAGCGCTTGGGTTAAGGCCTTCTTGTCCACCAGCCCCCCGCGGGCCGTGTTCACCAGGAACGCCCCCTGCCTCATCTGCCCCGGCCCAGAGAGGGGTGACGGTCAGCTGGGTGCACCGACCCCATGCTGCCCTCACCCCCCACCCCCTCTTTTTGTGCTCCAGCCCCAGAGCAACCCCCATCCCGCTGCACGTGGGTTTTCCATGGGATCTCCATCTCTGGTTGGTGTTGGCAAACAAAACTCACCGTTGCCATCACCTCTGCGCCACAGGGATGGGGATTATTTACCTGGCAGGACACTGCTCCCCCTCAACACTGTGGGGAGACACGCCTGGGTGCAAGCAGCTCTTCTGGAGCTGCTGGCTCACTGGGGAAGCTGAGGGATCTGTGGCCAGCTCCTGCACTCAGGTCCTGCCCACCAAAGCTCTCCTCAGCCCTGCACGTGAGGTGCATTAATTACCTGCTTAATCGTGAAGTCGTTGATAAGGTGGTGGTTGTGTTCGTTGAGGTTGCAGTGCAAGGAGACGCAGTCGCTCTGGTAGAGCAGGTCCTGCAGGGTGTAGACCCGCTGGACGCCCAGGGAGCGCTCGATGCCGTCCTGCAGGTACGGGTCATAGAAGATCACGTTGAAGCCAAAGGCCTTGGCTCGGACCGCGACCGCCTGCGCAGTGCGACCTGTGCCGAAGGGAAGGGACAGGGGAGTTAACTGAGCCAAATCCCCTGTGTCCATGAGGCTGAGATCCCAGCAGGACCTGAGGACTGTCCCCTGGGGGCTGCTGGGCTTCCCGAGCATTCCCTTGCTTTGCCTCAGTTTCCCCATTTAAACATGCTCATACGAGCTTTTCCCATTGAGCTGATCCCACCTCTAACAGTGAAACTCTACAGCTGTGGTTGAACTTAAGCTCTGTTTTACACATCCCTGCCACTGTGCAAGCCAGAGTGGCTCAGGAAGGCTGGGTTGGTGTAGCTGTGGCTCAGGGACGGGGTATTTTTGGGAGAGGACAGCAGCACTACCTCTAGAATTGTGGTCCCTCTAAAACACCACTATGTTTCACCCGTGCTCCTCCAAGGACTCAACCACAGCTCAAAAGCAGCTCCTTCCCCAAAACACCACGCGAGATGTTCTGTCCATTTCACACCGATCCACTGTGGTGGCTCTGGTTTTGGAAATGCTCCTCTTGGGTCGTTCCCAGGGCAGCGCAGAGGCACTGAGCCCCCTCAGGAGCGGCCCGCCCTTGTCCCACGCACCGAAGCCGATGAGGCCGAGCGTCTCGCCGCGGATGCGGGCGGCTCCCGAGGCCACCTCGCGGATCTGCTCCACGCTCTGCACCCGCGTGCCCTCGCGCAGCGCCTGGTACAGCCACGTGTTCCGCCGGTACAGGTTGAGCACGTGGCACACGGTGGAGTCGGCCGTCTCCTCCACGGCGGCCGAGGGGATGTTGCAGACGGCGATCCCTGCGGAGGCCACACACAGGTCACAGCCCTGCCAGCTCCTGTCCCCTGGCTAAGGGACCCTTTTATGGAATGGGATGAATCCCTGCTGCCCTTCCCACAAGCTCCTTACACTGGTGTTTACTCTGTGCCCCCTTAAACGCCCACAGATGATGGCTCAACCCCATCATCCCATTCTGGGGGTGTCTTTTAGTGGGTCCAAACTGGTGCCCAGCCCAGCCCTGGCACCGATGTTTAGGCACTGGTCATTGACTGACTGCACGGTTTAAAAACCACCTTATGGAAAGCAATACCAATTAAACTTTACGCTACATTTGTGGGGAGTCATTACATTTTCTACTCGAAACCACATCATTTGGCCACCCAATTTGCCAAGTAAAAAAAAGAAGGATTATGCTGCAGTATCCCATTTCTTTATTCGTTATATCTTTTCCTTCCTGATGTTCAAAGCCTGAGAACATTGTTATAATGGATAATAACAATAAGAGTTAAAAACATGAAGAAACCATTACACTGAGGAGACACTGTTCTCCTCTTGAAAAAAGAAAACAATTCACTATATTGAGAATTGCTTTTTTTAGGAATGACTATTTGAGACTCTCTTGTCGCAATTATCTCTGTAAAATGGCTCAGGTGGAATGGCTGTTATTCTTCACTTCCCCAGAGATAACCTTTAATACAACACATCCCAAACACCACTGCAAGGCTGCTCCACAGACTGAATCTTGGGATCAGATGAGTAAAGCCTGTTGTAACTCAGCTGCTGAAACCAGGGATACAATCAAGCTCCTGAAGCTGGGGGTGTGCAGCCAGAAGGCTCTGTGACCACCCAAACCAGTTTGGAAACTGGGTGGCCCCAGCAGTGTCTTACAACATGACCCTCCCTATTTTTGGCAATCCACACTAAAAGCCCTTTTCAAGTTCCTGAGGCACCTTTGATGAGATGGCAAAGGAGGTGGCAACAACCCAACACACAATTCCTGCTCCACCATCCAACACAGAGCCTTCCTTCCCAGTGGAGCGGGCATGACTCAGAGAACCAGCTCAGATCAAGAGACTGATCTTGCCTAACAAAATATAATAAAACACCCTTCCTCCAATTTTTCTAAAGCTGTTGTGCCAGAAATAGAACAGCCATACAAATATCCAGCTGTTTGAGGGGCACCTGGAACTTGGAACAGTGCAGGAATGAGGGATTCAAACAGGGCAAATTTAACATGATATGAACCCAAAAGCTGCCTTCTAAAACTGCACAGTTTTGTTCACTTCATGGTCAAGGTTTCTTGGCATAATATTCTCTGTGAACTGCACCTGTAATTTTAGGGGCTGAATGAAGGTCTTGCCTGGAACTCTGCTGTGCCAGCATGGTCCCATGGAAGCAGCAGATCCTTGTGCTGATTTTAAAGGATTGGAAGGACAGGGGAAGGAGTCAGGGTGCAGAGCTGGGACCTACCAAGCTCCCCAGCAGCTTTGATGTCGATGTTGTCGTAGCCGCTGCCTATTCGGACGATGACCCTCAAGGCCTTGAACTTCTCCAGGTCCTCCCGGGTCAGGGTGATGGTGTGGTACATCATGGCCCCCACAGCTTCATTCAACACCTGCAACACAACACAGGAGTCAGGAGCCACCAGCACACCTGGGGGGACACCTGCAGCTCAGGAATCAGGAATATGACACGGTGAGTTGGACATTTTCACTGCTGACCTGCTGTCTGAGCCAGGTGTCACCAAACCCTGCAGGGCTGTGACCCACCAACAGCTTTGGGGATTGGATTTGGTGAATGTCTGAAAATTATGATGTTACATCTGAGCAGACCAAGCAGATGAAAACCACATTTGTGGTTTTCCAGGTGGTTATCTGAAAAACCCCTCTGCCTCCAAGCAGCAGTAATTCTGCTTTTGGGAAGGAATTAGGTGTTGCAGGTGTGTCTGTTGGGGTTGAACAGGACTGTGTGACACTTGTAACACCTCAACCTCCTTGTGCACGTCCAAACTCTGGCCACACCAGTCACATCTACCTTTCAAGGGGACCTGAGAATCTCTGCAGAGGCTGCACAGTCACACAGGGCTGGGCTTTGTCCCCTTCAGTGAAGATCCAGACCTTCATTTGTCCTTGTCACAAGCTACCTCAGTGCTCCAAAAACCCAAGACCCATCCAAACCCCCCCAAGCCTGGCTCATCTATTGATGTCTCACAAAAAACTCCTATTCTTCTTCTCCCAGATTTAATATCTGCAAAGGCCAGCACTGATGCTATTTGTATTCCTCTTTCCCAGATCTTGGAAGTGATTTCTGATCACTTCAAACCTCATTTGAGGTATCTAAAATAATACTTTTATGGGAAGTATTTACATGTAGTTGAGCTTCCAAGCAGAAACACTCATCCACACTGCATGGATCTACCTGAATGATTCCCAAACCTCCTCCACTCCCTCTGGAGAGGGAGGAGCTGCTGGAGGTGCGCTGAGCACCTGGGAAGACCCACCAGCTGCAGCTGGGATGGTGTCAGCAAAGACACAGCAGCACCACAGACTTCAAAAAACATGAGAAACGTTAAATAACATTGATGTGAAAAACCTGATGCAAAGAGATAAAGCGACTTTTTTTTTTTTCCAAAATAACATCTGGTTTCTAAAACAGCCTGAATGAATTTTAATCTGCAGTGGGTTCTGTTGGTGTTATCTGCTGATTGACTCAAAGTGCAGCTTTGTACACTTTATGCTCAAAAATCAAACAATCATAGACTGGTTTGGAGGAGAGCTCATTTTTCCAAACCCCCGTCATGGCAGGGACACCTTCCACTGTCCCAGGCTGCTCCAAGTCCTGGCCTTGGACACTTGCAGGGATCCAGGGGCAGCCACAGCTGCTCTGGGCACCCTGTGCCAGGGCCTGCCCACCCTCACAGGAACAATTCCTAATTCCCAATATCCCATCCATCCCTGCCCTCTGGCAGTGGGAGCCATTCCCTGTGTCCTGTCCCTGCATCCCTTTCCCCATCCCTCTGCAGCTCTCCTGGAGCCCTTCAGGCCCTGCAAGGTGCTTTGAAGACGTGGAAGGGCAAGGCCAGACCCCGCTGCCCCCAGCCCGCCCCACCTCTCCCGGTACCTTCTCGTGAATCTCCTGAGTTGATTGTGCGTCACAGAAGGCCACCGTGGCCAGGTCCTTCAGGATGGGCATCTCCACGGTGCAGTCCCTGCCGTCCAGCAGTGCCACCAGGGGCCGGGGGTGCATGGGGCCGTTCATGATCTGCGGGCGGATACCTGCGGGCACAGCGGGATTTACCCTGAGCGGGGTCCCTGTCAGGGCAGGGCCAGCAGCACCTGGTGACATCCTGGTGATGCAGCAGGGTCAGGGCTAACAGCAACACGGGCTGAAGTCTGGCCAAGGGGCTGAATGCTCCCTGGGAACACAGCTGTGGTTTTGCCCCCGTTTTGTTAGGGAATGGCTTTACCACTCTGACCACCTCAGAAAAACAAGTCCAAACAGAGAATCGCTCAAAAAATAGGATTACTGGAAAACTCACGGGAAGAGCAGGACACTGAAAACCTCTTAGCACAGAAGGTAATACTCTGATGTATTACCAACTACCAAAGGTTTCATGGGAACAGCGAAGTTCATCTTTGTAAACCCAACATTCTCCTCTGAGATGAGGAAGGAATTGATCACCACCAAGGGCCACAGAAGGCTGAGTTTTATATTCTATTTATTGCTCTGTTGGGGATTAACTGGTTCATTTTGGGACAAGTCACTTAGAAATCGCTACACATCACTTCCAGTAAAGGTGTTTATTATACTAGGACCCTATGAAATATCTCAGGTACCTTTCTCAGCTGCCCAGGCAGTTTCTGGGCAGAGCACAGGTGAGGGGACCAGGTGCTCTGGGTACACTGTGATGTTTTATTTCTGCTGCTGCACCATGAGGTGGCTGGAGCTGGAGGGTCTGGGTTTGAGTCTCCAAACCCTCACACAAGCAGTCTTAGCAAAGCCTCTCCTCTCCTTACCAAACCCCACTTCTGCACAAGAACCTGCCAGGGCTACCAGCCAACTTCTGTCTGTCCTCTAAATGCAGTGGTTGTGCTGGTTAGGGGGACAAGCCCAGGGCCTGGCTGAGGGAACTCCATGGGGCTGTTTTGGGGTATTTTGTGGGGGAATCTCCCCCCAGCTGATGTGGGGGTTACAGACATGGGCACTGCTGGCCACAGCGATGAACCCCAGACCTGTGAGCACCAAGAGCGTGGTCCCGGGGAGGGACCCTGCACTGCTGCTACACTCACACAGCCACACTCACTTCACATGGGAAAAAATAACTCCATGGAAACAGGCAGGTTTAATGGAGTGGGTTTAGTGGCTTTCCATTCCTTTTCTACTTCATCTGCTTAAAGAAATGAAGAACCAACCAGCCCAGCAGACCTGACTGAAGGTTTTCAGCGTTACAGGTGGGCGATTTTGGAACTGGTCCTTCCCTCCCCCTTCCCTACTGAGGTCTCCATTACTGGAAGTAATCCATTATGTTTGCATGCATTTCATCCAGATGGGAGTGCAAGTGTGTCAGTAGGCAGGGTAGAGTGCCGAGACGATCTGGATAAGGGAAAGAAGCTTGTGATAAGCAGATAAGCAAGAATAAAACATGCCCAAATCTCCGAGTGCTTACACAATCCCTCTGGACAGCACTGCACCCCAGCTAGATTATTTTCTCAGGTTAACAAGCAAGTGAATTATAACACTGACTTAAATGCTTTCTAATGTGTATGATCTCCGAGGCTTAGAGCATCACCTGCCAGCCTCACACCACAACTGCAAACAAAAAGGAATCTGATGCAGGGCCAAGGTGGCCGTGGTTGTGCCAGTCCCAGCGGCCACCAGCCCTGTCCCCAAGCTTGGAGCCCAGTGCCCACCAGGGACCAGGACCATCCTCAAGGCAGAGCAGTGGGCACACAGAGGGTGGAGTGCCTTCCCGTGAGTGTGGCAGGTGGAAGATGAAACCACAGGTTATCTGAAACTTTGACATTTAATCCAAGCCCCAAAATAATGGGTTTATTATGCTGCCCTTACATAAGCTTCTTTGAAAGTCAAACAAAACACAGCTTTTTTTTTTTTTTCCTTTTCTTTTTTTTTTTTTTTTGAAACAGCATCTGTGTCTTTGCTTGGGATTAGGGATGTAATTGTGCATGATGACACAGGCTTCTTAGGCACGTCACCCTTGCCCACACACTCAAGTGCAGTCACTGAGGATGAATGTGGCTGGAACCCGTGAGGTACTCACAGGAACTGCTCTTGTTTCTCCTACTTCAAGGAGGGAATTTATTTCAGCTCGACAAGGAAAGTTCTGAAGCAAATCAATACAGGATGAGGTGCATAATGTATGGAAATTACATTTTAATGAAAACCATTGGCAGGTTTGTAGCTTAAACTGTGCTCTGTTTTTCCTTGCCCACCTCTCCTGCAGCCTTTTCACCGTCCTGCATCCATTCCTCACCGTCCTGGTTCCTTCCTACCTCTGCACAAACACATCCAAACCAACACTTGGACTGACAGAACCAAACCACCCGGCTCATACAGCACGTTTGTTCTGCAGGCGACTGCTTCATTAAGAACGAGGTATGCCACGGATCAGAAAGTAATTAAACAGCAGCCACTCCTCCCGAAATTGTGATAAAACATCGCAGCCATTAACCCTTTCGCTCTGCCAAACCGAGGGAACAGCGCTGTGTAAACCGCGAGCATCACCAGCTCTCCTCGGGGCTGGGCTGGGATCAGCTCTGCCGCCCAATTTTGGTGCCGCCCAATTTCGGTGCCTCCCAATTTTGGTGCCTCCCACGCCATCTGAAGCTGATTTTTGCTGAGAACCCCCCCAGCTGTTCCTGCGAAGTTGGGGCAAGTATTGTTCAATACATTTTTTTTTTTTTTTAAAGGCGTTTTCAGCCGCCTGCGGAGCCTGGCCAGCAGTGTGGGGAAAGCTTGCTAAGAAAGAGGGAGAGGAGCAAGGATTTACAAGAAAAGGGAAAAAAATATTAATAAAAAAAGAAGAGGCAAAAAAGCAAGGTTTTGCAGCCACAGAGAACTCAAACTCCACCCCAGCTCACAGGCAGCGCCGCTTGTTGCACGCAGCCCCGCGTATAAAGTGCTTTTGTTTCATTTTTAATACACAAAGCCTGCTTGTCCTTTCCTGCTGCCGCTCCTCCCCTTTGCCACCCACTTGTATCCGATCCCAATGGCACCCCTGCCAAGAGAATTAGGGAGTGCTCCCTGCTAAATGGCAGCCTTTGTGTGACCGCAAGACGGCTGGTACTATCTCACCGAAACAAAAGCAGAAGCCATTTGCCTAATTCTTATTAATCTCAGTTGCCTTCGCCACGCAGATTTAAAATAAAAAAAAAAAAAGGAGAAAAGAGAAAAAGGCTTTAAACATGTTGCCCTGCAGTATATAAAAGTGCATCAAGAAGCGATCCTGACACTCGCCTGAATTACCCGCTCACGACCAAGTAGCTACAGTTTTACAGTCAACTACACACTTTATTAAACAAACAGAAAAGAAACAGGAAATTTCCCCTTGCCTGGAAAATGTTGCCTCCACATTCTTCTTCTTATTAAAAACCACACATGGCAGTGGAGGAGTAGGGAGGGAGGAGGAAGGGGGGACCCACACACGATAAAATACTACCACTTTTCAGTGCGGTGCCTCTCCTTTCGTCTACGAGGGGGTATCTTCAAACAAGCGATCCCGCGGCCCACAGCTGCAACATCTCAAGACAAATGTCTCTTTGAACACGGAGGGAAAAGAAAAGGCTTTTGTCCTGAGCCCCAGAAGAATGGTCTGAAATTGCGAGAGGAGTTACAGTCACCTCTGCGCGGCTCCCAACTCTTCAGAGCACTCCCTCCAGACTTTGCCGAAGCTTTTAACTAATCGTAGTTCTTTCCCAGCCCTTGAATAAAATCATGTGAGTGCCAGCCAAAAAATCTTATGCTATGCACACTAAAGGGTTTGTATATGTCACAGTTGCTTTTCCCCCTTCCACTCCCCTCCTCCTATTGACTTGCACATATGACAGGGTTTTTTTTTTCCAAGTTGTCTCAAATGGATTTAATCTGTGCCACACTGCGTTTTATGTTTGTTTGGGTTTTTTTTTTGTGTGCGTGGCTTTTTTTTTTTTTTTTTTCCAACTTAAAAATGAAACATGCCTTTCTTTCCATGCAAGCGTGGCTGCAGAAAAAGGCTGATAGCCTTGAGCAGCAGCACCTCGAAAACAAACACAAAGCACTGGGGAAAGCAAGGGCTGTGCTGATCTCACCTGCACCCAGAAAACAAGGGCCAAATTCTTTCTTGATGTGTGAATCAACTGATTTTCAGCATCAGAAATTACACTTGATTGCTGGCAGGATTCACATCTTTTTGGACACGTCCATCTCCTGGTCCTGCCCAGTTTGTCCCAATTAGGTAAAAGCACCCTCACGTCATTGTTTGAGGGAATGGCTGGAGCTGTGTCAGGGGAGGTTTAGATTGGATTTAGGGAAAGGTTCTTCCCCAGATGGTGCTGGGCACTGCCCAGGCTCCCCAGAGAATGGGCACGGCCCTGAGGCTGCCAGAGCTCCAGGAGTTTGGACAGCACTCCCCAGGATGCCCAGGGTGGGGTTGTTGGAGGGGTCTGGGGGTTGCACTCAATGATCCCTGTGGGTCCCTTTCAACTCAGGATATTTTATGACTTTATAACTGTCAACCCAATCCCCCACTCTGTCAGGAGTATGTAGGACACTGCTGCTGTGTGTGTGGGGAATGAGATCAGGCTGTCCCTGTGCAGTGCCCCATCTCCAGAGCATGACTTGGAGCAGTTGTTGGAGCAGCTGCTTTTCCCTCTTTCCAGTTGCCATTTTCACTGCCAACAGCACCAACAGCTACAGACAATCCCCATCCAAGAAATAAGAAAAAAATCTGCACCTCAGTCTGGTTCAACACCATCAGCACTGCCTCTCCACAGTGTTACCATGCCCCCATTTCATCACCATCCTGCTGGCTCCAACAGCATCATCCTGTGGCACACACAGCCCGCTGCAGACAGGGTCCTGCCCATCCTGCAGGGAGCTTCAGGATGCCCAGGGCAGTCCTGCAACTGGAGGAGGGGGCAGGAATAAGGAGAACAAAGGTTCATTACCTGGAGTTGGTACTGACTTGTAACACTGACATCAAAAGACCTGTCAGTCTCCCTAAAATCCAGTCTCTGACTACAGGACAAGGGGATTTAGGCACATCTTTCTCTTGAGCATAAACCATTGCTAAAACATTTAAGTTCCCCACAGATTTGCTGTCCCAGCCATCACCTCTGCATTGCAAACTGGAGAGCCAAGGTCCCAAGGTGCCCTTTTAGGGGTCCCCACTCCCTGAAAGCAGAAAGGTGAGTGGCAAAGGTGCCACTGAGTGACTCTGTGAGGATGGGGATGTTTTGGGAAAGCACTGTGATGCTGCAGGACCCACAGGACCAACCTCCTCCACCACAACGTGCTCGCCAGTGATGCTCTTTCTTTCACTCAACTTTTCCTGCTAAAAAAATGCTTCTGATAATGAATGCATATGCAAAAATGAAATAGGACACAAGTCTTATATCTTAGAAAGAAGGGGGAAAACCCCAAACAGATATTTAGTGTTTTTTCTAACTATAAATACTCTGGAGGCACCTGGTACTATGCAGACAGAAGCCACACAAACATTATGTTTAGGAAGTGACATCAAATATATATTTTATAAACAATCATAGATTGTTTTGTATTTTAAAAGCAAAGTGTCTTTGAGGCTGCCAGGACCCTACCAGGAAGGAGTGCAGAATCCTCTCCTTCAGTGGAGACCCAGGTGTTTGAACTGATGCTGGAGCTCCAGGCTCACAGCCAGGGCTGCTGTGGGGAAGAGGGATGATTGCAAAGGGGAGGCAACTTCCAGCCCACTGGAAAAACCCACAGGCTCATGGAAGTCCCCTCTGGTGAGGGAAATTGTGTTTCAGAGAAACTCCTGAGCTCCAGAGAGATGGGCAAAGAGGCAGCAAGGCCCATCCTGCCCTGCTGGAAAGGGAAAAAGTCATACCTGCTGTTGGGAAGAGCCTGTGCAAAGCCCTGACCTCTCCAGCACGTTTCCTCCAGTCAGCACACAAGAGCTGGATTTTGGCCAGTTCCCTTTCCAGGTAACTTTCCAGGGCTCCTTGAAGAAAGTATTTTTAAAAATTCATGTTCCCATATAAAACAATATCCTTATTAGCTGATCCAAGCACTGCAGTTACAGTCCCCAGCTGAACTACAGACACGGCAGGCACAGAGAAATGCTCAGTTAAAATTTAAATATACATGGCATTTTCTTATTCTTATTTGAATTCCTGCAGGTACACACAGCAGAAACACCATTAAAGCACTGGGATACCCTGCTGATGCCATGGGGATGCTGCCCCGGGGCACAAAAGCCAAACAGAGGCTTTGCAAAACTCTGGAGTGTCTGAAATGATCTCTGGGCTGAACTAAATCTCCCCCAGGAGCACTGCACAGAGAGCTGCAAGGACATGAACTGGTGTTAATGCAATGAAAGAGTAAAACGAGAGTAGTGCAAGGCCTCTGCTCTATATCAAAATGTGGGTGTTGGGGTTATTCCCACATTGCCAGGCTGGCAAATCCGTGTCTGTGAACACCAAGGAGTGGCTTCAAGAGGAGCTAAACAAGGTCCAACATCAAACTCCTCATGGTCACACGAGGGGATGGGAGACAGGGGTGCCCCAGGGATGTGCTGGCCCAAGGGCCACGCAGACACCCTGAGAGGGGGAGTGCAGAGCAGGGCATGGATGGAAGGGATGGCAAAACCAGGGAGGCACTGGGAACTGCCAGGGCACGGAGAGGCAGAGCAGATGGGAGAGGCCATATGGGGTGGTGAGGGAGAGATGCTACCAAGAAAGCTAAAAGAAGCACCTGGGAGAGAAACTGCTTGCTCAGAGCAGCTCAGATTCCTGTATTCTTTTTCTTTTTTTGTGTGTGTGTTTTTTTTTGTTTTTTGTTTTTAAGAGAGGGATGGGAGAAAGAGGAGAAAAGCTCAGTTAGGGTTTGTTTGGTGGTTATGATTCAGACACCATACGGACCCTCAAACTCTCCCACTGCCCAGGGCTGAGCTTTGCAGCTTATATTATAAAAAAAAGCCACGGAGAAAGCAGCAAAAAAAAAAAAAAAACCCCAATAAATTCTCCTTGAGTATGCTCCATTACTAAGCCCAGTGCTGGAAACAAATTGTATTCCTGGTGCTCACTGGACAGCTTTCCTGATATTATCCAGCACTCCCTCCCGTGCTGCACTTCAGTTGCAGGATATATCCTTTATTTTTCATGGGTGGGACGTTCACCTCTGAGCTACACATTCCAGCCATATGAAATGATGCACCAGGGACAACATCCCATGCCAGCTCTCCTTTGGGTCCCTCCCTGTCCTCTTTATCCATTTATCTTTTTCCCCTTCCATCCAAACAGAAACAAACTACAGCAGTAAAAAAAAAATGAGCTGCTCCAGGAAACGGACAGCTTTCATTGTTTTGGTTTTTAGTTGGATTTAAAGTTTTTTGATTGAAAAGATAAAATAAATAAAGCCAAGGAGAAGGATGCTGTTGCCAGGGGAGAGCTGCTGATATCGGCCATCTGGGCAGGAGGCTGTTCAAACTTCAAATTGCCCCGAGGGATTCAGAGGCTGTAAAGACGTTTTGGAATATGAGATATTGAAATCAAGGCTAAAGATGAGTCTGTCGACTGGCAGTGACAGCCCTGGCATGGGGACAGCCTGGAATTCTGCTGCCTGAGACCCCCACCAGACCAGCATCCAGGCTGTCCACAGCACACCAGCACTGAAGGATGCAAACCTGACTTCAGCACACAGACTGACCCCTGACAGCCCTATGGTTTAGACTAGAAATTCCCTCATATTAAAAAAAAATGGTAAAGTATTAAAGCAAGCACTTGGATCCAGTTTTGGGAAGCAGAAAGGATTCAATCCCACCAGCTGTCTGTGTGCCACCAGCACCTTTGGAACTTGTATTTGCACATTGATAATGAAAGATTCTGAGTGGAAAACAAAGAAAAGGCCACTCTGGGAGCTAGTTGTAGGAATTAAATGATGCTGCTAACCACTGACATCAGTCCTTCCTACTATGCTGGATGGAAAGTGCTCTCGATCTTTTAAGCAACTGGGCTTCCTCTGAGCATCTCTGCTTCACTGCTGCAATTCCTGAGATCTGCTGGAGCTTTAGATCCCAGAAGAGGCTTGAGACAGCATGGGAGGAGTTTCTGTCTCTGGAGAGACAGGACTGCTTTGTTGGGGTGGGAGCCTGCATAGCCTTTTGGAAGGTAAATCCTCATTTTCATGTCCACCTGTAGCTGTTTTCATCTCAAGTCACTCATTTACAGCCAGAAGGGACAACAACCCCCCAGGGATCCAGCCCAGGCTTTACCTCACACTTTTTCCATAAGGCCAATGCGGGAGCCTTCAGTGAGAGCTCAGCTTGACTTTAGGAGCCTCCCCAAAGCAATTTCTGGCCAAGAATGGCTGGCAGCTGCCTCAGCTCCTCAGCTGCTGATGGGCCAGGGAGCAGGCAAGGGCCTGGCCCAGGCCAAGGGAAGGGGCCTTCAAATCCACCTGGACACCCCCTGCACCTTCATTCAAAGGGTTAAAAGACCATGAGCAGTGAGTGCTGTGCCAGGCAGCCAGGGGCACATGGGCTGTCCCTGAGCCCTGTGAGCCACACCAGGGGCACTTGGGCTGTCCCTGGGCTGTCCCTGAGCCCTGTGAGCCACACCAGGGGCACTTGGGCTGTCCCTGAGCCCTGTGAGCCACACCAGGGGCACTTGGGCTGTCCCTGGGCTGTCCCTGGGCTGTCTCTGGGCTGTCCCTGAGCCCTGTGAGCCACACCAGGGGCACTTGGGCTGTCCCTGGGCTGTCCCTGAGCCCTGTGAGCCACACCAGGGGCACTTGGGCTGTCCCTGGGCTGTCCCTGAGCCCTGTGAGCCACACCAGGGGCACTTGGGCTGTCCCTGGGCTGTCCCTGAGCCCTGTGAGCCACACCAGGGGCACTTGGGCTGTCCCTGGGCTGTCCCTGAGCCCTGTGAGCCACACCAGGGGCACTTGGGCTGTCCCTGGGCTGTCTCTGGGCTGTCCCTGAGCTCCATGAGCCACACCAGGGGCACATGGGCTGTCCCTGGGCTGTCCCTGGGCTGTCCCTGAGCTCCATGAGCCACACCAGGGGCACTTGGGCTGTCCCTGAGCTCCATGAGCCACACCAGGGGCACTTGGGCTGTCCCTGGGCTTCATGAGCCACACCAGGGGCACATGGGCTGTCCCTGGGCTGTCCCTGAGCCCTGTGAGCCACCCCAGGAGCACTTGGGCTGTCCCTGGGCTGTCCCTGAGCCCTGTGAGCCACACCAGGGGCACATGGGCTGTCCCTGGGCTGTCCCTGAGCAACATGAGCCACACCAGGGGCACTTGGGCTGTCCCTGGGCTGTCCCTGGGCTGTCCCTGGGCTCTGTGTGCTGCCAGGGGCTCCTCCACAGCCCGCACCATGATGCCCGCTGGCCCCTGCAGGGAGAACCCTGCAGAGCTCACTGCAAACCCTCAGGTCCTGCCAAGGCCTCGTCCCTTCTAAGACCTCCTAAAATAGCTCCTGGGCGCTGGCCAAGAGCACAAGGCCAGCTGGAACCGTCTGTTCAGTGACCCCGCTGCAAGGTCACCCCAACAGCCACGGCTCAGCCCACGGGGGGAACACTGCAGCTGAGGCCACTGGACCTTTGGCAACTTTCTCCTCTCTCACATCCCCACCCCTCTTCCATGGCAAAGATCCAGCAGAGGAACCCTCAGCACGGCCAGGAAGCACAAGTATTGCCATGTTCCTCCTGCTCCTGCTTTCTCGTGTCCTAGTTTCTTGCTTCACTTTGTTCCCATTTCTTTCCCCATCCCAGTCTGCACCCGCAGCTCCTCTGTGCTCTCCCATCGCTCTTTGAGGAATTTGAGACCAATTCCTCTAAGTGCAGAAAGGATGGTGAAGTATGTGAGCAGGGGAATAACCCTGGAAGGTCCTGGGAGGTGCTGAATGGCTGCAAATCCCACTCATTTCCCTGAGATAAACACCCTCACTTCCCTGTAGCACCGGATTATAACTAAGTGAGAAAAACCCCCTAAATACCAACATTCAAAAGCACTTAACTACAACTTACTTGCTATTAAAGTTGATTTACTTTCACAACAAAAGCTTTACGGGTCTATCATAGGATTTTATCGTGGTTGCACTTTAAAAAAACAAACAGGGCACACTTTACATTCCTGTTGACACTTAAAGCAGCCCAGAACCATAAAAACAGAGCAAACAAAGCTCCGGGCTTGGCAGTGACCACCAAACCCCAGCTGCTCTCCTTTGTATCCTTCAAGGAACAGTTTAAGGGGGAGTCTGATCACCTTGTGGGGTTCAGGGCCACCTGGCCTGGCTGAAGGTGTTCCTGCTCACGGCAGGGGATTGGACTAAACGACTTTTAAAGGTCCCTTCCAACCCAAACGATTCAATGATGCCATGAACTCCAGTATTTTCTGGTTCAACTAATATTGAAAAACACTGGTTGCACCTCGGGCAGGATTTCCCAAGCATGACTGTATTAAGAAGACAGAGTTCTATGTGTGATATCCTAGAAAAAATATTGAAGAGAAAATCACTCCTGCTTCAACCCATGTTCCCTAACTAATGTATTTGATTCTTTTCAATATTGTTGTAAAGCTGTCTCCTGAGATACATCAGGAAAATGACGAAGGATGCCACACTCTGCTTGCAGCCACCTTCCCAGAGGAAGGTAGGAAGTTTAACATTTTCCCATTTTCTGCTGGGAAGTTTAACAGGAATGGGGTGACACGGGGTCCAGCAGCATCTTCTGGCCTGACATCTCCTCTCTGAGCCACCTGCAAGGCTGCTCACTCAGCTGGGAAAAAAAAAAACAAACAAAAAACAATCCAAAACCCCCCTGAGAAACCTCAATCACTTTATCCAACTTCTCAGAAAAAAGATTTTAGAGATGCCACACAATAGAGCCCTTTTTAGCTATCTGTGCCCTCGAGCCATGCATTAATACAGCTGCGACTAAGCTGGATTGAGGGAATTTTAAATTGGTCTGCTGGATGATGTAAAAGGCTATCAAAAATTAAAAAAAAAAAAAAAGAAAAAACCCACTCAGAAATGAAAAAAGGAAACAACACGAAACTGAATTGTATGCTGGAGATTTCATGAGGTCAGGGTGAGCACACAAAACCTCTCACTGGAAAGCTTATTAATAACAATGTCTTATCTCCTGGAACAGAGAAATTACCTTAATTAATAACAATACACTGATTATTTACAAACTCACACATCTTAGAATATTATCATTTAATCAGATTTTTAGACTGAGGAGAAAGAAGTGTTATTCAGAGCAGGGAACTCTGTACATCAAACTCACCCTTCTGAACCCTTCTGACCTTGCAGAGCCTCACTCACCAGTAACTCCTGTGCTGAGGGCACCCTGAAGGTGCCAAGGGCCTTGTGGGTATTTCAGGAGGAAATGAGAGCGTTACCATGGGCATGGAGATTCTGCACAAAATGAGGCTAAATGTAGAAATTTTGTAGAATTTCACTGAATCATGGAGTCATTTAGGTTGGAAAAGACCTTGAAAATCATCGAGTCCAGCCATTCCCAGCACTGTCAAGGCCACCACTAATCCATGTCCCCAAGTGCCACATCCACATGGCTCTTAAACCCCTCCAGGGCTGGGGACTCCACCACTGCCCTTTGGTACACAGATGTCATGTTCCTATGAGTAAACTTCAAGCCAGAAAAATAGTCTTTTCTAATTCAGGGCTATTAAATCTTTCTTGAAATGTTCAAATCAAATTAAACCAAATGAGATTTTTTTTTTTGCTAAGTTGTTTTTAAATTCAGTTCTTTCAAATATCCACTGAACCTTTTGAAAATTAAATTTATTTTATTTTTAATGCAATGTGCAATTGTGGAGATCTGAGAAAGCATGTGATCCCAGTAGCACGTGGGGTTTTTCCTAACTACAGAAGTTGCTCTAATAAAGGGTATTATCTCCCCCTGCAAACCTTGTCTGGCTTCAGTTTTCCAAGCTGAATAAAGATAACAAAAAGTTCAATGATTAACTTTTCCATTCTCTACTTTCCCTCTTTATCAGCCTTTTCCTGGCCACTCGCATTCCTGCCTGGCTGCAAAACATGGGCTGCAGGTCTGGACAAGAGCCTGCGGACCCAAAAGGGCTGGAACCAGCCAAAACTCTCCCAAAAATTCTCAAATGACATTTGGGATGTGATTTCTCTTGGTACAGTGGACAGAAGCTCTGAGTAAGGACCCAGGAGGAAGCTGAGGTGCTTCTGGCCACCCCACGTCACCTTCTCAGTGTTCCCAAAGCTTTGGAGGCTGAAGCAAACCCCTCCAGCTCTGCCCAGCCGGGCTGTTCCTGGGGCCTGCATGCACTGAGAACATACCAAACATTTTTTCTTATCCCTGACCCTAAAACTTTCTGTGGATTAGTGATAATCCCCAGCCACACATTTCACAAATTAAAACAGACTGAAAACCATCACCAACGTTGTGACACCAAAGTGCCCCTTCACCCTGTGACCTTCCGTGTGTCAGCACAAGCGATGGTCACCCCATCCAGGGCTTCCACATGGGGCTTTCCTGTGTGCCCAGGGTGGGCTGGAGTCAAAGCAAGATTAAACTCTCATCATTTTGTAAATCCTGCCCCTGAAGCTGCTCCATCTCGCCCTCTCCCAGCCCAGCCAGAGGGCCCTCAGCCTGGTCAGCTGCACGCCAGTGCCTTCTGGTTTATGGAAAACCATGTTCAATGTCCAAATATTGCACAGATCCTTGAATAAAAGAGCTTATAACCTCCCTAATTTATCATCACTGTTTAAAATCGTATCACTAATAAGTCATTGTAGTTGAAACAAATTTATCTTAAACCAGAGCTATTTAAACGATGATAATCTAGAAAAATCTTTGCTAATCTGCTCCGTCTTTGAGCAAAAGAAACACACACTCCCTGGCTTTCATACTAAAGCAAAAATGAGCATTGGCAGAGCAAGCAAAATCATCTACAAATACAAATCAACCTTTTCTCCTTGTGAGCCAGAGTAGCCCAAGGGATAACAGCATGATCACGCTCCTGATGTATTTATACAGCACATTTCATCTTCATTAATCCAGATAACTCACTGGCACATCCTTATTTTTCAATTCCAAGAATGATGAGCCATTCCTGTGCTACAGCAGTTCAATACCCACCTCTACCCCAAGCACTTGGTGCTGACCACCGCCCTGGAGCTCCAGGGGTGTCTCCTGCCCTTCCATTCCCTTGGGAAGTTTGTCCCAGATCCAGGCTGTGGCCCAGGAGCCCTCAAAGTCCACTACGCTCCTCTGGCCACAGAAAGGGGCTTTAAGGACCTCCTGAAGCAGCCCTGCCCTTGCCCCTGTGGCTTTTCTCTTCTCCTCAGCAATGTAACAAGAGTTAAAGGAGACAGATCAGGATGCTCCACAAAGAACTCCTGCACAGATCTGTATTTTCCCTCTGTTTTTCATGAGCTGGTGTTTTGGCCAACAATATTCATACTTAAGGTGTCTCATTTTCTTGTGCATGCCAAGGATTGCTACAGTGCAGCTCCCACAGCTGCTGGGAGGCATTTCCTGCAGGCATCCTCAGCACACTGAGAGACAAATAAAATCCAAACGGTAGAGAAACTGACTGCTCTTGAAACCACGTTAACTCTAATGGGCTGAAAATGTCTTCATTTTTATGTCTCTTCACTATCACAGTGCTGATGTAGGTAAGCACAGGATATAGGTTTATCTAATAATGTATACCCAAGACAGTGAAAAATATTTCACATTTGCCTACAGTTATAAAACTGTAAATCACACTGAACAATATCACTGCAGTAAGCTCTTTTCCTCTAACCATTTTCTATATTTTATTGGTTCGATAAAACCCATCACCTATCAACCCAAGAGCTTATTTACTGTATGGTGAGTCTCAGTTAATTTATTTAGTCTTAAAACTGTGCCATGAACCCACCAAAGTGAGGTATGGCAAAATGACCTGATCAGGTTTAATTTCTTTGTTGGGAATAAGATTGGGGAAGGTAGGGAAAGGAGTCTTGAACTGAAACTTCAGAAAGCTGACAAAATTTCCTGCCTTGCAGCAGAAGGCAGTTGGCAAAGAAGGATGCTGATGCATCCCACCCCTGTCTAGATGTTTATACACTTGATTAGATCATACAGATTACAAAACAAACCAAATCAAACTGAGTGTGTTGAGAAAACTCCCCGTGATCTTGAAAAAGAGGCTCCTGCAGCAACAACAATCCTACATTGTGCCTCTGCGTGAGGGGGTCCCAAAGCCCCCCCAAGAGCTGCCACTGACACAAAACCACCCTGCTGGCTGTAATCAACAGGTTCAGGAGACGTGGCAAAGAGGGGAAGTGAGACATGGTGCTCATCAAGACACCCAGCTAAATGAGCATTTTACAATTTCACACAGTTTTCACCGTTCATTCCACAAATACCCAAGAGATAATTGTACAGCATTCAGGGTAATCTATTCCTCTAATTAATACCTTTGGTAATACAAAGAAAAACCCAGTATTGTGAAAAAAACCCAGAGCACGTGGCCAGCTGACTTTCCCAAGAATACTTAAGAATACAGTGCTGGCTTTTTAATTACCATCAAACCTCTTTCTATTTGGTAGCATTACTTTTAGCAAGAGTTTTCCCAAGTCTGTCCCTGATTTTCAGCCCAACACGAGTCGCCTTCCTTGACCTGCTGTCCTCTCTGCAAGCAGATAAAATTTGTCTCCCCGAAGCCCTTATCCTTTGGAAGGGAAAAGGAAGGTGGTTCTTGTGCAGAAACTTACTAGAAGTTGCACTCAACATAAAATCAGGATTCTAGAATGGTTTGGGTTGGAAGGGACCTTAAAATCTATCTCACTCCACCCCCTGCCAAGGGCAGGGACACCTTCCACTGTCCCAGGCTGCTCCAAGCCCTGTCCAACCTGGCCTTGGACACTGCCAGGGATCCAGGGGCAGCCCCAGCTGCTCTGGGCACCAGTGCCAGGGCCTGCCACCCTCCCAGGAAACAATTTCTTCCCAATATCTAATCTAAACTGACTTTCCTTCAGCTCAAAAACCAACAGAGAGATTCCCTATAAAAAGAGACGTAGATTTGACACAGGGCATGGAAATGATTCCCTGAGTTTACCAAAACAAGCTATTTTGCTGCTCCTCAGAAGAAGCAGAGCTTGAGAGAGGTCCAGCTCCATCTTAGAGCCTTGCTCAAGGTCTTGCCAACTGACATTGAAGGGTTTAATGCCTTTTTTTTTTTTTTTTTTTTTGTTTTGTATGTAATGCAAGGGTCCCAATCCCTGAAGAACTCCTCTTCCAGCTCTCACTGAACAAACAGGATGGATCAGCACCGAGTGCAGCCACGTTGTCCTCTCTGGGGACCCTGCAGGAGGTGTGGGTGAGGATGCAGCACAGACACCCAGACAGCAACACATCTCGCCCTCCTCTGCCTGGGTTCAAGCAATCAACTTGTGACTGCTCTGCTGTTTCTGCCCCTGTCAGGCACAAAAACAAAATCCCAGTTGCTGCTTTCTTGTGATTCACATGGGGAGTGCCTGGACTCAATGGGTTCAGTGTGGGGATCATTCAAACCAGCTGCGGGCACTAAAAGAATCCATTCTTCATTCCTGTGACCAGGCTTGCTAGAAAGTAGGGAGCAAATGTTCCACCCTAAATAGTTTTGGTCTGAGCACAAGGGAAGCTATTGGCAACAACAACATTGAGAGAAAGAATGTCTTAGCATCAGGCTCAGATGCCTTGCAAATGTATTTTGTATCCTCTACCCCAAATTGTATTTCTTTCTGCCTGAAACAGACTACATGCTTTAATTGGCTCTGGCAGATTGCTGAGTGTCTTTATTTTGGCTAGTAGAGAGCTCCCTTCCATATGGGACCTATCTAGGATGGAAAGCACATCGACTGGGATGGAGAGCCCAACCCCAGCTGAGCACCAGGCCATTGTGGCCTCCACTGTGAAGCCAAGTTGTGCAGGAGCCACAGAATCACAAAATGGCTTGGCCTGGAAGGGACTTTATTGCTCATCCAGTTCCAACACCCTGAGGACACCTTGCCCTAGACCACATTGCTGCAAGCCCTGTCCAGCCTGGCTTTGAACATGTCCAGGGATGGAGCAGCTACAGCTTCCTCACCATCCTCACAGTAATGAATTTCTCTCCAATATTTAATCTAAACCCACCATCTTTCAGTTCAGCAGTTCCCTCTGAGTTACCAACCAGGCCTGATCTGAGCATTTTCTCTGGGCTCACTGGCAAGAGCAGCCCTGACATGGTGCATATGTTCTGAATTTGATGCACTTCAGAAACAAAATGAGAAAAGAAGTTATTTTGCTGCACTGTGAAATACCAAAAGCACTGAACTGTGCTGCATTAACGTGGCATTGTCTCCAGGATTCTTGTCCAACTCCAGGCTGACAGGAGGAGCTGGCACACAGACCCTGAGAAGTGCCCACATCCTTTCCTCACCCCCCCAGGTAGTTTTTGCACAGCACAAGAACACACATGGATGTGTGCACATGAATGCCTCTATCCTCTCCATCCAGTTATCAGCACAGCCTGAACTGGGGACAATGCTCATTAACAAAATATACAAGGGAGGAAAACAACTAGAAGATAAAGATTTCCATTTATTAATGTCACAATATAAAGGAAATTATAAACCCCTGCAAGCCAAATTTCTAATTTGGTCCTAATCCCACTGGGCGTGGCTGTGTCAGCCCTGGCTGCCTCTCTGTCTGTCCCAGTCTCCTTTCCATCAGTCAGGACAAGCCTTTTCCCAAATCACAACAGCTGGCTGGAGCAACCCTCCACATCCTCCTTCTCGCTACAACTTTCCCTTAGAGCATGATGACTTTTAAATCCTTTTAGGCTCAAAGCCCAGTAAGCAGTAAAGCCCAGCAGAAAGTGATATTTATTTCTCATAACTATTTTTTTAATATATGAATCCAATAGAAAAATAACCTCAGCAGTATTTGTCATAGCCAGAGGTGGATTTGAAGCTCTTATGAAGTGAGGTGCTTGATGCCTGGTTCTTAACAGAGTTAGAGGAAGAGCCTGCCCTGAGCCACAACTTCTGTCCTCCTCCAGCTGTAGTAAGGAGTGACTTCAAATCTTTTGGGGAGCTGGAAACTTGGGTATGGACAAAGAACTCAAATGAACAGCGACAATGGCTGCAGAGTGATTTCCTTAATTAGAAAATTGGCTGTGTTCCTAAGGAGGAGGAAAACAATGCTACAGACTGCCAAGGCAAAGAGCAAGTAAAAACTGTAGCACATGTAGCTCTGGAGGAAACACAAATGGGCTCTATCAGCCCCCCAAATCCTCCAAAACCATTTGTATTTATTAGACTGAAAATCAAGCACAGTCCTGCTGCTGAATCAGACCAACACAGGCTTGTGATTATGACTTGGTCTTAATTAATTTATTTTGACAAGACTCAAAACACTCTCCAGGCGATTTAAGACACCGTAAAAAATAAGGAACTGACAGTTTTTGACCTCAAGATGTCAAATACAGAACTGCTGTCTAGTTGTGACAAGCTGTCACTCCATCCCCTGGTCATCCCCACTGTGGCTCTGCATTTCACAGGGTGGGCTGCAACCACCCAGCGTGGTCCACGAGAGGACTGGCACGTTCTGAGAGAATCAGTCAGCCCATCCTCAACAGCATCTGAGAATCCCTGTCGGCACAGCAGCAGTGGTGGGTGGTCTTCTCAGCCTCTGCCCTGCTTGGTGATGGAAAAAAATAACCAGGAAGGCTGTGTAGCTTTTTTAAACAGCAGACCAGATCCCAAGCACAACAAACTCTCTAAGAACAGACATTTCAGAGCGTGTGCGTCTCTCAAACCAGCACAGGGACAGAAAGACTGCACAGAAAAGGGAAAAAAAACACAGGCAGAGAAACTGCAGCTTTTCCCTGTGCTGGTCACATGTGATCTGTCAATCTGACCAGCACCTGACACCTGTAATCAGAAAGAAGCTGATACCTGTTGTGCCGAGACAACTGAACATCCCTCAATGGAAATTCCAATGCCCAGTGCCAAGCCAGTGCTCCCACGGAAGAGGCAGCATCTGGGGAGACTGGGAAGGCAAAGGGAGCAGAAAAGACTCTTTGGCTGCACTAGAAAACCACCATGCTGATGCCCCTCCTCAGCACAGGGCTCTGGCCAAGGAGAAACAGGGGTCATGGACTGTTCCCAGGGCTGCACTTGAGATGCTCTCACTGTAATTGAACGTGAAGCCGTGGCCTCCAGGGCTGCGCACGCTCCTCGGAGTGATGGGAGCCCTGTTCAACTGAGCATGAGGGGTTTGGGTTTTCCTGCTCCATACCAGCCACAGAATGGAACAAAACACGAGTGTCAGATGTGAGAGGCTGAGGAGCTGCAGACTGGTGACCACAGAGCAGTGGCAGCAGTAAGGTTGAGTTTTCCGAGTGTGGCTCCAAAAAGAAACCTCAGGACATCCTTGTGATGCACTTCCAGGCAGGAGATGAAAAGGAATATTCCCAAACTTGACAGGAGAATATGGATATCACTCCAGGAGAACTCCAAATTGCCTTATACCAACACCCAGGAGCTCCATGTGGTTTAATGCAAGGCATCAAAGCACAGGTCACACACTGTTTACAAGAAAATTAATCTTAAAGCAAAATCTTGGAATCAAGAGGTTTTTTGAAAAGAATTTTACCTTGCTCTTTTGCCAAATTCTGATTGAAAATTTTTGCTCAGACCCCAAGGGCTCATGACCCACTTACCAAGCATGGCACTGCTGTATTTGGATGGACTTGAATCAGAGTATTTCTAATTCCATGAAGGGTAGGAGCTGGAGGCAAACAAACAAAGCGTGTAACTGTGCCAGCTTGAGAGGGGAAGTGTACCAAAAACTTGGAACACAAACATTTGTGACTGTTACCAGCACCATTCTTCCCAAGCATGGAATACTTTCCTAGAAACTGGCTACCTTTAGGGCACTCTCTGTCCTGCTGCAGTATTTTGGTTGGATTACTGTTGCTGATTCCAGTATTTTCATCTTTGTTCTCCTCTCCTACCTTCTTCCTTCCTCTCCTACTTCTCCAGATGTGTTTGTGCTGGAGGAAAGCTGCTCCCCTTGACTCAGTGGGGCAGTTTCCAGCCCTGCCTACTCTCAGCACTGCCTGCAGCCTGGGCTTTCCAGCATCCCATAGGATGTGCTTCTTCAAAGAACCATGGGGCTCTGAGTGCTTTATGAACAGATTAAACAAACAAATAGGTAAGAGACATACTAAGTCAGTGTGCCTAAGAACTTCCCAGAGTGGAAGTAAAGGAAATTGGAGATTCCCCAGGAAATTATCCAGACTAAGGCCAGGTTCTTCCAGGAAGCATCACATAGATGAATCCTGTCCCCTTGGCACGTGGCACATATCAATGATCAAACCAAAAAAACACCAAAAGCTGAGTGGGAATTGCATTGCAAACTCTTGTCTTCTTTATTGCAAATTCTCTTGTCTTCTTGAGTCCAGCTCAGAGAAAAGCTCAGTTTCAGGGCTAAGCACAAGTTACAAGACCTATTTACCACCAACTTTCCAAACTTCCTCCTAGAAGGACAAGGCTGTCAAATGGACCTGCCCTGGATTTCTCTTCCAAACCCCCTACAGCTGCAAATCCTTTACAAGGTGATTTTTACTTAGCAAAGCACCTGTTTTTCACCCTGAACACTGTCTCACCTCTGACAAATATTTCTGTTTACAGTCTGGAACTTTGTCATATCGAGCTGTGGCCAATTTCATTATCTCCACACACTCCTGTTGTGTCAGTATTACATTATTGCCATTTCTCTTTCTCCTCCTGAGCTGCTACCATGATCAACAACACTGCTGTTTGTGTTCACAAGTGACCTCCTTTGCTTTACTGTAGCCCACAGTGTCACAAATCCTAAAATGATCCCAAAATACTGACAGACAGGCCAGTTCTGACATCTGCTAGTTCCAAGGATCTTCAAACCCCTCTGTCAAACAGCCAGCTCTGCCCTCCCTGCAGAACTCCATCCCTCCCTCTTCAGGGAAGCACCACTGGTCCCTTTCTGCTTTTAATCACTTCTAACTCTGAAGCACTTTTGTGTTTCAGAAGCCCTGGATACTCCTTCCATCCACCTTCCAGCTCTCTGCACTTTCAGAGTTCCACATCAACTCTCCAGACTTTGTGTAGTTCAATCAAATCTGAAGTCTCACTTTTTGCTACCACACAGCTGTGCCTGGTGAAACACTTATGGCAACCATTTAGAATGGTCAAAAAGCCACAATAATTTATCAATTAATTTTGCACCCTCTCTACAGCAAAGCACAGTGGGTCCATATTTAGAAATAATTTTCATTTCCTGAGTTTTTTTTTTTTTCTTGAGAGCACTGCACTGAGCTAGTTGGGTTAAATCATGAATAGGAGCAAAAGCCAGCCTGACACCAGAGTTTTAGTCTGAGCAAAACAAAACTGGGATAAGGTGCCTAACCAGAATGAGAACAGGGATATGATGGTTTTACATAAAAATGCCAGAAATTAAGAAAAAAGAAACATTCAACATTCAAAATGTAGCCTTTTATAAACTGCAAATGCCCAAAGCAGAACAATTGTAGTTAACACACGGCCAGTACTGCACCTCAAAGACCACACAAAAATAACCCAAAACTGAACAGCCAACAGCAAACTAAATAGCCAGCATCAGTGATGACTGGTACCACATCTAAAAGCAATTTCAGCTTTAATAATTCAACACAATTTAATTTGCTGGTAGTAGGAAAGGTGGAATTTGCTTTTTTCCGAAGGATGACGTGGATGGATATCCTATCTCTGTAAGGTACACCCCAATTTGTGGTAAGTGCTGGGCATGAGGCCAAACACACAGAACACACACACAAAACACACAGAACACACACACAAAACAGAACACACACACAAAGCCTTGGTGTTCTCTGGATCAGGTCCACAAACCACAGAAACCAAGATCAAACACGAAATTCTCCGACAGATTTAACATTTGAAACCACGCAATATCACCAATATTTATTTTACCCAGAAGACCTGACTAGAATTTTGTTTCAGAAATTCTCAAACTTGCAGGGGTTTGGTGGAATTCCTTTTCATGCCTTGCTTCAGGCTGTTAATATCAGTCCCAGTGCTAATGACCCAAGTTGTGAATGTACAGCGGGAAAACAGAGCTTCATGAAATATTGATACACACTTGGAAATTTGACAATTATCTCCAGAGCTCCTTGGTAAAACCTGAAAGCAAATAAATAGCAAACATTTCCTGCACTCATTAAAACACTGAAAAACAGAGAAAGAAACCTACTCATTATCCATTTGACAAATCTATCCTATTATTTTTAATAACGCACAGGCTTCCAATGCATGAAACGTACAGCTTCTCCTGCTTAAGGAACCATTGGGTTTGTAGATCCAATTTTAAGAAATGCAATAAAAGTCAGTGATGTAGAGCTGGTTCCTTTTGCAGGAGAGAGTAAAAATCCTTCTCCTATTGAAATTAATGACAAAATCACCATTTTTCAAGTGAACTTGACTCACTGCCCTACTTTGGAAACTGCTCCTCTGGAAAGATATTCTACAAAAATTATAATCACTTTGTTGGCGTTTTTCATGCAAGCTTCAGGAACAGAAAACTGGAGTGAAAAAGAGCTGATGAGCCAGAGCATGGGGCTGCTGGGCCATGGGATGTACCTCTGTATCTTGCTTATCTCACAGCAGGGAGATGTTCCCCTGGCTCTCCCTCTGGCCAGAGGATGGTATGGGAGATGCCACACTGCTCCAAGGGCTTTTAGGATGAACAGCAAATACAGAGAACACCTTCCCTGCTGAAAAAAAATGAGCCCCAAGGGGAAAATTTCCACTGCAGACCATGACAAGTTGTTTGGCACTGCCCTGATGTTATTAGTTATTAGTAATCCTGGTTTTGGGACCTTTTAGCCCTGACTGCAGATGAAACAAGACCACATTCACTGCAGACAAGAACGAAATGGAAATTTAAGACTCTTAAGCCAAATGTTTCAGCTGGTAAGATAACAGCTCCCACTTTTATGCAGGTCTATTCAACATGAGGAAGAATTCAAAGATGCTCAGATAGGAGAGATTACGGGAACTGCTGGCCAGGTGGGATAACTAAAGTGACATTTAAGCATTCTTGATTATTTCAGTGTCCCAGCAGGATGATCTAGATACTGACAAGCTCTCTGCTGTCCACACTGAATCCTCCCTTTTATGCTTCACAATATTAATCAAGATTCCTTGCATTGACAAAACAAAATATATGCACTTCCAGGAACTACTGTACTTTTTCAATATTCATTTAAACCTTTCTAACAAAACACTCAGAAGATGTCAGAGAACAAAACAAATGTGTTGACATCTCCATTCCTGGGGATTTTTTTCACTCTGCAGGTAACAGTGAGAGAGTCCAATAAGAGACTGGGCCATCCTAAGAAAAGGCTGATCATCTATAGGGTCAGTAAGGGAATGTGTAGGAGGCAGCTCAGGGATTTGCAGTGTTTAGCACAAGTGTCAGGAAACGTGTTAAGGTTAAGAAGACCAGCAGGGGAGTCAGGTGGGTATTGCCAGGTTCCTGCATCCCATCACCCTACACCTCCTGATGCTCCCTGGATGGAGGGAACCCACCTGGAGATACCACCTTCATATCCGGAAAATACTTGCCAAATGTTTCCATGACACCTCAGTTTTGATCCTCTTTTTCTAACTTTTTAGATGGAAAGTATATCCTAAATTATTTATCTTCACTGTGTTTTCTGTCTAAACAAAGTCCTGTCTGCCTGTTTGCTCGCCAAGCTAGGAAATAATAAATTGCTTGATAACCAAAACAAGACACTTCTGGCAAACAATGAAGACTGCAGAAGCACTGATCCAAATTGATAATGACTGAGATGCTGATTATATTTTTGAGATTTTTTTTCTCCCCATTTTCATGTCTATACATATCTGCATACATAAATAAAACATGAGAATGCCATCTTGGCTGTTCACACCAGTATTTACCAAGGATCTCCACCAGCAGATAAGCCCTGCTGGTTTCCTTCTTATTGTGACAAGCTGCTCATGTCTCAGATTACAGAGCCTAAACCATCCTTTTCCCAGGGACTGTGATGCTTTTGGGAACTGCAGGAACAGTCCTGTGGTGTCACTTCTCCCAGCCTCTCCTTGCCTGACACTGCTTTCATTTACAAGATGAGGCAAGAGGCCATGATCTCCCTTGGCCACACAACATTTTTTGGCTGAGATTCTGGGAGGGAATTCTGCAGGTGGGAAAGGACCACGACCCTCCAGCCGCGACCCCACTGCTGGAGCGGCTGTTCCAATGTGGAGCACAGCTCACGCACCTGGTGGCCATGCTGCAGACAAAATGGAATTCATGCCTGGCAAACGAGTTTAGGTCAAGGGCTTCCAAACTACCAAAGAACTGGAGTCAGCAGGCCAGGGGATGAGAGGCAGCAGCCCCAGAGCTGAGAGGGTTCCCCACAGAGTGCCAGGGCGGGGGCTGTGCCACGCGACCCACGTTAAGCCGATTGTTGGCCGGACACCCCCTGCACTGGGGGAGAGGGCAGAGGAAGGAGAGCCAGGCACTAATCTGCTCCATCTGCTCTGGAGCAGCTAATTGGATTGAGGGTGCAGAAGGCAAGACCCTGGACACAGCACTGGGCACTCGGAGCCTCCTGTTTTCCTGAACAAAGCTGCTCCAGCACCGCTGGCCAACACCTCTGCCCAAACCCTTCCTCAGGCTGCCCTGCCCGGGACGTGGCTGCTCCAGCACCTCCCTACCAGAGGGGCAGAACCAAATATTGGAAACACAACCCATGTGAATGCCACTGCCAGAAGCAACACTTCATCTTAAACAAAACACTACCAACAGCAGACAAAAGAGATTAAAAATTAGTTTGTTTTTTTTTTACCAAAATCCAGCAGAATGCTGTTAATATCAGGTTTTATTTAGGTGTAGAAGTCAAAAGCTCGCCTGCCAGTTGCCATCTATAAACATTACTAATACCAGTCCTATGTCTGCAACATTTATTCTACATCAGTGGCTTAATGATGTTGGTCTTCTGCTTTTCAAGGATTCAGCTCAGCACCTACTTTGCTTTTAAAAATAACAGGCAATTCAGTTGTGCAGCATTTTCATTAAACTGGGCTGCAGTGTGATGATATGAGAATGACAAGGAGAAGAAATATAAAAAATGTTTAATACAATAATAATAAGAAACCTTTAAATTTTTTTTTCCTCTCTGTGAACATGAAGTTTGTAGCTATGGAAACTACTTATGAGAAGGCTAAAAAATGTCAGCAAATATAGTCAGAGAATGATCTGGATATATGAAAGTCCTAACAATGCTGGAGAACCAGAGACATGGGGTGAAAGAAAAGTGTAAATTGAAGATGACAACACTTGTGCATCTGACAACACGTTCTCCTTTGACAGGCCAAATTCATTTTTATTGCCATGGCACTAAAGTCAATGAATTGCAACTGGAATGAGTTTGACACTTTATATTGCTTTTGATAAAACCATTATAAAAAGCGTATTTCAGCCTTTAAAGAAGTATTTTAAAAGCATATTCTCTGCCACCAATGAACTGTACGTGCAGATTGGCCAAGACAGCATTATATCAAGATAATCAACAGCACATCTCCTGCACATTCTGTTCCTTATCCATTCACACTACTAAGGTGGGCAGTTGGGGTCCCTTCAGTTTTAAGATCCATGTGCTCAGCAGAGGTTGGTGAGGGTCCTTCTGAGCCTTTCAAAGTCTTTCATAAACTCACTGTGAGTTTTCCAGCTCCTTCCCTTATCATTTTGCATATTAGTGTCTGGATGCTGTGACCATTGGGACAGCAGACACGAGAAAGACCCGGCTGCTTATTTCAACCTGTATTTTTGTATGGTAGTTATGATCCCAGTTAAAAACATTACTCCATGTTTTTGTTAGTGAGTGCAGTGCAGGGTTTACCTGGACTAACACACTGGCTGGGAATGGCTCCAAGGACATGCTATGGTCTGTCAGGTCAATGTGCAAATTAAATCAGATTTATTCAGTGCACGGAGCTTCCCTTGGTGCTGTTTCAGTCCGGATTGTTAATGGAGAGGCCTTACATGGACACACTGTGATTCCATGCTGAGGTTTGTACAGAAAACACAAAGAAGAAAACCTGAAGTCGATTTCTGAGCTGTCCTCTGTACTGGGCAAAGAATAAATCAACATCAGCAAATGCTCAGGAAATTTATATTGAGTAGGAAATATCCTGCTAGACTTTGTCCATAGAAAACGGTGGCAATTTAGCTTAAATTAATTAGGTTAAAAGAATTCATAGCTTACAAAACTGGGCAAATGTCAGTCTTTTAACCATCTTTGACGGGCTGTTTTAACCATTCTTTAAGAACCATTAAGGCTCTTGCTCCTGCCTATGCCCTTCCCTCTTTGGGGGTTGCCCATGTGCAGAATTTCAGCTGGCAACTATGTGTGGTTAACACAGTTTTTATCTGTCACAGGGGGAAATACCAATAAAAGGCATCACAACGAGGTGTTAAGGAGTACAAGCAGAGCTGAGCTAATCACAGTGAAAGGCATTTCTAGTTGGGCTCTAAGCTGATAAAAGAGAGGATGAGTTCCCTTCACACTGGAGAGAACAACTTGTCCAAGGAGGGCAGCTGCCCTCAGCCTGGCTTTCCCTGCTCAGGAAAAGGTCAGGCTTTCAACCAAATCTTACAGTCAAGTAATTTTGCTCTTGCTTCCTGATGATAGCCACCTGATTTTACAGGGCAGGCCTGCTCCTCATCCCTGTGGGAAGCATCTTCCCTTTTGTGATAATTTGCTTTCATATCTTCATGTGTAAACGAGAGCTTGATAAACCACCGAAGACACATATTTGCAATGAATCACCATTTCTCATTTAAGCTCCATAAGTCCAGCATCAGAAACAGAAATCTGGACCAACCACTGTTTTGGGAGAAGTCCAGGCTAGCTACAAAAATACAAGACTTCTCATCTGCCAAATGCTTTACTACTAAAACATCGGGTTTAAAAAAAAAAAAAAGTAATATAATAAAAAATACTAGCAAACATCAAAAACTGAAGTTGCAAAATTTGGAGGCGGAGCTGCAGCAATGTGATCAGTGACCATGAGATACTGTTTGCCCTCACCAGCTTTGCTGACCTGCACTGTTTATTTCCCTGCACTCCCTCCCAGCTCAGCACGGGGCTGGCCACAAACCCGCTCTGGCTCAGCCCTCCTACTGCCACGTGTGTGTCACTCAGACCTTGCAGGGCTTTCTTCCTGCTCGCCACTGAGCTGACGTGGTGTGCTCACTACTGGTGATCCTCTGGATGGCCAGGCTGCAGGAGCACTCCTCTCAGCTCTTCCTGACAAGGTCTCAATGACATGGAGAGCAGCAGCTTTGCCAGAGCCGTGGCAGGGGAATTCCTGGCATGGGAAGCTGGCTCATCTCTGGAGACGTCATTCTACCACCGCAGCAAAGGGCTAGAGGTGCTCATTTTCACCACCTCCTCTTCATACAGCCCTGGAACTCCCAGGAAGGGCAATTTACCCGACTTAGTACTAATTAGTTTAAGAAAAGCAAAGCAGTTGCAGCGCAAAATCTCATTGCTCCTTTTCCCTTCTCTGATCATGCCAAAGCAAGAGGTCCATAAACATGTGGCATGTGCCTGTATCCCTGCCCAGGATCCTGCCTCTACCACCAGGCAGGAGAAGACACCTTCCTCCTGCAAACCCTCTGTGCAAACTCCAAAGTGAACAGTAGCTGTGCAGAATGCACTCAGAGTGTCAAACTCAGCATAACATGACAAATGGGGTGTTTAGGAACAACTCAGTGTAGAAAGACTACAATGCATAGTTTAACAAGACTTTAAAAAGCCCAAAATTATCTGTTTTACGGTCTTATCCATATAACAAGCTTCAAAACATGACTGGGCTGTAACGTGCACTTTATAACCCTCTGCTGGCTGGGCAGACATTAACTTACACTGACAGAAAATATTTGCAGCCATTTGGAGACAGAGTTTAATACTGAATTTGCTTTCACCTTCTAACTCGAATATCCACAGCCAAAGTACAGCCAAGAGAAGGCTCATCACTCCTGAAAACACATCGTGGCTGGCAAATACAATTTTCCTGGATTTAGTCAATTTCTGCCATCCACTCAAAGCTTTAAAACATCTTAACATATCTCTAACCTCAGCTTATCCCCTCGTGGGTAAGTGTGAACACTCCTGCTCAACACAGCTCAAACATCTACAAACCACCACACACTTCCCCATTTTTAATCTTTCCATGTGCCATGTGCCTTACCTTGGCTTCTACTTTAAAAATATAGTTTAACAGGAAGAAAACCTCTCAGGCTATTTGGAAAGGAAAAAGGGGAAATAAATAAAAATGAAGACAATTTTACAGGTCCTACTTCAGCTAAACCTTTCAGGGCCTTCAATGAGAAGATAATCTTTCTGTGATTATGGCCAAACCCTCTCGTTGCTTGGCAACACATAATTAAGGAATATGTTTTCAGATCCGCTTTGCAAGCTGGCCATTATCAGATGAAATTACTGGAGCAACAAATGTCATCCTCATGCAAATGAGATGGTCGTGGGCAAAAGAAGAAAAAAGAGAAAAAAAGAGGGTTGAGTAGCAAGAAAGAGCTCAACAGCACAGAAATGCTGCTGGCTTCCTCTTGCTGTGTACCAGTAATTCGGGTGAAGGGAAGGGATAATTTCAAGATTTTTAGAGAACGGGGTTTGCAGTTTATAAATGAGAACCAGGGAAGGAGGGATCTGTTTCCCATGGTGGAGGAGATTGCTCCCAATCCCTGTGCTCTGGAGGTCCTTCAGCCCAGAGCTGTCGCTGCGTCGGCATCGACCGCTCAATCAGACACAGCACAAATAAATGAACATATTTGTGTTCCCCACATTATGCCAGTTCGTCTTCTTAGCTGCATTTATTTAAAAATACTGCCTGGATGTACTACTTTAGCATCTGATCCATGTCAACACAGAACATGTTGCCTAATATTGAAGCATTTTTCAGAAATCAATACATTACACCAGCTACATAAAGGACTCATAAGCATGAAAAGACCGGCATTTACTTCCTAGCTGTGTAATTATGGTATGGCAGGGAAAGGGGTGTGCCAAGTGTCTGCATTTTGACAACTTTATCATTTCCACTCACAAAATCATTCCTTATTTAGATTCCTGTGGAATGGCATCACCAGTTTGGCACTGTCTCGATGCCTATAAATGGTATCCCTCTTATTAATGCTTTGTGTGTGTGTGCTGGTACAGCAAATTATTTGGGAATCGTTTGCATGGGAGTTCAGCTGCGCTGCCCAGGGAGAAAACTCCCTGCTCACAGAGTCATTACCAGCAAAAGACATTTCAAGGGGTGTCTTTCTACATTTTTTTTCAAACAAGTCAAGGCACAAATGAACGGATTTGATGAATTCCCTCGTATTTCTCTGGGTGATTTCGGGGGTTAGTTTCTATCAGGCTTTGAGTGCCAGATCTCCAAAGTGGAGGAGCAGAGCCTGCTCGGATTGTTCAGCTTTTCATCCGAGCAGCCAAGAGCCTGAGCGTTTCTAGAAAGGGAAGGGAAGTCTAGGAGCCACCATTCATTTTTATTGTTCCAGTGCTAATGACAGGCTTTTAGTTTTAAGCACAGCCCTATTACTTTAACAGCTCTATCGCTTCACTTACAGGCATCTCGAGAAGGAAATCAAGGGGTTTATTTTGTATGCTTGATAAAACAGCAAATTAATAATAAGAAGAAAAGCCTTAGGTAATGGCCAAAGGTAAGTCGATTCTCGAATAACACTATTAACTATCTGATGAATTTAGTCAAAACAATGCTAACCATTTCCTCGGAGGGACACATTTGTGCCTGGTAACAGCGGTAAAAAGTCAATCTGCAGCAAACCCTGTAGCCCTAATTGCTCAGCCAGCACAGTGTCTAATCTCCTGTTCTCGACAAACAACAGGAACGGCAAGATTAACCCTGGAAGCATCTGAGATACCGCTCATATTTAACTGAAGTTGGCTAAACAAATACAATATTTGGAATTTAACCACTGTGCAAGAACCAGCATCTTTAGCTCCGCACGGCCAGCACAGCCCTGAAGAGAAATCCCCTTCACCTCATTTTCTGTGTAGGACAGTGTCTAATATTTAGGCACGAACCCCCACGATATTTGACTGTGGGTTTTTTGAGGGGTAAAGTAAGCAACAACAAGGCGGTTCTAAACTACTATATGGACTAAGCCCCTCCAGTAATTACTTGGTTCAGGCGACGCCATGGTGGAGACGATGACGGGGGGCCCCGTGCGCCTGCTGAGCTTCGGGTATGGAGAGAGCTGGGCAGGGAAGGCGGGTCCAGTGGGTGCCAGGCTGCTGTCCCCTGCTGTCCCCGGCCGGCGGAGGAGCTGGGGGCTGCTGTGGGGGCTGGGTGCGGGTGACGCCACCGCTGTCCGCTCCCTCTTCATCAGCTCCATGGGCACGGTGTAGGTGGTGGGGTACGCCGTCTTGGGGCTGGCGTGCGGGTTGGCCGCCGTCACGGGCAAGCCGACTGGAGCTGAGTAGGCAGAGGCGGGACGCGGGTGGGTGCTGCAAGGCAGGGGGATGTTGTATCCCGACCCGGGGAGGAAGTGCGGCCCCTGAGGAGCCCCCGCGGGGGCTGGGTAGGTGGTGGTCTCCAGCAAGTGCTGGGTCGGGGCGCTGGAGGGCCGGCGGTGTATCTCTACACCTCTTGGGGACAGCGGCTGCAGCGGCGGTGGGTGCTGCGAGGTGCCAGGGCCATCCACGGTGGGCACCCCGTACTCTGCCGGGAGCTCGCTGCGGTGGCTGAAGCTGTTGGAGCGGGTCCTGGGGCGCAGCGCCCCGCTCCTGCGCTCCTGTCTTTGCAGCTGCATCTCTGCCTTGTAGTTGTGGGCGATGCGGGACAGCACGCGGGCCTGCCCCAGGTTGGGTGCCACTGACTTGATGTCGTTCTCCTCCATCATGGCCAGCAGGTTCGGGGAGTCAAAGCCCTGCTGCAGCAGGGCAGCAAAGGTGCTCTCCGAGACGCCCTCCGCACGCAGCAGCGCCACAAACTCGGGGTCAAAGCTCCTCTTGCCCTCCGGCCCAGGGAAGGCGGGGGGCACCGGCGGGTGGGAAGGCGTCGCCACCGCTGCCTCGTAGCTGTCGTAGGGACCCTTGGCGCCGGCGCTCTCCCTGCCTGGCCCGTAGCTGCTGCCGGTGCTGGTGGTGGGATCCACCACCAGGCAGGTGGGGACGGCTTGCCTGGCCGCCGCTGCCTCGGGAGCCCGCTCTGCCCCATCGCTGTAGCCTGGCCTGCTGGGGAAGGCGGGTGGCTCTGCCGCGTACCGCGGGCCGGGGGGCTCCGTGCCGTACCACGCTGGGGAGACATCTCTGCCACGAACCCGCTGCCCATCCAGGGCCAGCTTGGGGTCCCTGTAGAGGCGGGCGGCATCCGGTGGGGCAGGTGGGCGCACGGCGGCCTGGTCCCAGGACAGCCGGCTGCCAGGCGCTCCATAGCTGGCCAGCGGCCTGCCCGCCACGTGGTCGCGGTAGCAGCGGGGGTCCTTGGGTGACCTCGCCGACAGCGACGGGTCGCTGTAGTAATCCTGGGGTGGCAGAGAGCCCCGGCCCGCCATGGGCGCCGGCCGGTCGCAGTAGGTGAAGTCCGGGACAGAGCCCTTCCTCAGGGGCCCCGGCGCGAAGGTGGCATCCTGGTACGGGTACGCCTCTTGCTTCAGCTCCGCACCGCCCTGCAAGATGATATCATTTGCCCGCGGTGCCTCGTACCAGCTGCCCTCACCGCCATAGGTCAGGGAGCTCCTGCGGCCCGGTGGCCTCTGGTACTCGAAGGCGTTCTCGCTCTCCCAGTTTCCCTCATACCAGCCGGCAGCGTCCCAGCTCTGCGAGCGGCCGATGTTGGGGTGCTTGCTGGGGATGGGCATCACCACGAGGCCGCTTGCTCCCGCTGACACGGAGAAGAGGAGGTGCCTTCCTTCTCAGTGCTTCTCCGGCACGCATCCAAAGCGGGCCGCGCTGCGCCTGAGCCCTCCCGGGACTTCAGAAACCACCGGCCGGCGGTTTTGCCTTTCTGAGCGTCTCCTGAATTATTAATCCTCGGTAACCTTAGCAGGCAGAGCATGCGGCGGCCGGCGGAGGGGCTGCCCCTGGCCGTGCGCTGCAGCCGCGCAGGAGAGCGGCCGCGCTCAGCCCAGATGCTTTATCCTGTGCCGCTGGGGACGGCGTGCGCACATGGACAACTGGCCGAGCAGTGTGTGGGGATTAGGAGCTAAATAAAACCACTAAAGCCCTCGCTCCATGTGACATCATTTTAGCCCGATGAAATCTCACGTACTGACCCAGCCAGCAACCTCAATGCAGTTTTTCCCCCAGGGAATGATGATTTTTTTTTTGATTGTTTTTAATTTTCTTTTTTTTTTTTTTAATGTGTGTTTCCTTTGTTTTGGTTGTCTCCCCCCATGACGTGCTGGGGGAGGCTGTCCCAGCATCCACTGGGGATGGGCAGCGGGATAACGGAAGGTGCGCGGCTCCGCTCGGCCCCACACAGGCGCATGTAAAAATAAAAAAGAAAGCTTCAGTGTCAGCTCAATCTTAATCCAACCTGATGAAATGCTAATCCACTGCACACAGCTAAGGACAAATTAAATGGGAGCCAGCCGACAGGCCTAAAAAAGGCCAGTGCAAGATAACTTGGGAATACGAGAGCGGTCAGAAATTAGTTAGGTATCTGTTTAGCACTTTATGAATATTATAATTTGCGTTGGAAATTACTTTTTTTTTTTTTTTTTGTAGTTTCAAATTAGCCACGCTAACTAGGCTCCAAAAAGATTTTTTATAATATTACCATAATACGCAAATCCTTTCATCATCCCAGGACAGAAAATTGTGGAGGTGTAATCTGGAATGTATAATTTTAAGACCCTAGCACAGGTCACTGAGAAGGAGAGGAGGATCAAAGGATCTAAAGCCCAGCCTAACAAAGCAAAAAGGAATAGTAGAATTTTGCCCATTATCTCCAGCTTCCTTTGGAAAAAGTACATGTTTATGAAATAGGAAAACACTCAGAAACATCACACAAAACTCAATTTGTACTGAGCAGTATTTCAACATTCATGTGGATTAAGCTTTTTTTACACTTAGAGTAGGCCAAGGGGTTTAGATGAAATCACAGCACAGAAAATTGTTATTTGGGAATGTAATAAAAATTTCCATATAGAGTCATTGTTTTCAGAGAAGATATTGAAATGGTTCCCCAAAACATGTAACCCAAATTATGACAGGCTGCTCACCCTCAAATACTCCTTTTCAAAGGAGCTCCACTACTCCTAATTTATCTGACCACTGCTACAGAGGCAACATTTTTTTAATTAAAAAACTCAGATGGAAACAATTTTGCCTTTCTCTGCTACAATAACAGATTTCTTCCCCTCCAATACACCCCCTTCCAGGACAGACCCACTGAAAGGAGGAATAGTCACCTTCCCTGGCCTGTTTGCAAGACAGCTTGAGCATTTTTCCTGGCTAATCCACAATAAATGTTTCGTGCACAAGCCATCACATGATGGACTATTGTGCTATTATGATAGCTAAATCACTAATACAGTCTAATGCTTAAACTTGCCTATCATACTAATACCTCTGGGCTATATTTCTGACCCAAATACTGACAGGATCTTTGAGTAATCCTTAAATTTCTTTATTGCAGTAAATATTACAAATCCTCTTCAAACATTCTCTCCTCCAGTTCCATCCTCAAGAATCATGATCTTGAAAATTATGCTGGATATTAAACAGACACGCAAAACATGGGGCCCAAAATATTATTTATGCAATTCTCAGAGAATATCTGATTGGCATTATACTGAATTAACGAACAAACTTCAGGCACACTGGAAAATTTCTTCTTTTGTGAGAGTCAAGATGGGAAGACACATTTGTGGCTTACAAATAAAGCAGAGTGTATTTTAACCAACAAAAACATTTTATTACAACAACATTTTGCTAAAGAATAAATGTATTCCCAACTGGATACAGTGAGATTGGTGCCATTTGTTCTGAAGCAGCAGAAGAAATCTACCAAAAATGTATATGACAAAATAATAAAATCCTGGTCTATAGATCAAGGGCATCTTCCACCATTGTCTTCAAAGAAATCACTAACAGTCGCCATGTTAAGCCCTGGTTGACAATGGAAAAAACCATGCCATAGGGAAACGAAATTTTAAAAATGCTTATTTTCAACAACTGCAAGGGAAGTCAGAAGGGAGCTTGAAGCATTTACTACCTTTGAAAAAAAGCAAGGGCTTTAACAATAGAAACTTCACCCAAACCAACACATCTGTGACTGGTGGCCGTGCCCTGCCCAGGGCACGCATGGGTGACAGCAGCACACGGAAAGCCACCTCCAAACCCCCTCCATCCCCCACACAGGAGCACATCTGGGCTCTGGGAACCACCCTGGCACCAGCCTGCCCTCACAGGCCTGGGCAGGAGATGTGCTCTCCTTCCAGCTCTTCACAGGGGCCAGGAAACCCTACCTGGGGACCTGCCACTGGAACACTCATGCATATGGATGGTTCATCCCGTGAGTGCTGACCTCAATGGAACAAACAGATTATTCTTGGGCTCCAAGCCAAGCAGAGGCAGGATCAGGGGCTGCAGGATTTGCACATTTCCCTGCAGCCAAGGGCTAGATGTCCTCTTTGGAGGGCTCTGCTGGCCCCAGTTTTTGTTGACCAAGAGCTGTATCCAGTGGGGAAGAGGAGGCCAGGAGCTGTGGAGCTGGGCTGCCTCCGGTGCCACCATGGCAGCAAAGGAAATGTTACACCCCCAGTGAGCCAAGAAATGAATAAGAAATGATCAGAATTAAATATTTATGGATGGGCACAGGAAGGGTCTTGTCCTTTTCTGGTTTTTGCAGTCTTGAAAGCAGCCCCCTTGCAAATTCAAGCAGCATGGGCAGCAGGGCAAGTGAGGTCATTGTCCCCCTCTACTCCACTGGTGAGACCCCACCTGCAGTGCTGTGTCCAGCTCTGGGGACTGAAATGTAAGAAGCACATGGAGCTGTTGGAGCAGCCCAGAGGAGGCCACAAAGATGATCTGAGGGCTGAAGCACCTCTGCTATGGGGAAATGCTGAGAGAATTGGGCTTCTTCACCCTGAAGAAGCTTTGGGATGATCTTATCACAGCCTTTCAGTACCTGAAGAGGTCCTCCAAGAGAGCTGGAGAGGGATTTTTTAGAAGGGCATGGACTGACAGGACATGGGGGAATGGCTTCCCACTGCTGGAGGGCAGGGTTAGATGGGATACTGGGAAGGAATTTTTCCCTGTAAGAGTGGCGAGTCCCTGGCACAGGTTTCCCAGAGAAGCTGTGGCTGGCCCTGGATCCCTGGAAGTGTCCAAGGCCAGGTTGGACAGGGCTTGGAGCAGCCTGGGATAGTGGAAGGTGTTCCTGCCCATGGCAGGGGCTGGAACTAAATGAGCTTTAAGGTCCCTTCCAACCCAAACCATTCTGTGATTCTGTGAAATTCTGTGAATTGATTCTGTTCCTATTTCTGCATCCAGACCCAAGCAGGATGGCCAGGAGAAGATACAGAGGCCCTGGGGCCCAATCTGATGTAACTGATCCCATTGTGTTTCTTGGGAGTGCAGGAGGCACCAGCACCCACATCCTCAACATGAGGGGGAGACAAGGACTGTGGAACAGGCAGAAAATTTATTCTCCCTTTACCTTTTAATTTTAGAGTTATTTCGAGAAAGGAAAAAAATAACACACACAGAAGGGAAAAAAAAAAAAAGCTGATCAAGAGATTAAATGCTCTGGTATTTCAGACCACGTGAAAAATGCTGTGTTTTGAATAATACCCCGATTTTCAGTTTAGCATTGATCTCATACATGGTAAATTTGGCCACAATATTTGGTTACAATACAATGGCCACAGAACTCTGCTCTGAAAAAAAGGTGATGATAGAGCAGAAGAAAGGTGGGCCCATTGTTGAGACACTGCATTCAAAAGCAACAGCAAGAAATCTGAGCCTGGAACCCTCTTGCAGTGGACGTGAAACAAGCAATGCTACAAAGGCTGTTCTCTTCCCATGAGGAAAGTGTTTTACACCTAAAACCCAGGGTAGGAAATTAGCATGCTAAATCTGCAACACAACTCTGTAAACAATATTTTTTGAATCCGTAGCACTGACTCAGGAGAGGTTGGCTGAAAAATTTCATTCATATTGATATAAAACATTTCATTACCTATTCTGAAAGCACGTTGATGGAAAAATTATTCTGTGCAGCAAAATAATACAGATTGGGATTAGTTTTGCTTCTTATTATTGTAAAATATGTTTCAACTATAAATTTAAAACCTGTTTATACTGGGGAAAAATATTTTTAATGTAGATTAAGATGTTGATGTTTTCTCCGCAATTATTTTCTTCTGGGAGACAGTGGAACAGAAACAACGTGCCAAATGTAATTTCTGGCAAAAACTGTAAGATGCAGCAGTCTGGGAAAGGCTATTTCTCTTTCAAAGGCAAAGGAATCCTACCCCTGGTAGTGAAAAATCCTCTGGAGAACAAATACATCTCTTGTAAATGGAGAGAGCAGGTATCAGGACACCCAGCCTTTATACCTCGCTCTGCCACTGTCAGAGAGTAAATTGCTTAATTCCTTACTTGCTGATTCCCCTTCCATCAAGAGGGATATAACAATATACACCTCTCACACTCGGATGGTGTTAAGATTAATCAGTGTTTGTCATATGTTTTCAGGTGACAAGGCACAAAGCTACTGGGAGGATAAATGCTCCTGCCCTCCCTGCCTGGGCTTTCAAGGACTGCGTGTGATTGTGCCTAATGACCCCCAAAGCTCAGGAAGCCTCTCCTGAACATCCTTCTCCCATGTTCAGCTTGCAGGATGCCAGGGAAGCAGAAATGAGCTGCTCTGCACTGTGGTGTACCATGGAGAAGAAGAGGAATGGGACGCAGTATGAGTAATGCACACACACACACATGCATGCACACCAACTGAAAAGAAACAAAATTAAAAAGAAAAATGAGAGAGGAAAAGCAGCAAGAAAATGTTCCAAATCCTTTGAAACTACTCCATTTGCTAAAATTTGGCTCTGCAAAATCTCCCTCACAGTGGCAATAAGCACTCTGCCTAGATGGACTTTTTAACAGTCTCCTGAAATTAAGGGAGCACAAAGAGAAAATTAGCAGGATTGTGCTGGAATCATTTTCAATAATCAAAGGAGCAGCACAGCATCTGAAAGCACTCAGAGCTTGAAGCCCTGCCACATGCTTTTACCAATTTCCAAACCAAAAGCATCGATGCTTTGTAACTCCAACAAAACCCTCACAAACACCAACTCGGTGCCGTACAACAAAACACTCTGAAGATCAGCCGGTTATTAAACAATCATTGCCTCATGGAACGCTGCATTTTGATGACTTTAAAGCAAAAAAAAACCCAAAAGCTTATGTCCATTTGTAACTCAGTCCCTCAGTGCTGGCATAGAATGTGCCACCAGCACTGGCGTGATGGGCTCCAGGAATGCACGAGCACACACGAGCTGCCCCGAAATGTGACGCACAAACCGCGACTGGGATCAGTCGCCATCCCCAGCAGGGACACACAGCTGGGCCCAGGCACATGGAGGTCAGTATGAGACCCCAACAAATGCACCCCAAAGAACCTCCCATGGGCCCAGGCACATGGAGGTCAGTATGAGACCCCAACAAATGCACCCCGAAGAACCTCCCATGCCAAAGCCAGCAGACGTTTCCTCTCCAAGCTGGTGACACCATATTGCAGTGCCCTTCTGAGTCATTCCTCAAGAATTCCCCCAAAACCCCACAAGCCAAGGTGAGGAGAGAGGATGTGAGGCCTTTTCCACTCCCACCAGCCACATCGTGCTGAGAAGGTGCACAGAAGCATTTCATGAAAAGAAATGAGTGACCTTTCCCTTTACCCCTGTGGAGCTGCCTCTCCACTGCTGTTTTGTGCTAATCTCTGCATGGAAGGGGTTGGATGTGGGAGATGTTCTCCTTCCCACCCTCATGGCCAGCCAGCCATGCCTCCAATCACTGCCACACAACAACTCTCCATCTGGATATTCCCTTTCCCAGCTGCCTGCCTTACCCCAATTTTCCCTATGATAAGAGGGAAGGCTGGAGCTGTGTCAGGTTTGGTATCAGGAAAAGGTTCTCTCCCAGAGGGTGGTGGGCACTGAACAGGGAATGGTCACAGCCCCAGGGCTGCCAGAGCTCCAGGAGTGTTTGGACACCGCTCTCAGGGATGCACAGGATGGGTTTGTTGAGGTTTCTGTAAAGGGCCAGGAGCTGAACTCAGCGATTCCTGTGGGTCTCTTCCAGCTCAGGACATTCTGTGATTCTGTGAATTATCTTCTATTTATTTCAGAATGAGGTATTTGCCACAAGCACCCCAGTGGGCACGTGGTAACTTATCACCTCATGTTCTCCTGCTCCCCCGGCAAAACCTTGGAGGCTGCCCTGAGATATTGTAGATATCACATCCCTGGCAGTGTCCAAGGCCAGGCTGGACAGGGCTTGGAGCAACCTGGGATAGTGGAAGGTGTCCCTGCCCATGGCAGGAGGTAGAACTAGATGGTCTTTAAGGTCTCTTCTAACCTAACCCATTCCATGATTTGCCATCCAGGAAGAAAATCAAACTGCAGGTAACAAATGCAGGAAGGCAGCAATCATCTAAAACACACTTGCAGCTAAAAAAGAGAAGTGCAGATGTAAGACACACTTTGAGACATTGCAATGAGCCTTACAAGCTCTTCAAACTTCAATCAGAAACCATTTTGCCTTCAAGTATGGGGAAACTCCAATAAAAGTTGGCAGAAACAGCACTGTCACATTCCTGCATCAACAAAGGGATAATAAAAATATCAGATGTATCCCTACAGCACACAGTCTCAAGGACTGCAAAATAAAAATCAATCTGGATGCTGAAAGGCGGGTGAAAAGCTGCAGACAAGGTTCATTGGGCACATCCCTCAACCATTCGCAAAGATCTAATCTACGAATGCTCTTAAAAATAATCCTCCAGAAATCACATCAAGCACCTTGTCTCCAAAACTGGGTATTAGACTTTGAGGTCAAATCTCATCATTTTTAATAAGAATTCAGGATCAAGATTTGAACAGCATGTGTAATGAAAAGCATGGGAATTATATCTGTCCCAGAAAGCAGTAGAGAAATCCACTGTTAAATGAGTATATATTGTAAGTCTGAACTCTGCCATGCATGCCTGGGCTTTGCGTAGAAAATAATTAATTACTAGACTGTAACAGAGGCCTGGGGAAATAAACAGGCTGGGGTTCAGGGTGTCTCTGCCTTACTTCCCCTGATGATGCCAAGAGCTTGAAACATGTACTTCCCTTTCACGCCCATCGCAGATAAAAACCAAAACCAAACAGGAGGAAATACTACTTTAGCTAAAAAAGCATTTATGTCTTGCTTTTTTAAAAGACTGGTCTTTTGTGATGTTGTATTGCAAACCATCAGAAGTGAGTTATATCTTACTGTGTTCCCTCACCATCCTTGCTCATGTTCATTTGCTGAGTCAATCAAATATCTGTATCATCACAGTTTTTTTCTCAAAAACGGGTGTCAATCTACACCAAGGGTATTTTGTGAATTTCATCTGTTTACTACTAAGTTTTGAGGTGCTAGATGGCAGCAGAGAGTGTTTTGTTTAAAATAAAAATTAAAAAGATAATTAAAAAAACGAAAAACCAAATTAATAGTGTTAAGCTAATGGGCTGTATAAAAGTGTCACTAAGAAATGATCAATGTCCTTCAATTTTAAGAATTGCAAAACCAACTCAAAACTTGCTCTTTGAAGAAAGCTCTCTAATGAAAACCTTCACTGTTTTGGCACTTCGATCCATTACATCTGTTTGTGGAGAGCAAAAAATATAAAAGAAAAGTTGTGTAATATGTTTCCCTGCAGCTTTATTTTAGTACAGCCAGATGTCCTACTCCTGTCAAAATATTTACCAGCAAATATTCAGGAAATCAGGATAAATTTGAAAAGATTGGTCTGGATCCAAACACCACCAGTCCCTGAAACAGTGTAATTTAGGAGTCAGATATAAGTTTTTTTCCTGGTATTTTGAAGGAAACCCCATCCTGTTCTCATCTGTCCCCGAGGACTGATCATTTCTCATCACATATTTGGAAGCAGCCAACTTCCAACCCCTGGATGCTGGAGGCAGCTTCTGCAGCATTCCAGAGCTCAGGATGAGGCACCAGGGCTGCCCCTGCTCCAACAACCCCTGCCCTGAATATTCTGGGAATATTATCACTTTTCTGAGTAATCCTTAAATGCAGGAGTAGGATTTAGAGCAAGGAGAAAGAAAAAAAAAAAAAAAAACAACCTGGATAGGATGACAACATGTTAATCCCTAAACCAGTTAATTTAAACGGGAAATGTGGTAAGGATGGAAATTAGGTTGATGGTATTGAAGTCATCAGCTGTAATTGTTTCTTAATTAATGACACGAAGTTGTAAAGCGTGTTACATGGAACCTTGTCTGGAGGCTGGTGAAAATGGAAAAATACAAGGCAGAATTAAGAGTTAGACATGTATTAAGTTCCCATCAATGTGGGTTTAAACACAATGAGAACACAACAGAAGTATTTTTTCCTATTTTGGTGCATATGGCCCTCAAATCCAGGGAAAGGGGAGCTCCCCCTCCTGCAACAGCTAGAGCCACACATCTACTATGATGCACACCAAATTAATGGAATTTTTGTCTGTAAACTTATCTAAATGTGTCTCGCTCTTGCCTGGATGCCTGGGGCATTTTGTCAGGCTGGCTTCGTATCTGGCTCAAGTCCTACATCTTGTCATGCACATTCCCCCACGGAACATCACAGGAGGGAATGTGCAGGAAAAACATCCACACAGGACTGGAAGCTACTGGAGCAGCCTGTGCATCCATGCAAGGACAACAGCACACCCCTGGATAGGAGCTCCATCCCAAAGCACAAAAAGGACTCATACAAGCATAGAGAGTTCTTGATTCAGCAGAGCAAAAGGGTTGAAAAGCATGGAATAAGGTCAATAAGCTTGAATAATATCTGTAAACCCACTGAGGTTGCTTGAACTTTCTTTATCCACAGGATACTGTCTGATTTTTAAAAATTCTTAAAATTTTAACAAAACCTACTAATGACAAACCTACTAATGACTCTAAATTCCCAAATATGCCATGCTTCTATAAGAGAAGGGACAATTAAGAACATTACTTTTCACTTGTAACAAGAGGTGCAATCCAGCTTTTGTAGGAATTTGAAGTGATTTTCTGAAACCTCCATAAAAGCCAAAGACTTAATTTTGGAAAAGCAAAACATCAGGAGCAGCCAGACAGATCTTCAGTTTGCATAAATCAGCACAGGGTGCAATGGCAGAAGATCTGACAAGCTAATACTGCTTTTTCTCTAGGCTAAATGTGGTAACAACCCTTCCTTAAAAGCCTGATAGTTTATGTGCTTTGAGGTGGAAACTTAAAAAAAAAGTATAAAAAGCTTTATTGTAGGGGGGGGAAATCCTTGTACTGTGTTTTATATTCATGGAACAAAGAAACTGAAATCCACTAGATAAAAAAGGTCTACATTTATTCTAAATAAGTCACTTTTACTCAGGACAAGCGGTTTCTTCCGTGCTTGATATCATCTTTAACTCATTGTTTCTCATCAAATGCCTAGTGGTGATAAGGATTTCCTGAGATAATAAGATTCTGTTTCTAAGCACTAAAAATAAGTATTATCAGATGCTACTTGGTGTGCAAATTTGCAAGAATGGAAGAAAATTTCTCCACCCAAATATCAAATGTACTCATTTTGGCTACTGTTACAAAGCAGCAAGAATTGGAGGCAGCCACTTTCCAGAGCCGTAGCTTCAATGTGTATTTTCCCTTTTGGTTCCAGGAGCAAGGTTCCTCTATTTTTTAGCATGAGTGGACCGTGGCTATTGAATGAGAACCTATTCCACAGTCTGCTGTTAGTGGTGTGTGAGCCCAGACCTCAGGGACACATTGTTCAAATACTCCTGAAAAGCCAGAAATATCACAGGTCTTCTGGGGCACTTTTGTTGAGGGTTAGTGTGGGGTTTTTTAACAACAAGAAAGTGCACAATAAACAATAATTGACATTGTGATTATTAAGTCCCCTTCTGTGGAGGATAAACTGAAATAAAGGGGTAAAAAGCACCCCTGCCATGGATCCAGGTAGGTACCAGAGCACCTATCATTACACAGTATATTTATTCAAATATCACTGGACATGGTCTGCACTGACTTCTGTCACAGGAGGAAGAGTGGAAAACAGAATTGCTGTCCACCCTTGAGATGAATTAACCAGCCTAACACAGCCACAGCAGAGATAACTTCAGTGATGTTGAAAACATAAATTCCTACCCCAAATTCCCTCCTCCGTTTCACAGCATCATTGAGGTTGGAAAAGACCTCTGAGATCATGAATCCAAGCTGTGACCAATCCCCACCTTGTCACCAGCCACCAGCCCAGGCCTTCCTTGGACACCTGCAGGGATGGGGACTCCCAACCTCCCCAGGCAGCCCCTTCACCCACCCTGTAATTCCATGATCCCAGCTGGACAGTGTGTCACAGGAAGGTGCCTATTCAAGGTTGGCAAGAAATTATTGCATCAAGGACTCAGACCCACCCAAGAGGCTTCAGTAACCACGGTGGGGTCACATTCCTACAGAGAAACAAGGATTTGTGGAGAGTCATGGCCACACACAGATACTACAGTGGCTGGAAGATAAATACAGGAGGAATTCCCACAGGAAGTATCACCACAGAAGCCTCAGCTGAACAGGACACCAGGGTGCCACTCAGAATGTAAGGGAGTAAGTCAAAAAGCCAGAGACTTATGCATTAAGCACTGAAAAGTATTATGTGACTGTGCTGGCATTTATCAGCCATCAGACATATCAAAGGATCTGAAAGAAAAGAAAGAATATGGATGGCTTGTTTGCCCTGCAACAGTTCTATTCTGCAAAATACAGACAACTTTGGTGGCACAAACTGACACGTAAGGACATGATTTCCCACTGGATAATAACAAATCCTGGAGCAAAAACTGTCAGAAAATGTCTGTGTTTGCTTGGCCTTGCTATTATTTTTTCACTTTGCTTCTGGCTCATCTCAGGGCTGCCACTTTTGGGGCATGTGTTGAAGGCTTTACTGACTCATACATGTTAGTGCAAGCTACAATCTCTAAAGCCAGGCTTTCCCATTCCATGGCACTGGTGGTGAGGACAGGCTAGCAGAGCTGCAATGGTCTGGGGCAGAGGCAGCACTTGGGATCATCCCAGAGGAATTCAGTGGTGCTGGGAAACCCATGTTCTACACACAGACAAGATGCTGCCATCCTGAATCGGGATGTGCCACCACTGCTGCCTTTTGACACTCAACAAGAGTGCCATAGCACTTTCTCCCCAGTCTGCTCCCAGAGACACAACCAGCAACTGTGCATGGGCTGCTCTCACTCCCTGCTTACCCCCTGGTGATGCTTAATATTTGTTTAACCATATTGACAGAAGCACAGGATAAAGATCAGCTGAGCAAGCAGCAAAAATGATGCTGCAAGTTATTTCCTTGCCGGGAATGCCGTGTGCGAGCACTGGAGTCCCGTGGGAGGGATGGATGCCACACACCAGGAGTGCCATGGTCTTCTGAGTGTGGGGTTTCTTGGAGGCACTGTCAGGCACCTTGTTCTACCACAGGTAGCAAAGAAAAAATTACATCTAATCTCTCTGTTGTTGTTTCCTAAATGAAAGGCAGGTGAGCCTCTGCCCTGAGGGCTTTTGCTGCCATTTCTCTGAAAGGCTGGAAACTGCACCAGGTTTGGGACAGAGCCCACTCCTACACACAGCAACTTGGCTGCAAAATTCAGGCCCTTTTTATCCCAGGCAGAGCAGGCAGGTCTGGCAGCTCCACATCCATGGCTGTAGGACTGTGCCTCGGCTTTGTTTCACACACAGCAAAGCCAACATCCCTCCCTCTCCATCTCCCACTCGGACGCGGCTCCACAGTTTTTGCTGGAATTCTTTTTTTCTTTCATTCGCCCTGAGGTAAAAACCCGTCATGGAAAGAAAATTTCAGCTCAAACAAATTTTAAATGTGGCAAAATCACAAGCTCATGGGAACAGGACCCAAAAGAGGGGCTGCTGGAGAAGTCTGACTCCTCACAGCACCAGCAGCTCCACCTCTAAAGCATACTTTGACCCACTATGGAATAAGACACAATTCCACAAACAGGAATTATGCAAACCACTCTGCATATATTATTTGCAAAAGCCCCAGCCATTCAATGGGTCCATCCCACCACCCATATGGATCCAATTACAGAATAGGCACCCAAAGTCTCTGGGACAACCAGAAGAGAAAGAAATGGGTACGCCAAGACCACTGTGAGCACAGTCCAACTTCACTTCATTCGGGTGGGCATCACCAACCCACTTAATTGCTGACAGACTATTCAAAATGTCTTTGCTGCAGGCTGCTGCCCTGAAATTCCTTTATCCCCTCAAGTCTGGACCTTTATCCCACCCATATTCCTCTACAGATCAAAATCTGTGACCTGGTCAAAAAATTTATGTCTTCAAACCAGCCTGCTCAGAGCAAAAAGTAACGCTGTCACACAGAGATGCCATAAATATATATTTAGAAAACCAAAACCAGAGGAGCTGGTGAAGCTGAGCCATGCACTGAGACTGCACAGCTCCTCTCTTTGGAAGACTCATAAACCTGCCTGTAAAGGCTGTGAACTGGCTTTTTAAACTATACCACCTCCTTGTATGGCTTGGATTATTTTTCCACGCCAGATGTACGTTTAACAGAGTAATACGAACACTGCAACTCCTTAATAAACTCTTTTAATGCCCCGACAGTTTGTAAGGCATTTCCCTCAACATGTGTCTGGTTATGGTTTCAGTAAGCCTGCAGGAAGAAGAAGAATCTGTCTGGCAGTTTGGACAGCGATTACAACATGTAGCCCGAGGATATTTCACCTCCAGACCTGCCACCATCCTGCTGCACGGAATAAAGTCAATTCCTAGCAAACTCTGCAAGGGTTTGTGTGGGGAATAGTAAAAGGGATGGTATATGCAACTTCAGGAAAAGCACAGAAATCCGCCTCTGTGCTGGCAGACATTTAGTCTTTCATCAGGTAAATGCAGCTTTGTACGCCATTCACATTTAAAGGGAAAAGCTTCTTAAGTGCTTGCACAGAACAGGAAATCGTTAAAAGCAACTATTTTGGACCACATTGCCCTAAGCTTGATGGAGCAATAGATTCATCTCACTGAACACAATTCTGTTTCCAAAGACTCCTCCATCTGCTGAACTAGTTCCCTAATTTCTCATCATCTTTCACTGATTATTCAATATACCTTTCTGGAAAAATGATCTCTTTTTTTCAAAGTGTGTTTTCACAGCATCTGGGATGGCCTCTTTCAGTGCTTTTCTATGCTATAATCCAAGATTAGGAGCCTATAGTAAAAAATAGTCATCAGAGAGGCCAGTAGAGTATTCAGCTGTCCTACACATCTAGTATTTTAGCAAATCCAAAGCTTTTTGCATTTTTCAAGGTAATTTTTACAATGCTTCTCACACTCAGTCCTTGTCTGTTGCTTCCAAATACAACACAACAGCGTCTCCCATCATTTCCATCAAATTACAAACCCAGTGGCAAATGACAAAGCATACTTTAAAAAGTTATGTCTCCTGCACATTTACAGATTAGAAAATAATATCTTTTGACCAAGAAAGAAGAAGAAAGCTCATATATCAGAGAAAAATAATCTAAACTTCAATCACATCTAAAGCTCCGTTAGCAGGTTTGTCGTACGATCCTTTTGAATTTCTTGTACACTCAGCAACTAGATCTGATGGTAAACATCAAACCACAAAGGCAGCTTTTGAAAATCCAGGCTCAGCTGATAGAACTCTTTTAAGTCAAGTTCAAAGTAAGTTTTGAAGATGAGATAGTGTGCTACACCTGAGCGTTTATGACATTCAGTAGGAGAAAGAGGCAACTCCACACTGCAGCATACCCTGGATACTCCCTCCTAACTCACCTCTTCTGCTTTGTCTCCCCTTTTCCAAAATTAACAGAGCAAAATTAAAAGAGATAAGTAACTTACGATGCGTTCAAAACAGCAGCAGTGTGGAGTAAGCAATATATAACACAGAAAAATCAAAATCTATCCTTGTCCTGCTGATCAGCATTTCACACTGAAACTTCACAAAGCCCCACACGCTTTGCTCAAATGGGCGCAGCACAACTCCCCTGTGAGCTCTGTGCTTTTATCCACCACCAAATCTCATTTCACCTTATTGGCATTCAAGTAATACTGTAAATTGTTAGCCTGCAGGCCAATACCCATCTCCTTAAGAGCAGCTGAGCACATGAGATATTCCTCCTAAAATAACACTCTGCTCTGCACTTGTTGCTGATGGCAGAACTTACACGAGCACTGGAGAATTATTGGAGTGTACACCAAAAAGTCAGATCTTGTTTGCCATCACTTGATTTCTGTCATAAGTAACTTAACACCATGTGAGCTACAATAGAAAATGTTCCTTAAAAACTTTTTCTGCTGGAAAATCACTCTTGAATGTAAAAGTCACCTGTAACAAACCATGAATGAAGAATTGCAGCAAACCTGCCTGACCCCCACACACCAACCAAATAAAAGCTGCCACAACAATGTGCTCAAAACCATAAGAACAACAACTCTTACAGTTTCCATCATTTTCTTACAGGACAATAGTAAATATGTTTTAAATTGGGACTGACCAAATCGTTTTAGTAGAAATTAGGATAAAAGGAGGTGACCTGGTAATTAAACAAAAATCTTCTTCACAGGACTACACATGACTTCCAAGTGAGTAACCAGAGCAGTGTGAATGTATTTTGAGCCTACAGAGAGGACAGGGAATCCAGTCCTGGATTTGGATCTCTTTATGCCTAAGTACTGAAAGAAACAAGGAAAAAATCAGATATTCTACCCTAATCATCCATCAGAAAAATGAAAGCACACTCTTACCTTCACAGATTCTGTCCAGTCGCTGCCGCTTGACTTTGTGTTTATCCACAAGTGCCATTCTTGATGGGATTTTGCAACTTTCTGACTCAAAAAGCACAGCAGTCCCCCAGGAGCTTAGGAAAACTCACAGGAATCGGCGTGCATACCGCCACTGTGGATCCTGCAGAGAAAGGAGAGGATTCGTAAGATTTGTTCACTTCCCATCCCTGGAAGTGCCCAATCCACAGGGTGGATGGGGCTCAACACCTGGGATAGTGGAAGGTGTCCCTGCCCACGGTAGGGGATGGAAGGAGATGGGGTTAAAGCCCTTCCAGCCCCAAACCAGTGTCAGAGTTCCAGTACACCAGGTGAGATCTGCCTGTGCCCAACAGCAGAGCAGGTTTTGGAAAGGACAACCCTGAGTTTGCACCCCACAAGTCACACATCTGGCACCACAACTCAGTCTCTTTACCCTCCCTGCGATTCAGAAAACCAGCCTTACACACAAGAACTGCCAAAGCACTGCACGGGCTTCCCAGTTTTATTTCTGACTGAAAAATCTATTCCTAGTGGATAAAATCCATGAGGTTATTTTGTAGGCTCACAGATGCTGAAAGATTCTTAGTGAGTATATAAAACAGGGGAAGTAGTTCTTGCTCTGCCAGTACTCTCATACACAAAACACTTTCATATTTAAACCCTGCCCTGTAAAAGTCATCAATGAACCTTGAATTTACAAGAAGACCTTGATGTATATTCCAGCTGTCACCCCAGCCTGTCCTTGCCCTCATAAGGGCCAACCTTAAACTTCAGGTGCTGTTTCTAGTGCACACATTTTCAATGCCAGGGAGATAAAATGATCCATGAAGCCACACATTTGGCTGATTAACAAGAAATGCTCTCCAAAGAGACAGCAGCTAAAGGTTTTCTGCATTTTGGTGGCACAGAGGAAGTCCCTTAATGGATGCTCTGAGGTATGACACGTTTTGCTCCTACAGAGAGCCAAAGGTTTGTTTAATCACTGAACACTGAGCTGAGCTCAGCTGCAGCCTCTGAATTCCACAAATTGTGGTACTGTGGTCACTGTTGTGGTACTTCTACCAGGTTTGATTTTTTGGATGTCAAACCCAGGTGAGAGTTTTTCAAAGCAAGTTCCACAATAGCATTCATGAATCAAGACATGGAAGAAGATACCTCATGCTGACAACTGAATTCCAACAATCCAACATAACACACACTAATATTTTATGCGACTGCTGATTCGAAATCCTATTTTGTATTTTAAGGTGAAGACAGATGATAACAGCTGATAACAGCTACAAATCTTCCCAAGGAGGGATCCTGCTCAAGAAAAAAGCCTTTGCACCCCCCAGCCATCCACCACTCACTGCAAGGCACCAAAAGAACAGAATTAGTGCAAATCTGTGATTTCTAGAGGCAAAGCAAAGCACCACCACATTTTCAGAAGCTTTGCACAGAGAGGAGGGGAAGAGGAAGGCAGAAATGAGTGGAAGCACAGCAAGTGGCTATCTGTATCACCCTGCAGAGTCCCAACCTCTCTGCCTACATACAGTAGGGTGGTTTAAAAAAAATTGAAAAAAATTCTGAAAAGCCAGCAGTAACCACAAACTTGGCACCATTCATTCAAACTGACTCCCAAACAGCTCCTCTCCAGCAGGTGAATTTTCACACTGCAGCATTTGCAAAGCAAATTTTTGTGACAAACCAAAAAAAAAGTCAGGTTCATGAAATGCAGGACGCAAGAGAAGACACCACACGAGAAAATCCAGGCTGATGTCCACAAGTTGACCTTGGGCAGTGTTTGTAACCTGGAGTTTTGCATCCCCTTGTGTAGGGAAGCAATAGCAACACTTAACCCATCCTCTGGAGCACCCTTGCAGGTTCATGTAGCCCAGTCAGGCATTTCTACTTTGCATTTTATTCTCCTACACCAGCACTGGCTCTCCTAAAAACACTCCAATAACTTCCCAGAAAACCCAGTTAACCAGTGCAGTAGGCTGAGCACACAAGGGGTAAAGGCTCTAACAAAGCTGCTGCACTCAGGGATGACAATTTCATGGAGATTATTGTTATTATTATAAATGGTTATCAATTATGCATCACATTGATAGTTAATTTCCAAAAGGAAAAGCCTCGTGTCGGTACAGCTGAATTCCAACTAAGGGATGATCGGCGATTTCCTGGTAGTTAATGGCCAATTTCCCAGCAGCACAAGTGCAGCATAATCACTGAGATTTATAGCAATAATTAATTGATTTTTTTTAAAACATAGGGATGCTAAAGAGCACGATTCCCACTCATATTAAAAATTAATGCAACATTCTAGAAGATGCAGAAAACTTCCATTCCGGAGGCAGAAGCTTGGTACAGTCAAAATATTTCATGCAACAAAAATTAAGCTGTTAGTGTAGCTACAGCCCAAATAGCTAGTGGCATTTCCATGATCAACATTTACAGGCACACACATGATCTTTTACCTCTATTACATCCCGTTCCACTTTCAGGGAGAAATACCAGGTTATAGAAAAATATCACATAAGAAGAGAAAAAGTTACCATTTTGTTCTGAGAACACTCAAGTGGTTCATTACGTTGGGGCTGCAACTCTTTCCCCCTTTACTTCCCCAAACAAAACCAATTTGCAAAGTGTATTTAATTCTGACAGAGTGCATTTTCTGATGGACGAATGCATCCATTAAAGTTTTTTTCCCCCAGCCATCTCAATTCCCTGCATTACTCCCTGGAGGAAAACTTCCTACAAAAGAAACTAATAACAATCAGAGAAATTACTGCTCATCAGAGTCCCCACACAGCTTAATGTAATGCCCATGAATGAGCTCCTTCCTAATGACATGAACTGCCCCATCTTTGTCTGACAGGTGTCTGTGGTGGTACCAACCAGCAATAAAAGCCCAGCTCAGAAGACTTATTAAAAATGTGGCAGGAGCTGCTGGGCAGATTTGGCAGGGATGGATAAAATGGAAAAAAGCAGATGTGTGAGGCACAGAAACAAGAGTATATTCCCCAGCCTTTGCATGAGGCTGTAATTAAGAAAGCAGTTCTTCCATTTGTGGGATGGAAGATGCAATTAGTTGTGCACCCAACTTCAATCTATCCCCAATGGTTTCTACAGCCAACCCAATCTCAGAACAATCCCAGGGATAAAGGTCCCCCACCATAAAATAAACACAATCAGACTAGGCAGAACAAAAATCATGGCCAGCAATTAAAAGACAAGAAAACCTCATTGTCTAAGGAAATTTGAGAGGAAGAGGCACACGCACAAAAATTGTACTTCATCCTCAGCAAGATTAGGAAATAAGTGAAGTGATTTACATAGAGTAATTGCATGGCTGTGTTAGCCTCCAACAGTGTCTTTCAAAATGTAAATTTTCTTGAAAACCCTTGGACACGACGATAGCCCATAGCTATTTATTTATTTAAGGAAGGAATTTACTTAAATACAACACTTTAGGGAAAAAAAAACCCCAATCCTGACGTAACACATTTAAATAGCTTCTAAATACTGCCCGTTAAAGACCACAATCCATGAGCCAGAAAATGAGTGCAGAGAAAGCTGTATTAGGGCTTTTTTTATCCTGACTTTTGATGGAAAATGAAAAGAAATAAAGGTGATCTTCCAAAATAAGATGCACGGTTAGATAAAAGCAAGAGAAAAGTGATTTCATGAAGAACATCCTGTCTTCTAAGCTCTTTCTCAACTTGCGCTTTTGTATCATCTTTTTATGGCACATGAGGTAGGACAGGAGCACAAACATCAATCACAGAACCACAGAAAGGTTTGGGTTGGAAGGAACCTTAAAGATCACCCAGTGCCACCCACTGCCATGGGCAGGGACACCTTCCACTGTCCCAGGGTGCCTCAAGCCCTGTCCAACCTGGCCTTGGACACTTCCACGGATTGAGCATCCACAGCTTCTCTGGGCAACCTGTGCCAGTGGGCAACATCTGTTTGAGAGTATCCATGACAGGCACTGCCACCAAACCATCCAGCACCTGGCAGGTGATTAAGATGTGCCCTTTCCAGTGCTCCAGACACAACATCTCGCACGTTCCCTGTCTGTGCACAGCCTTGGGAAAGCAGGATGGTGTCCCCTACACCCTGTTCTGTGACAAACCAACCGACTACATTTTCTACCCTCTATGAAATATGGCAGCAACAAAATGGAGAGTCTCTACTACAGAAAACTACCAGCTCCACAAACTGCAAAAGGTCCCACTTCCAAACAGCAAAGGAAAAATTCCATCCTTCTTTCCTCACATCGACATTGCTTTCACATGTACAATTCCTTACTTCAACAAGTGCAAATGTTTTGATGGTACTGCAGGATATTTCTTAGGCTCTCAGGAAAAGAGAGGTTTCTGGATGAGGTTTTGTACTCATGATTACTGCAGAACGTCAGTCCTCTCAGCTGGAAGCAGAGCAGGATGCCCAAGCAGAACTGTTGAAGTCAGTATCTGCTGATGCCACGGGCAGCTCTCCCTGTAGCCTCCTTTGTGTAAAGGCCCAGTTTTTCACAGCTTGATCAAATTTGAATTGAGATTTGAAGGCAAGGACAGCCCTCGGAGCTGTGAACTGCTCCAGCCCTGCATCAGCATCCCTGGGTGTTCACTATCCTGAGCTCTGGCCATTCCCACTGCTCAGCGTTTCAGCTGCCTGGGGAGGCCAGGAGGGGCTGGGAACCAGAGTTCAGCGTAAGAAAGGCAAGGCAGGGAAAAGAAAGCAGGAGACACGCAGAGATAATGACAGGGGAGGGAAGCGGACAAAGGAGACGGCACAATGCAGGAGGAGCACTTGGAGAACACTCTGTCATCCCTCCTCCCAGCCAGCCCTAAGTGCAGTGCCCTGCTCAGCCCCCATCACCTGCCTCTCCCTCCCAGACTGCAGGGGAGGAGGGAAGCACAGAAGGGAAGGGACAGACAGCACGGTCCTTCTGGGGATGGGATTTTGGGATACTGTCTTTTAAAGCACAATGAGACAACACGGGAAGCTCACAGTGTTAAGACACCATTAAACCAAATAGCCCAGTAGGAATCAAAAACAGATTAAACATTTATACAAACAGTGAGAACAAACACAGAATTGCATTACCCAAAAAAATTTTTTTTTTTTTTAATAATGCCTCAGAGATATAAAACCCCTCACTTGGGAAGAAGAGGAATCACAGCATTTCTGTGTGGCCAGGGTTTGACTTCTCCCACTCCACTGAACATGTTCATCCATTGTATGTGAAATATGATGCTATGGAAAAAAAAGGCTTTTTCTCGTTTTTTTTTTTGGGAGAACTACCCTGGCTGTAAATCACACCTTGGGTTTGTCTGGGATAGAGTTAATTTTCTTCGTGGTAACCAGTGTGGGGTGCTGGTTTGGCTTTGCACTGGAAACAGGGTTCATAATCCAAGGATGTTTTTGTTATTGCTGAGCAGGGTTTACACAGAGTCAAGGGTCTTGTACTGCCCTACCAGGGAGGGGGCTGGGGGGACACACGGAGGTGGGAAGAGACTCAGCCAGGACAGCTGATCCCAGCTGACCCAGGGATATCCCAGACCATGTGGTGTCATGCTCAGCATGTAGAGTAGGCAAGAGGACGGAAGAGGGGATGTTTGGAGTGTTGGTGTTTGTCTTCCCAAGTCCACTGCTATGCATGATGCAGCCCTGCTTTCCTGGGCATGACTGAACTCCTACCTGCCCATGGGAAGTGGGGAGTGAATTCCCTGTTTTGTTTTGCTTACATGCAGGGCTTTTGCCTTCCCTATTAAAGTGCCTTTATCACAACCCACGAGTTTTCTCACTCTTACGCTTGCAATTCTCTCTCCCATCCCTCAGGAGGAAGTAAGCAACTGCATGGGACTGAGCTACCGGCTGGGATTAAACCTCAACACCCTCCCAGCAGTCTGCAACCACCCCAGACCATCATCACCCTCAAAAGAGTGAGGGCAGGACTCCTGCTATAAAGCCATTAATTAGGTTTAATGTTTTTAGCAGTTATTATCATGATTTTGCTGCCGCGGGTGATGTTCTGTGTTAAGACTTCTCTGTGGGAATGCCTGGATGCTGCTGGGGGTGGCAGGAAGAATTATTTGTCCAGCTTCTTTTCCAGCCCAGAAAACTAACAACCCTTCAACTGTTTGACTGGTGCCTTCCCCTAAAACCTGCTGGGGAAGGTGCACTCCCTGAATGCAGGGAAAACAGGGAGGCAGCAGGTTAAACGTGTTCATGGAGAACCAGCACTCCCACATGAGCACCTGCTGATGGCACACAAAGGACTCTTGCACTCCTCATCACACAGACAAGGTGAATAACACCCTGTACGAGTCTTGTGCTGAAGAAGTGGTAACAATTTTGAGGAACTTGCTATTATATGAGTGAACAAAATGTACCATAATGGCATATGAGCCTGCACATCTGCTGCTAAATTAAACACGCTACATAATGATGCAGACCACATCTTAAAACACTATGCAACGAGATATAGTCTCTGCCAAAATAATGACGCTTCAAAGATGACACAGAGAGCCTGATCCTGCATCCCTTACAGACTCTGAAAGTCACAGTGATTATTCCTCAGCAGTTCTACTCCATCAAAGCTACTTGTTGACTCGGGAGAAGGAGAATCACTATTATATATAGGTGCCCTTCAAAGGGAAAAAAGACATATGGGTTTGTAGCATTTTTCTTCCTGTTTTAATGATGCGTAAAGCACAAGAGAGGTTTTTGTTTGGAACTGGATTTTTAGAAAAGTTTCTGCAAGAATTGTGTGTCAGGCTACAAATTCCTCTTCAGGCTGGGTTCTCAGCAGCCAGACAGATATTATGAAGATCAATTGAAATGACAGTATTCAGGTTGCCTCAATAGTCATGGAACAAAAAAGAGGGGAGTGAGACATCCCTTTTATTTTCAATTTCTTTTACCTATTTCAATTTTCAACATTAGCTATTTGCTCTTGACTTTGAGAAAAGAAGATCCAGACAATGCTCCCTTGCCAGGTAGTAAGAGCCCTCCACAGATCCTCTGTGAGCTTTCAAGTAAAACTAGGAAATACCAGAACTGGCACTCCTTTCATTCCTAAAGCTGAAGTACAAACAAGCAACCCCGACAGACAGCAAGAAAATTGCTTTAAAGAAAATAACTGTCATCTCTCTTTCTGGCACCAGAAGTGAAGCAGGTTGATGCTCTGCTTACCCTGCACCAACAGCCTTCAGAGGCTGGTGTCGGGCAAAACAATAACCAGGAGCTGAACCCCAATTACCCACTTAGCTTTGAGAGTGCCTAATCTATTTGCTAATTAATCATGGGCCTCCTTCAACCTCTCTTATCTTGTTTTTCTAAGTATCTGACGCTGATAACATGCACACTGATCTTGCTGAAGCACGTAAAGGGCTGGAAAACTACCCTTAAGTTTTCAAATGAAACAAGATGAAAAGGTACATAAATAATTTTACATTCTCCAGGGGTCCCTGCCATACTGTAAAATAAAATCACATTCTATGTTTTAACAAAATTCCTTAAATTACAAATTACTGACTTGCACTAATCGTAACGATCAACACTGGAGAAAGGTGAACCTTCACTGTTTGCACATCTGGATAAGCAAAAGCTCTTGTCTACTCAAGCCATTAGCTGCTCCTGTACCAAAATCAGCACAGCAGATTAGAAATCCTGAGAAAAATGAGTATTTGCCGGTTTGTTGGATGAGTTATGCAGTTACTTGTCCATTAGAGGGCATTTTATACTGCGGAGTGAAGCGCCGGCAGCTTGGGAACAGCATCACTAACCCCATCTGGAGCTGCTGGAGAACAGTTTCTGTCGACTCTCATTTAGTAATTGCCACTTTTCAACCTTTCCATATGCTGCATATAGATGAGCAAGCAAGAGCAAGGACAAGAAGAAAATAAGATGAAACAGCTATGAAAAAAGTCCTGCTTAAATAAACCCTTTGGTGTGCAGTTATTGTTGCTTCCAAGGTTTGGTTTTGTTCAGTTCTCGCCCCCCCCAGCTATAACACAGCAAACTTCATCCTTTTCACTCTCACAAATAGCATTTTATGTTTTAAATTTCGAACATGATTAACTGAGAACAACTGCAAACTGTGCCGTGGCATCATTACCCATCTCTGGAGCTAGATGGGAGAGCTCATCCGTCTCTGGAGCCGAACAAAGGCAAATTCAGCTTCCTCAGTGCCAAGAGGCAGGACATGGCCACTTACCTTCAGATGTCTCCTTCTGGTTACTACTAATACAGCTAAATGTGAACTGTAAATTGCTTTCAGCTTCTGCTGGCTAGGGAACCACACAAAGCCACCCACTCCCCTGCTCCAGTGGTTTTCCTCTCCCCATATAAATGCAAATCAAATTAGGAAAGAGGCAGATATCTCACTATACATCTCCAAATATACGTATGTTTGTAATCAGGGTGACCGAACTTCCTGAGTATGAGCTGCATACCAAAATCTCCATGGGGCCAAGAGCCACATGTACCAAGAGCCAACCTCTGTACCCCCTCCTGCCACACACATCCCATGCCCTGTGAATCCCCATGTTTCTCCCATCCCCACAACTCTGTGCTGCTGATCCCCCAAGCCCAGCTCCTGCCATGATCTCAGGGTTTGCAGAGGCACCACAGCAGCACTTGGAGCTCCTGCCTTGCAGGGTGTGACTGAACATCTGCATGTAGGAAACACTCCTGCACTACTCACAAGTTACTCCTGAATTCCTCCTCAGTAGAAAGTTCAAAACAGCAAGAGCAGCAATACAAACCCAAACCACCCCAGGGTCAGCACATTCCCTTGGGATCCCAAGCCAAAGTACCAAGACTACAACCAGGACCACTTGTCTGTGAGACTCTTGCAAGTCCCTGGCTCTGTATCACTACTCCTAATTAAAAGAAACAATAAAATAAGGATGAGGATATCCTTACAGGCAAAGCCATGGCACACTCAGTGTCCTGAGTTGTAACCAGGTGCTGCTGCATTGCATTACCTGGCAAGGACATGATGGCACCCACATCTCAGCCCTACAGATGTACAGGACACACAGCTGGAGTGTCTCCAACTCTGGAATTCTAGCCTTCACTCCTAATTTCTTAATTCTTCCATAATCAGGATCAAGCAATTAAATATTACATGAATACCCACATATGCTGGGAAAAGATCACACCATCCACTTCTTCAAATCCCAGTGGAAGCCCAGAGGAGGAATCTTCAGCCCTGCAGGAGATGCCACCATTCACCCAGAGGAAGAGCCTCACTCATTTAAAGAGCAAAGATGAAGCCCCTCCTGCCCCAGCAAACCAGGAGACTCAGCTTTCCTCCAGCACACTGAACTCCCCCACACATGGCACAAATTCAATCATTTTGAATCCTTGTCCTGGGATCTCTGCCTGGACTCTGGGAATAGTGAAAGGCAGCAGTGACACTCTTCTGTCTCCAGGAAATCTTTGGAGTTATAGTTTGCCCTTATCTTAGCGCTTATATTTACAAGCCACTCTTACATAAAAAGCACTCATCTGCATTGACTTATTTAGCAACATGAAATAAAATAGCCTGAAGCTATTCATGTTGCTTAACGTACTTATTTTTTTAATGTAGACGATGCTCTGTGTAAAGGAATATTCAAAGGGGAAAACTGTGGTTTGTTTGTAACACTTATTACTATCACTGAAGAAAATATGTTCTAACAAGTTTCGGAAGGGGGAAACACGTGTAATACCTTTAACAGCTCAGCTAATTCATCTTCTGCTGGCGAAATCTCAAATGGAAACTCTCAGAATGGAAACATGGAAAAACCCCTTTCTCATGGTCTGAGACCTGTTCCCACTATACAATCTCTTTCCATCGGAGTGAGTCCTGTTTGTTTTCAGCACACAGCAGCTTTACTCGACAAAAAAAAAAAAAAAAAAAAAAAGAGAGTTCAAGAGTTCAAGGCTACGTCTCCATTCAGGCGTACACCCACAATGAGAACTGGGCTCTCCGGCCGGCGCTGGAGGCATTCCTCTCCCTCCACCTACCCACAAAAGGGCCTTGTCTGAGGGAAATGAGAAAGGAAGGAAGGGGCAGGATGCAAAGAACACCAGAGAGGAGAAGAGCCCAGCCAGGTGTTGGGGCATCGAGCACCAAGGAGGGCTTGGATCATGAAATGGGCCAGCAATGAGGATGGAGGGTGGCTTTTGGAGTAATCAAGGGTCTGGGGAGCCCCCAGGGATCTGCCATGCTCCAGACAATACTGAGCTCCACGGGGTCAGGCACAGGCAGGATGGAAATGTGTGAGTGTTTCCATGAAGTCCCGTGGGAAAGAGCCCATCGGGATGCGGGGCGGCTCCGGGACGGCTCAACTGCTGAACGCTGCCTCCTCCTGCCCCTCCCATCCCACCCCTCCATCCCTGCCTCTCCCTGCTGCTTCCAGCATCACTCACACCGAGTCAAAGGAGAGGGAAGGAGGGAGCCACGTGAGCAGAGACAGGTCTCGATAACAGCAATAAATAAGATGAAATAATTCTCCCACTACCAACCTTTAGTCAAGAGTATCCTCCGCAACCACCAGGTTTGCAAAATCGACACGTTTTTATTCCGAGCCTTGCCAGCTCTCTGTGGCAGGGCAATTTTGGGATTTAACAACACTCAGGTTACTGACCTAAATTCATACAGGCTCATCTGGAGCCATAACGGTCCATTGTGTGCCCAGGCCTGCTCAGGACTCCTTAATACACAGATTATTGATGCAATGAACTGTGACGGCTCCTATAGAGCTGTTAGGGTTTATTGTAGCAACACCTACTCGGGGTCCCTTTAATGCGCGGATCGGTGACACAATAGACAGAAACGGCCACGACTTGGGGATGCATTATCCCACGGATCACTGGCCTGACAGCAATGGCTCCAGCCTCCTGCCTCAGTGCAGCCAGCAGCAAACACGCCGAAACCGCACGTTCCCAAACCCTGGGGAAGATGGCAGAGAGGTGCAGGACCTGTCAATACAGGGACAGTGCCCCACGAGCCACCCAAACCTCTGAGAGGTGGCATTTGCAGACAGCAATTTGCTACTGAAAATAAGGATTTATAATGAAAGTCCTGGTGGGATCAAACTTTTAGCAAGAACAGCCACAGGCCTGTATTACAGATCAAGGCTAAAAATCTTGTCTGAGAAATACATGGAAATTAGCCAGAAAAAAATCAGCGTCCAATTTTCAGCATTAAAAAAAAAAAAAAAAAAAAAAATTATGTTCCAAGAGAATGCGACGAAAGCAAGCGCAAAAGGAAAGTGCACAAATATCTGTATTTCTCTCTTCTTTGCTTCTTAAAGAACAAAAATAATCTTACGAGGCTGAGAACTAAGTAGCGTTTAAAGAAAGTCACTGGTACAGGGAGTCCTGGACCTGGGGCTGAGGAAAGGAAAATTTAAGACATCACCATGAATCAAGCATTTGCAGCATTTGCAGCCTCCTCACAAACATCAGCGAACTCTTCAAAAAGCTGCAGCTGGCTTTGCATCTTCCCCACATTTACCAGGAGCTTTTTTTAACATCGGTGACACTTCACATTCAAAACTGCAGTTAAAAATAGACCACTGGTCCTCCCCTTTTAGCCCTGCAAATTCCCTGCCCTCCTCTCTGCCTCCCTGCACACTCACTGGTCTCTCCTTCCCCTCCTGCCCTGTCATCAGCCACGGGGTGATGGAGGGGTGAGGGGGGCCCTGCCCAGCTGCAAGTCCCAGAATCATGGAATCAGAGAACAGTTTGGGTTGGAAGGGACCTTGCACACTGGCTAGTTCCAAATCCCTTCCACTAGACCAGCTTGCTCCAAGCCCCAAACAACCTGCCTCTGAACCCTTCCAGGGTCCTCCCACTGCTCCCCAGTACCTCATCTGACCCTGGGAGCATCCCTCTCTCATTTCATCCCAAAGCTCATAGCTTTATTTACAGGAATGAAGGCAATGGCTCTATTCTTGGTTTCCCTTCCCACCCGCTTTTGCAGAAGATGTGAGTCTAAGGTTTTAAAAAACAAAGCACCCAACGCTAATGTTTTCTCTCTGGCCTTAAACCCTGCAATCAGCAGATCAAATGTGAGTGTAGAGAAAGGAATTCCTTTCTTATCCATAGCTACTTAAACACTGAACCTTCAAAACCTCCTCAGGAAACAGGCCTGGGGAACGGCTGCTGCTACTACAAGGAGCCCAGCACAAGAGAGACTCGAAAATCAATATCCTTCACCCAACTTATCAAATTTACCGAGGACATTTATACAGTGTAATTAAATAGAAAAGAGATACAAATACAAAAGAGTATTTGCACGGCACTGAATAGCAATTGCATTATCTCTGGGACAGAGGACACTTTGACAAAAAGGAGGGAAAACACCATATATCAACTGAAGAAGCTGCAAGGAGCACGGGGAAGGTCTCTGCTCTCATAGCTCACGGGGAATGTACAGCACTTAAGTAGAGACAGCCACAAAATATACATCAGCACGTACACCTAAGGCATTTCTGCAGGTCCTGCTCAGTCAGCCAAAACGATGCTGTCAGAATTACACTGGTGATGGATATGGTCCAGTTGCCTCTCAGACTCGTGTAGGGTCTCCAGCACATGTTGGGGCACTTCCCCCTCACTGGCGTGGAAGCAGAGCAGACGCTATTATGTTGCTTTTCAGCATATGAATGTACCAAGTAAAATCAATTTTGCCCAGTAATCCACTTGGTAAGTCAGGGATGCTTTCCACAATCAGCAGCCACCTCTGCAGACTGGCAAGATAAAATCTCTGCAAGGTTAAACCTGGGAAAGGCTGACTGCCAGTGCAGGGCAAACTAAAACACTGTGGAAAAGGCAAACTAGATTATCTGGCTATTTGTTAAACAATTCTCACAAGGCTTGTGTTACAAGATTTTTGTGAGTGGTCCTTGTTTTCAGGTAGAGCCAGCTCTGGCTCCGCACTCCAAATCCCTCCAGGCAGCACACTGCTGTGGATGGGACATCTCTCTTGCCATGGTGACCCTAAAATTCAGAATAGCCCAGTGTGGTGCTGGACACACGCTCAGTGCTGGGGAACAGTGCTGGGTGGGTTTGTAATTGTTGATCTGCTTCTAGATCTGCACCCTCAAAGGTGTCATCTTTAGGGCTGCCTTCAACAATTAGGCATTGCCTAATTACACTGACCAATAAAACCCAACAAACAAGATGGGCAGGATCCCTGCACATTGCTCCCACAACACCAGGTGCCATCCCCCCTTCCCAACATCCTCATGGGGATGAGTGAGCATCAGGTGAAAGGCTCCTTTGTTGCCTCTCTTGGGTCTTCGTTCTTTAATGTGAATCACACTCCACTCTATTTTGAGCAATCCTTTATTAAAAGTGCCTGTGAGTCATTTTCTCTAAACTTGAAACTCTAAAAATGGTAATGTTTGGGTAGTAGTCAGGAATTTTTAAGAATTTGCATTCTTCTCTTTTTGATCTAACAGGAAAAGGAGGGTAACCTGACTCACAGAGGGTTTGTTTCCCCTTGTCCTGCACAGAAATGCTGCTCTTGGATAGAATCACAACTCATGAAGTAAAACTTCTCAACATCTTTCACCAAGTACAAACAAAGAGTACTGAAAAAACAAATACAAAACAAAATATCTCTTTAGAGAAAGACAAAAAACCCAACAAGTGACAACCTGGAAATAACTTAAGTTCAGTATGCTATTAAAAAAGAGTCTTTACAGGTAAAGCTGTGAACTTTGGATTAACATACATCCCTTTCCAGATGCATAACAGAGTAACTGAAAATCATACTGCTAATTTTTCATACTTCCAATGTACCCCACAGGCAAGGTTAAAGATTTTTCCCTGTGAGGGTGGTGAGGCCCTGGCACAGGGTGCCCAGAGAAGCTGTGGCTGCCCCTGGATCTCTGGAAGTGTCCAAGGTTATACAGGGCTTGGAGCAGTCTGGGATAGTGGAAGGTGTCCCTGCCCATGGCAGGGGGTTGGACTGGATGGGCTTTAAGTTTCCTTCCAAAACAAAGCAGGATTATGGGATTTGCTCTCTGAACCCAGGACAAGTTTTGTACTGCACAGCACAGCAAATGAACTGGCCCAAAAGCACCACATGGGGCTTTTTTCATCACCGAGACACCTCATCCTGCTTGATGACATCCCATGAGACACTACTGCCACGTCAGCTTTGGAAACAGGCTCTTCACCAACAGGGAAAGGTCTCCAAAGAATTGATGGCACACACACCAGTCAGCCTCCACTCTTCCCTCCTCCATTATTACCTTACTGCAGAGCTTGCTCCCGTGGTCTCCAGGCAGGACTGGCAGAAGAACACAGGCTCTGACCAGGAAATCCACCAGAGAAATCACCTTTAAATGTCTCCTGGATGAACTAGGCATCTCTGATGTTCCTGGGCACACAAGTCATGGCCAGACTTGCGTGTTACTTGGCCTGTCAGGAATGAGAGCTTAACTGCTCTTCCCACCACATTTGCATTCCAAACTGCTTCAGTTCCTGCAGAGATCCCCACCCATCACCATCCACAGGTGGTGTGGGAGGGAGGAAGACACTGTGGTAAAAAATCAACACCAATGCAATCTCCAAGCAGAGTAGACTGGGATGGAGCTGAAATCCTCTTGATTCCCTTGGGCAGGACCAAGACCCATGGGGAAGAGAGGAGAAGGCACCAGCAGGTCCTGGGATGGCTCCACACAGATAAAAGATCCAGCTGCCACTGTTTTACTTTTTGAGCTTGGAGGTGATTCCAAGATCCCAATCATCCTGCTCAACCACCACAAACAGGGATAAGGGTGATGGTCGTACTGCTCCAGCCATGGGGTTTCAAATCCAACCTGTGCAAGGAATGCTAGGGAAAATATTATAAAGGGAAACTCACTTCCCCCAGCTGCCTGATAGAGCCCATCACAGGAAACATCTGCCATCCTCCACAGAGGACAAAAATCAGAAGGAAGTGGTTGGTCCATCCAGAGAAAAGAAAGATAAATACTGCATTTCGAATTAGAAGCACACAGGTCCTGCCCAAGGTAGGAGATCCACTTCTGCAGGCAGGTCTCAGCCAAACAGGTTAAATAAGGAGTTTTATAGACTGCTGAGCATGAAAACAGCAGCAGCCCACTTGATGAGGTCAGGGACTGAAGCGGCCTATGGTACTTGTAAGAGAAAACATCTGTTGGTGTTAAAAGGTCAGCAGGAAATGAACACTATTTACTCTGTCCTTACTGGTTGGGCCACTGCTCCTCGAAAGAGAACCACACATGGCTCAGCTTAGCGCCGTCCCCTCGACAGCTGCCCCACAGCTGCCCACCTTCAAGTCCTCTTGGTGCACCCAGGAACCCTCTGAGCAGCCCCTGGGAGGGGGATGAGGCTGTCCTTCCCCCTGGCAGACCCCAGGGAGCCCCACTCCCCCCTCGTGGGAGGGAAAAGTCCTTCACACCGGCTCAGGAACAAGCCGTTAAAATAAATCCATCAACATAAAAGCGAAAAAAACAAGAAGTTTCTTCTGAAAAACAGGAAGCGTGAGGTACATCGCGGCTTAAAATAGCGCCCGCTTGATTTGTTGACAAAACATGGGTCCCAAGGGGTCGTGCCTTTCTGTAGGTTTTTATTTTTCCTGCGGACTGCCGGGAGCACCTCCGTGGTTGCCCGGGGCTCTCCTGCCCTCGGCCGGGGCTGGCACCGCTCCCTGTGGGAGGCCGATGGCCGCGGGCCTGGCCGCGCTTCCCGTGCGCGCCACGGGGATCCCACAGGAAACCCCGACGGAAAACGGCCCCCGCTGCGAACCGGGGCTCGCTCCAACACGCAGGGCGAGTGTTTAAGGCTGGCACCCCCTCCTTAAAGCCCAGTCTGAAGTTCTAAGCGCGCAGGAAACTGGTTTCAGACTTTCCCTCGCTTGCTCTTCACGCGTAGAAGAGCGCAATGCTGGCCAGGCAGGACGAGCTGTTGGCACCTCGGGACAAGCTTAAAATGATAATGGTCTGATCCCGAGCCCTAAAGCCAACAAAAATTCCTAAACCAGGAATTTCAGGACGGCATCTTCTGCAGAACAGAGGAGGGAGGAAATTTTATGCTTCAGCAGTCCATCAAGGTTGTGTGATACTCTCCCATTCCTCAGTAACTCCTCAGGCTGGGTTCTGCCTCTCTTTCCCCACAATCACAAAACCATAGGGGGTTTGGTTTGAAAGATCCTTAAAGATAATGCAGCTCCACCCTTCCACACCTTCCACTATCCCAGGTTGCTCCAAGCCCCGTCCAAACTGGCCTTGGATGCTTCCAGGGATGGGGCAGCCACAGCTTCTCTGGGCTCCCTTTGCCAGGGCCTCACCACCCTCATAGGGAACAATTCCTTCCAAATAGCTAACCTACATCTCCCCTTTTTAGTTTAATACCATTCCCCCTTGTCCCATCCTGATTCAGTCTGCAGAGGGGGAAAGCAGCAGCATTTTTTTTGTTTTAATTAAAAAAAAAGCTTGAACCACATTAAAGCAAGAATAAAACCCTCAGATGATCTAGTGTAGACTAAAAGGACTGTACTGAAAAGCAGGATGAGATATCACCCCTTTCCACATCCCCTGGCCTACAGACCAAGGCTGCCTGTAAGCCCTGCCCACCTTCTCCTTACACACCACACCAGACACGAAGGGGCCCCAGTCGTGAATAGCTAATTATTGGCCCACATTAAATTATTTCTCAAATTAAGATTTGTGGGTTTTTCCTCTCGCCTAACAATACGCCTTTGAGAGCAGCATTGCAAACACACTGGAGCAGGGGCAGCAGTGTAGCTCCATATGCAATTAGGCCAGCATGTGGATCTTATTGCTCCTAAGGACTCTTATTTGATTTCCCGCACCACCAACTGGTGAGAAGTTTTCAAGTCTATATAGAGAAGAATTAGATCACTCTTTGGGGTGGTCGCATCTGGGGTTGGAAAACCAGATGGAGCGCGTTTTCCCGAGCCCTTTGTAATTGAAGCAGCACACCAAGTTGCTAGGGAGCAGGAGAACACAATCACTGCTCTGGGGCAGCCCGCAGCAGCGCCGGTGCCGCGGCTGCCAACACTCGCAGGCACCGTCGGAAGGGCCAGCAGGGAAAACGGTCACACAGGCTGGGGTTTGGACAACATCAACGTGAACGTGGACCTGCTGCAGGCAGGGAGGAGCTCTGGGACTCCTGAACATAAATATCTGCACCCACGGTCATGGCGCCGCCAAAGGAACCCAGGAAATTAATTTCTTCAGCTCCCTAAAAATGCAAAATTCTCAAGAGTAGGCTGAATCTGGGGAATGAAGAGGAGAGTGCAGGAAGGAGCAATATGGAGGCTTCAGCATTTCAAAGGTGTGTGGAGACTGAGCCGTGAACACTGCCCTTCCTGAGGACCAGGAAGGTGCATCTGACAGAGAACAGGATGGACATAATGCTTTCCTAAACAAAACATGTTTTATTGACTGAAGTGAGAGATGGATGAAGTGGTTTTATCCAAACCTTGACCAGCAGCATTACACATACACACAGAGCTACAGCCTAACCACAGACTGGTTTGAGCTGGAAGGGACCTCAGAGCTCATCTCATTCCCACTCCCTGCCATGGGCAGGGACACCTTCCACAATCCCAGGCTGCTCCAAGCCCTTTCCAGTGTGGCCTTGAACACTTCTAGGGATGAAGCTTCTCTGGGCTTCAAGTGCCTCATCACTCTCACAGGGAAGAATTTCTTACTAATACCTGATCTTATCTTGCCCACTGTCAATTTGAAGCCATTCCCTCTTGTCCTGTCATTCTGGGTCCTCACCCAAAGCCCCTTTCCAGCTCTCTTGGAGCATTTTTAGGTACTGGAAGGGACTCCAAGGTCTCCTCAGAGCCTTCTTCTCTTTAAGTTGAACAACATCAGCTCTCAGCCTGTCTCCAGAGCAGAGGTGTTCCAAATGGCACAGTCTTTGCCAAGGAACAGCTATTTTAGAGACAAAAAAATGCATCTATTTTCCCTGGTGCTGAACCGTGTGCCACATTTTAAAGCCTGTGGGTTTAAAACCTCCTTATCAGCAGCTAACACGGAGCACAGGTCCCCAAGATGCAGGAAGCAAACGAAAACCCTACTCTCCTTTCCTTTCCTGCTATTTATTTTCCTCCTTGGAACTCAGAACATGCAACAACAAAGTCACAAGTCAAACCATAAAAATGAGTTGGAATTTCTCCTTCAAATGCTGAGTTTGCAGCTGGAGGAGCGGGAGCAACCTGCAGCTTCCCACATGGCATCCCTGGGGCAGGGATGGTGAGGGAAGGCTGTTCTTCCTCCCTCCACCAAATATCCCCAAAGCACAGCGATTTAAACGTGAATTAGCAATTCCAGCCTAAGCAGAACACCTTTCAGTATTTGTTTGGGGTTTTTTTCAGAAGGGAGCAACAAATACAAAAACAAATATATGTTCAGAGTCAGCACTGCACAACTCAAAAGCCACACGGATGACTCATTTCCCATGAACATGGCCTGCATATAAACATTCACCTTGAAAATAATCCTGCAACACTGTACCAGGAGAGCAGGAGGGTGGTGGGGAGCTCATGGCAGAAAAAAGAGGGAATGGGTAATGGGAAAGCTGTCAGGAAGAGCAGGGCCCAACAGAGAAATCCCCCTTGGAAAGCACTTTCAAGCACCTGGACAGAGAAATCCCCTTGAAAAGCACTTTCAAGCACCTGGCTCAGCTATTTTATCAGATTTTTGCATTCCACACAGCCCACGTGTTTTGTGCATGAAAATAAAGATTTTCCTTTCTGCAAATTATTGGCATTTTGAGTTGGTGTTTGAGGAGGACTCAGCTTTTTAAAGATTATTACTTCATAGGTGTTTTCATCTTAGAAAAAATAAGATAATATTTTCCTTTGAAGACACTAAGCTGACACCTTTGGTTTTGCATTTTTTACATCCAATTCCACACTGGTTAGGCTTTTCCTTCTCAAACCAGTATTATTCTGGCCTTCCTTTCTGTATCCACCTTTCTCCTCTCTAAACATGTTGGAGTATAACACAAGCTACACCAGACCAACCCTTCCATCTGTGACTACAATGAACTCCTCTGAGGCCCTGGAGCATCTGGAGCCACTGGGATTTCTGAAATAACGTGATGAAATATCTGGGTGACTACACAGCCAACTCTGAGCAGCCAATTTTAAATTTCTGGTTGGTGGTGCACCAAGGGAGCGCAAGGTTCAAGTGCTGGCCATCACACAAAGTGTTTCACAATGAATTCCCACTGCTTTGTAACCCAGCTGCCTTGTTTAAAAACCAGTGCAACTCTCTGAGGTACACAAATAATTAATTTCAACCCAAGCTCTAAAGCAACAGCTCCCAAACTTTCTTTCCTGGCTGCGACCTCATTTTACAGACCAGTAGCTCTGTGCAACCCCAAACAGCAGAATAAATATGGAACAAAATGAAATTTCCATCAGGCTCACGACCTTGTTCATAACACCCCCAAACCTCATTCTGGAGCCATCACTCCACTCTGGGAAGTGTTGTAACACAAATGCTGTTGGAAATCCACACCCAGCCATGGACAAACCCCTGGTGGCACCCACAGAGCCACCCACAGAGCTCCACGGTCATGGAGGGGAGACCAACACCTTTGGTTCTAGGCTAAAACCCTTATTTACCCCATGAGTTCAGTGATGTCTCTCTGGTTTTTCCCAGAAATGCCCCCAAATCTCTCCAGCATGTTTCATAAACAGCAAAGCCCCAAAATGTGGATGTTACTGAAGAGCATCCTAAATAAATCCCTTTCCAATTACCTCCCCTGGCATTTTTTATTGCCTCAAGACAGATTTTAGCTTTAGGGGAACTCCGGTGCTTTCTGCACACTGCTGAGGATGCAGTCAGTGTCACAGACATAAATTATCAAGTCAAATGACTTGCTCCACTATGTAGCTTTGGTGGCAGGAGCTGAGATTGGAATTAAGGTTTTCCTGGTTCCCAGATCAGATCCTGCACAATTACAGTTTCGCAGCCAACTGCACAAAGGGGATGTTTCCAGGCTGGATATCAGAGACCAGCAAAGGGAAAACAAACAATGGGAATCACTTCAGAAAAACTTGATCTCTTCCTCTCTGACTCCAAGTTCATGACTTTGGCACCATCCCTGATGGTGGTGACTTACACAATGAAAAAGGCAACAAAAAAAAAAAAAAAAAGCTAGTTCATGCAGTTGAGAGGGAGTAGAGCAACACAGATTCTGGGAAGGGATTTTTTAGCCATCTGCCCTCTTCCTGACATATTTTAAGAGATGAGAAATCCCCAAAATGGTTTATCTGGAGGGCTGGACCATGAACTGGAGCAGCGTGGCCATAATGGCTGTGAAGTGACATTCCCTGCACACACACACTGTATCCCAGGGCAGTAACCTGAACAGTAAACACGAGGTTATTCCCCTACATGTGCAGAAAACCAAGGATAAAAATTCAGTCCTTTGGCTCCCTACTGCCGTTAAAATTAATTGCCACATAAAATTGCTGATTCCTACCAAATGAAGCTACACAATTTATCAACTCAAGGATAGAGCAAACTCACTCGTGGTTTAAACACTTTATCTGAGTTATTAGAGGATTCTGCACCAGCGACAGTTTTATGGATAATGTAGGTTTTGTAAATTCATTAGTACGGGACGAACTTTCAAAGTAAACAAAGGCATTAAACAAACACCACAATACTGTATTTACACACAAATTAAATTTCCCTTCCCTTTCCAAAGCCTTGCTGGGATACTTGAAGGAAAAATAGGAAAGAAGGTCTGCTGTAACAGTACATGAAGGGAAAACAGGGCAGTTCATTAGCACCTGAATCAGTGGGGGCTGAGCTCAGACCTGTTTCCTGACCTAATACATGAGCAGGTCACTTGTTGGCTTCTGATTCAGCCCCTCCAAGCTCTTAAATTGTTGAAGAAGCATTTCTATACCACAAAAGGAGACTGGACCTGCTCCAGAGCCCGTTGCAGTCCGTGGCATCTTTCCACTGATTTCAGCAGGCTTTAAAACAAGGGCACAATGTCCCTTAATTAAAGGGACCACATCATCTGGAATCTACTCCATTTCAACCTAAGTAAAAACCAGCTTCAAACCTATTCCTGGGTGAATCCCCCTGACCTTTTCCCATTGATTAAATGCTTTCCCTCCCAGCTGAGATAGGAAATAGCTGCCAAGATGACACGGGACATGGAAGAAAGAGAAAAATTGCATCTCTATGACTTGCTGTCAAACCAAAGGAGACACTGAAAATAAGAGGAAAAACATTTTTTGGACTTTCTTACAACAAGAGACGTTAAAAACAATTTCAGAAGGAAGCACAAATTTTCAGCTGATACTGCTTCTCCGGCAAGAAATCTCATGATGGAAACTGTTTTAACCTGTACTTGCTGGAAGGAATGACTAACATTGCTGTTAAAAAAAAAAAAAAGAGATTGTAGAAAAAAAAGCACTGTTTTTCTCCACTTTTCCATTCTGTTTACTCTGTGCATTTATCACCAGCATGTGTGGAAGCAGCCTCACTCTTTCCCCTGTGCAGGCAGTGAGTTAGTCACACTTTCCCCTGTTGTGTAGCTCCTTTAGTCAGCAGCAGGGAAGTGATAAAGATGAAAAAAACTAAACAAAACCAGGAAAATGCAATTGTGAAAAACACAGAAGTTAGCGGGAGGTCCTTGTAGGCAAATGTAATATTCAAATCGATTTGGCTTGCTTTAATTTAGGAAACAGCAATCTGGAAGGGAGCTCCTGCCTCTCCTCTGAAGGAAGTGCACGAAGGGTACAGGAGAGGGAGGGCAGGGACACAGGAGAGGCAGCAAGCTGCAGGAAGCCCTGGTGCAAAGTCCAGGCAAAAACTTTTCAGCAGCTGAGAAACTGCTGCTAGAGAATAGATGTGAACCCCAGAGCCAGTGCCAGCTTCCAAGCCCAGCAGGGCACTCACTTTTGCTCACCAGGTGTTAAATAACCCGCTCACAGTGGGAACAGCCCACGTTTTGTGGCCAGGGTAATGTAATTATGCATCACTGCTTCATTCTTGGGTGTATGCTTATTAAAAATGCATTAAAGAAATAAATCACTGTTGACTCTGTCGTCCCCCTTCCCTTTTTTTGCTGGGCTAAGAAGAGTGACTCGTGGTTTAAATAAACCCAGCAAAAGCAGTAACAATAGGAAACTCCCCAACTTTATTTCCAGACTCACAGCAATTGCTCATTTTCCATTAAATTATTTGCTACAATAAGTACATGAAGTAGCAAAGACACCAAATCACCTTAATAAACCTATACAAAATTATCACCCTGAACCATCTGGAATCCCAGAGTTGTGGTGGGCAGTTTTCCAGTCTTGGGACTTATTCTTGATTATAAAAACCATGGATTGGTCACAGGCAGAACACGGGGAGGCTGAGACTTTGCATTTCTTAGGCACAAATCTGCACCAGCCTGCTTTAACACAATGTAAAGGCCAGGTAGGATTCTGCTTCCAAGACTGAGGTCCAAATCCCACAGACACGTGCTGGGCACGACCAGACCTGGCTCTACCCCTGCAGAGAGGGGTGTGGGATGGACACCAGCCAGTTCCACCAAAACCCAGGAAGAAAGGCTCATTTCCAAGTGCCATCAGTGAACCCGTTAGTGCTGCCACAGTTTCATCACCAGGTGTGGGTGTGCCCAGGCCTCTGGATGATGGGGTTGATGCTTTAAGGTGTCCAGGAGATGGGGAAGAACAAGGGGATAAGGCTGTTCTGCCTTCCCTGCAATGCAATTTTGGGGAGCAGCCCAGGGTGCAAATCCCATCACTCTAACCCACAGCTGCCCACAGCATCCTTTCATCTCCCAGTTCAAAACATCCTCCTGGGCAAGGGAGGCTTAAATCAGCAAGGGTTTGGCTTAAATCAGCACCAAAGAGTAGCACAGTTCCACCTAAAATCAAGCCCAAATCTGAAATATTCCCAATGCAGAACCCAGTCAGCAGGGATTTGGGAATGGTCCAGCTCACACAATTGTCCCATCCCAACACTTCCCTGACCTGCAGCCTGGTCCAGCCTGGTTTCCTGCCCATGGCAGGGGGGTGGAACTAGATGGGCTTTAAGGTTCCCTCCAACCCAAACCAATCTGTGACTCCACGATCCCGTGACATCCTTCTAGGAAAACCCCAATCACCACAAGACAACCTGGAATAAAACCACCTACAAGCCTGTAGAGAAAAAACACTTCCCAGATACTTCCCCCCCCCCCCCCTCTGGTGTTAGTCATCAACCTCCCCAAATATAAAAACTACTGAATTTAGCCTGGCCAGGCACTTCTGTCAAATATTTAAAGAAAAAATGGCCAGCAAGCGGCTGTGCAAGCTCATGTGAACATTTCTGTCCCTGAAACAGATCTTAATTCTCTAAGGATCATCTCACATGCCAATGGGAAGCTCAGTAAAGGATGAGATACTTAATCTAATCTGCTTTCAAAATAATTTTGTTGGCATTGATTGTGCTGAATTGTATCTATGGGAAAGAATTTAAAGTAAGAGTAAATACAGACATATATGAGCCAGACAAGTAAGTGTCTGTTACCATTACTGTTGGCTGATAATTACAAAGAACAACAATCTAAATATTAATGTAAGGTAAAACCACCTGGTTTAGGCAGCCAGCACACAGCTGTGTTTTTAAAAATTATTCTAACATATGCAATATGATAAAAAATCCTCAAAAATGGTCCGGTTTTAAATTCTTTTGCTTGACTCTTCCCTTGTTCCCCCAGAAAACCACCCCTAAAATCTGAGCTGTCTGTAAGCCCAGCTGTTTCCTGGCTTTTCTATGCAAATTGTTCTCCCTGGATTTTATTGTGTGCATGTAGATGTCTCTCAGAACGCACTCAAGTTTGAATTAGGGGCCCTACTTCCATCAAAGGGCATTCTTGTAAAATAAGCTTCACTCTCACAGTATCTGACATGGAATTATTATCCCATAACTCACGGGTGTCCTAGCAGTTCTGTATTAAACACAGCTCTGGAAAAGTCCCAGAGGGAAAAGCACATGAAGGGACATGGACAGTCACTCAGATGTAAACCTGCAAAGCCAGGAATTCCGTATTTCCCTGCCAGCCTGCAGAGCTCACACCATGGGCTGGGTGAGGATGTGCCTCCTGCCTTGCTGCTGAATTTTCACCTTTCATGATTAACTAAACACCGATTGCATTATTGTGTAATTAGGTTAAATTAAAACTTAGCTTAAAGCAGGAAACACTTCCTTTTCAATTCCAATCAAAACCGTTTACTTCATTTTCAGTTTGATATTGGCATCTCCCTCCAGCATGACAAATTTAAAATTATTACTGTATGACAGCAGGAAAACCAGAAAGTAAAAGTTACTGTGGTAGCTGGTTTGAAAGCTCACAATTATCAGAAAATGAGGAGATTTCTGCTGCTGCTTTTCACATTTATTCCCTCCCCAGCTTCCCACTGACTTTCTGGCTTTGTTGCAAAAACGAAACTCAAGTGGTAAAAAGTTGCCCAAGTTATTTCCCCCCAACAAGAATTTTTTAACCCACTGCACCTACTGAGCTCACCCTATAAATCAGCATTTTCTATCTACCCCTTTTTGGACAGCCAAGGCTGTAGTGTGTTTCAAAATATATACCTAAACTGTATCAGCACTGAAATGGTTCAAATCACCTTATTTATCAAATTCAAGCCTTAGACCAAAGTATTTTTATGGTCAAGCCCAAAATACCATTAGATTGACAACAACTGCCACCCTAACATGCCCCAGTATGGTGCCAGCCTGGAGAGTGTGGCTCTGGAATATTTCACGTGCAGACTTTGCAGGGTGTGACCCAAATTCTGCCCTCAGCCACGGATATTCACAGAGTCACAAATGTGGGGACACAATCCAAGAGCAGAGTCTGTCCCATGCTGTTTAGGAACTAAATGATAGTTTGTGGTAATAAAATGTTTATTATGCTCCACAACACTGCAACTGACTGGCTGTACTTCCTCCCCTCTCCATCAGAGAACACTGGAGCCCTCTGCAACTTCTGCTCAAGACTTCTCAGGTTACATATCTTTATTTTTCTTACAGATTTTCCTATAGGGTTGTGTCTCTGCAAGGAGCCATTTGGCAGTTAAGGCAGTTTACCCAGAAACCCAGAGTGCTCTTTGGTTTTTTCCCCTTGTTGACTCCATTTCTCTGGAACAACACCCCTGGCAGAGTGTCCAAAATCAATTTCCTAAACACAAATATAAGCCCACAAAATGCACTGAATGGAGCAAAAAGCCACACCATACTTTGTGAACCAGCACTGTACCAGTCTCCAAAGGAATCCATCATGCACCAGGAGAGGAAAATAATGAAAGCCCTGTGTTAAGATTGCTAAATCCTGCTCCCAGTACAGACCCTGACATGTGAGGGTGGGAAGAAGTTCTTTACACAGAGGGTGGGCAGGCCTGGCACAGGGTGCCCAGAGCAGCTGTGGCTGCCCCTGGATCCCTGGCGGTGCCCAAGGCCAGGCTGGACATTGAGGCTGGGAGCACCCTGGGACAGGGGAAGGTGTCCCTGCCCACCAGGTTGGTGGAACAGGATGGGCTTTAAGGTCCTTTCCAACCCAAACCATTCTGGGATTCCACGATAACCTCCCTCCTTCCCCCTGCCATGCCACAGTGATATTCCCACTTCACTGCTCTCAGAAACAGCTCAATAAACTGGGGACCCACCTACAACAGCTGCTATTCCTGCTGCCACCAACAAGGCAGTGAAGAAGACACAGCACCAGGGAGATCCATCACTTGGATTCTCCCAAGGGACGTGCACCAAAGAGCTCGCTGTCCCCAGTGTCCCTGCAGAACACCCACATCCAGAGGGCAGATGGGGCAGCTGGGAGGTGCAGGATCACACCCTGCCCTCCCTCACTGGGCATGTTGCTGTTGGCACCAAAACAGAGAGACCTGCAGGGGATGTAAGGAATTGAAATGGAAAAACCAGGAAATAAAATGTAAAAAGTGTATTGTGAGCAAGTGATTGAAGGAAGTAGCAGAGCCCTTAACAAATTGGTTATTTGTCTGGTTAGCTGATGCAGAAGTGGAACAGGAAATTAATTCAATATGTCCCAGACTTACATTCCACTATTATTTTCAGAGTTTTTTCTTCTTTTTTTTTTTTTCTTTCATATACATATATAAGCCAAAAAGTAAGGTATTTCTAGGCAAGCCAGCATTTGATGCTGATGAGACTTCAATTAAAAAGATCTAATCATTAGCTGAGCTAGACTACAGACTGGCTTGGAAATGAAAGAATAAAATAAGACCAATTCAGAAGGAAAGACCCCATTCAGAACCCACCTGGCTACCAGCAGGTCTTGATTTGTTGAAAAATATCCCAAACCAGTAGGTAATAGTCACACTCACACTAAACCTTTATGAACAAGTTCCCACTCTCTGTGCCTCACACAATATGGCAGCCTGCCAGTAATTTTGCTTTAAACATGAAAATGGATATCAAATCCAACTTTTTAGATAAAATAATGGCACTGGAGATTAATGGCATTGCTACGCTGCACAATGACCATTTAAAACGCTTTTGGCTGCACTTACAAGGCTCCAGTGACCTCCACAACTAGAGAAACTCCATGCAGCATTAGGAGAAAATAAAATTAATGATTCACAATGAAAAAATAAAGTGATTCAGTGCTTTTCCAAGAGGTACTGGCTGCAGTTAGCACTTCTGCAATGACACCAGTACTCAGGGTCGTGTTTAGAGAAGGAACAAACACTCCGAATTTCCATAAATGCTGCTGAGATGGCACTAAAAACGGTACTGGGGGTGCCAGGGAACTGAAGTGGAATGGAAATAGGTTTTTCATTATCATTGTGGGGAACATCACTCCCCCACCGTGTGGTCATGGCACAGGAGTGGGCAGTAAGAGGATGGCAAAAGGCAGAAAAGAGAGATGAAAGGGAATGAAGCTGGAGGAAGAATACAGGAGAAACGAGGAGCTGAGACTAAAGCTGAAGGCAGAGTGGATGGAGGAAGAAATGCCAGAGGAAGACAAAGCAGAGGAGGCACCCCCATCACACCTACAGCTGACTCACATTTCGGGTTACTTTCATTATTTCTTTGTATTCCGGCAGCATCTGGCATCTGCTGCTGAGATCAGAGCCGTGTTGTGCCAAGTGTGAATCAAGACCTTTCTGCTCATCAGCTGAAAATCCAAACAGACAAAAGGGAAAACTGAGCAAGGAACCAAACCAGTCCTGCCTGGAGTGACCAGGAGCTGCAGCAGCAACAGAACCCACCCAAACACCACTTTGGTCATCCTGGAGGCACACAGAGAACAACTTTTTTTTTTTTTTTTTCTACACCAAGAGCTGATTCTTTCAAGTGGTTTTTAGAGCTCTCAGGATCCATCTGCCCCTCAGAAAGGATGGGTCAAATGTTTGGGATTGTCAGGCACTGTCTGCATTTGCTGCTGTAAGCAGCTACAACCCAGCTGTGCTGCCATTGGGAACGAAGTGGGCTCTTCCAAGCATCTAGTACAGTCCACAGACAACATTTAAGGTCATCTGACACCCATCAGGCCACAACAATCCTGGGTCTGAAGCTCCCAGGCTCAGCCTTGGACTGCCTTGCACCTTCCTCCAGGCTCAGTAGTCTCATTTACCATGTGGAGTAAAAAGTTAGGAGAGCATTCCTCTTGTATTGTGCCAGGGAGCTGTGCAGAATTAATTATTGTGCAAATAGAGCTCTAAATCACTAACAAAAAAAATGATTATAGCATCTGCCATCATTACTTGGCCCATTACTTAAAAAGCTGGATGCAATAAATAGGATGGGGAATAGCTGGTATTACACTGACAGAGCTCAAGAATCCAGGATATCAGAAAATGAGCCCTGCCCGGAACAGCTACACTTGGGCTCTGTGAGTACTTTGTAGTCAGACCAATACAGTAAGTCCTTCATCCCCAAGCACTTAAGAAACCCACCAGATAATCATTAAAATAATGAAAACACTGTGGTATTCCTCCCAGGCCTTTTGTCTTTTCTTCCTGTTCTTTGGAACTTTAATAAACTTACATTTTTACATTTCCCCATTAGATTTCTTAGATAAATATTTTAACTAAGTCAAAATACCACAGCTTGAAGCGGGGACGGCTTTTCTTTATTTGCTTTCTTCCACGCTGGCTGCCAGCTCTGGGAGATGTTCCATCCAACAGCGATGGTGGGGGTGCAAGTGGCCCCCACTCCCCACTGCTCTCCCCTCCTGCAGGCACAGCTGAGTCCCAGCACTCCTCAGTCTCCAGAAGAGGCATTTTCATCAGGATCCCATTTGCCCCATGGCCTTCTCCATGCCAGCTGGGGAATGCCTCATCCCTGACACTGTCCAAGGTCAGGTTGGACAGGGCTTGGAGCAGCCTGGGATGGTGGAAGGTGTCCCTGCCCGTGGCAGGGGGTGGCACTGGATGCCCTTTAAGGTCCCTTCCAACCCAAACTATTCTGTGCCTCTGGAATCTCCAGTGGCAGCAGCAGAGTGCAAAGTCAGGCTTGGAAGACACCTTCCAAAGAGAACCTCATTGTGCTGCCCACACAACAACCAAGCAGAACATCCTGCAGCAATGTTATTGCTATCAGAACTGAGCACTCAGAAGTTTATCATCCATCCTGGAAACACGTGCATGTCTCAGGCTTTGGCAGGAACTCTGACCCGAAGCCTATCTGGAATGGCCGTGTGCTGGAGCAAGTGGCCATCAGGAGCTGTCCCCTTTGCTGGCAGAGGATGACACAGGCAGCTCATCCCTGGCTACTGCTGCAGGGCTAGCTCTGCAGCACACACACACACAGACGAGCTCCACCAGGTCCAACAGGATAATCCAGAGCTCCAGCTCACACACTCTGAGTTCAGAGCTAAAATATGACAAAGGACCCACTCACCCAACGCGAATTCCCAACAGCAACCCAGGGCTCCACGGCTGGAAGGGGCCTCACTGACTGACACCTTTGGGCCATGAAGTTTGACAAATTTTTCTCTTTATTTAAATAAAATAAACTTTCTTTTACATTCAGCCTAAATTTCTCAGTGTCATGGTTAGCAGCACAAGCAGCATCCCCAGTAGGGTCTCCTAGATGCTCCACAGAGGCATTCTTAACACCTCTCTCTGCCAATTCCCACCTGACACACACAACTTTTCTTCATGACTAACTAACCAACACCCTTTTATTAAACATTTCTTTTTGAATCCCCTCCTCAATTAGCTCTTCCTCTCAGAGCTTTTCTCCAGCCTCATGCCCTCGCTGTGGCCACGTTATCCTTTCCCTTCTTGCCTGATCAGAGGTTCTGTGCTGGCTCCTCTCCAACTCTGCTCTTCAATGCAATCATTTCACTTAAGAGCCTGGCAAGCTGGTTTGTTTTTTTTTTTTTCAACCCCCATGTCTGTTTTACACAATTTCAAAGCAATGGAAAAAAAAAAAAAAGAAGGCATATTTTCCAGTATGATGAATAACAATCTTGCATTGCAGCAGCTCAGCTCACCCATGAATAGGGCACTTTTTTGAAATAATGAACAGCATAGCTGGTATGGTAAAACAGTGCACAGTGGAGGTCTGGGGAAAGGAGAGAGAATGGAAGTGCAACTTCCTCACCTGCCTCTCAAGAAAGGTGCCAAAGGAGTCAAAATGAAGCAGAAAGAACAAACTTCTCTGAAAGTCTCTTTGAATTTTGATACAGAAGTGCAAATTAATTAAATCTCCTATCTCTGTTTCTAGACCTTTATCTCCACTATAGGAAAAAAAAAAGGGGAAAACTAAGGGTACATGCAGTATAACATCCAAATGGGAGCAGGCAAGTGCACTGTTAGTCTGCACTACTGGATACACTGGTCATCTCCAGGGATGCATCCTCAAAACCAACAAAAATAAGGACTAAGAGAGGCCACCTTTGTGCTAATTAAAGGGTTTTACAGAAAATGACCAGACCTCCCTGCAATTGCCAAGCTTAGAGAGACTGAGGTACCACTGGGACACAACACAGGTGCCATAAAGTCCCTGTGGCCAAGCTGGGCACGGCCACCCCCTGCCCAGTGCCACGGGTCCTGAGCTGTGAGTCAGCTCCTCCAGCAGCACTCCTCTTCCTACCGCTGGCAGTGCCATTAAAAAGGTTTTTTCCTGCGGTTAGTTTATATGCTGCAGCTCATTAACATCTCCTAATACCAGAACTGAGGCTAATTAGGCATGGCAATCCTGAGGAACATATTCTCTGTTCATCTTCCCAAAGCAGGATGCTCCTTGGCGGCCCAGCTGTAGCTCCACATGCTACCATGAGGGTATCACCCTGGAAATAAAAATACTCCAGGATCCCACACATTACACAGCAGGGATCCCATACTTGTTAGTTGATGGCACAATTTACAGGCTGTTTTTGCTTAAAAATTGGAAGCATCTCTGTCATCAAGGCAGATTCCTGCTCAGCAGCCTCAGGGAATTTCCCCAATAGTTATCAATACATGGCTTACACAATAAAAACTACTGATTTGAAAGCAAAGAGACAAAGTGGTTAAAAAACTTAGGAGACTTAAACAAAGAGCATTCAACAGAACAATGCTAGTGGGAATTTTCTCCCTGTGGCTACAAATGCACAGGAACAAACAGGCTGAGGGCTCTGAGACAGGCTTCATGCACATGGAATACTCCTAGGAGCAGGCTGTCCATGTACACATCACCTAGGAGTACCACTCACTGCAGCAACACATACCCAAGGAACACCAACAGATGTGCAATGGGAGCTATGCTCAACACCAATCCCTTCTTTAAGCACAGGAGCTCCTGAAACCTGGTGTCCCACACATCTTCTGGACCACACAAATGCTGACCAAAGCTTGTCCAGAACTGGGACATTCTAAAGCTCCTTTCACCCACTGGATGTTCATGTTGTAGTTTTTTCTCAAGTGCAAACTGGGCTTGTTTTCTTCTGCCTGTTTTCAATGATCATCCCTTCCAATGCCTTAGGTCTGCTAAAAATTACTCTGAGGGTTTACCAGTTGTGAATGAAGAAGGCACTGGCTAAACCTGTCTGGTCTCTAAATTTCCACAGATTTCCTTTCAGCATCTGCATTTTATACCTAAAGGCTGCAAAACTGAAAAAGCAACCTGTGAATAACTAAAGCAGAAGGTCCATATAGTTACTGTATTGTCCTCCTCAAGAACCCCATGAATGCTCACAGAACCCTTCCCATGGTCCATCGCTGGAGAATGGGAACCTCTGTGGAATCAAAATGCAACTAGAGACGGCAGGAAGGATGGTTTCATGCCTTTCTGCTCTTGTAAAAACGTCGAAGCATCTTTACAGACAATGAGAAGAGCCAAGGGAGGAGCTGTGTCCATGGGCAAGGATACAGCGTGCCACAGAGAGAGCGGAGCGGCAGAAGCGATGGAACAGCAGCATCCCTCTCTGAGTCACCTGCAGCAATTCCTCTGCTGTGGGGATTTTTCCTCCTCCTTTTCAAATCCTTCTTCTGGGAACTGAGTGGGAACACTGGAAGCATGAGCCAAATTCACTGCCCGAGGCAGCAGAGACCTGCCTTCAGCTGCCCTCTTATTTGCATTTTTCGAATGGATTAATTTTGAAAAGCTTTTACAAACCTGGCCCGCAGATTACAAGTTGGAAACAGGAAAAAATCCTGGACAGAGATGAAGAGACCACCTAAGCCCTAATTTAAAGGTTGTCTACTTGCAAACTTCCCTTCACTAGGCACGTCAATATAAAAATGTTTATCCACTCTTCCTCTAGAATCATGTCACATCACCAGCGTGCCACTCCAGCCAACTACAGAGCTTCGTGTGGGGACAATGTGCCCAAAACTCCAGGAGGAAAAAGAAAACAAGGATTTTCATTTTGGGCCAGCTCAATCCAAACTGGAATTTTGTTTGCTTTGAGCTGTCCAAGCCACTGACGTGTCCGAGTCCAGCGAAGCATTAACCCGTTTCACTAAGCAAGCAACGCATCCACCCTCTGGGCACGAAAGCTTTGGGTTTGGCACCAAAATGAGCACTGGAGCTCCAAAGCCTGGCTCTCCACACAGACCAGGAGCTACGGAGTGGGTCCCCACACCTCCACAGGCTGGCCAGCCCGCTCCCAAGGAGAACCAGCGCTTCCAAAGGAGCAGAAAGCAAGGCAGGCTGGCATCTGCAGAGGTGCCAGGGTTTTGTTTGCCTCCGAGCAAACCTGGCAGCGCGAGCCGAGCTCGCTTCTGCGCTCCGTGTTGGGGCGGATGATCCTTGGCAAGGAGGTGTGCCTGGAGTGTAAGCCACGGAAAACAGAGCGGGAATTTCGCGGCGATCCAGGGTTAATATTAATTCCCTGTGCCCAAGGAGTAGCTGTGCGAGCGGCGCTGTTTTGTTCCCGTGCTCTCACAGGGGATTAGCTCTTGGCAGAGCGGTGCTGCCGGCAGGAGACTCCACCATCCGAGCTGTTTCCTGGCACTGAGCTGGCTTGGCTGGAGCTGCTCCTGACTCCTAGCAGAAGTAGGGTTTCTAAAATCATTTCTGAATCCTTTTAATGGTCTCAGCAATGGCCAGCAGTGCTCGTGTCCCAGCAGCCACCCACCATCTTCCCTGCCAGGCACAAAGCTCAGAGCATGTCCTGCTCCGTGGTGAGGGCTTGTTAACACACTATTAGTGCCCAGCAGGATGGGGGACTCTCCTTTGTTTCTTCTGGCCAGATGTGCACTCACTAGCCCAGACCACAGCAAAGAGCTGTGGCCATGAGATGTGACCCACCTGCGACAACACTCACCCTTGTTCCAACACCAGTGTCCCAAACAAAGCCCATCAGAGAGCTCTGCTTCCACAGATTTTAAACAGATTAGATGATTTATCCCTTATGGTTGATTCCCCATCCTTGGACATGTTCAAAGCCAGGTTGGATAGGGCTCTGAGTAACCTGGCCTAGTGGAAGGCATCTCTGCCAGCAGGGGATTGAAACTGGATGGTCTTTAAGGTTCCTTCCAACCCAAACCATTCTGTGATTCTACCAGAGACTCACTGAAGCTGTCCCTGCAGAGAAAGCCACCTCTGAGGGACACATCTCAGGGACAGGGCTGCTTGCTGCCATCTGCAAGCTCACGTTTGGGGCAGCACTGCCAGGGCTTTAACTGAGCAGGGATTTCTCTCCGTCTTCACTTTGAACAATATTGTGCTGTTCCAGTATTGTACCAGTGAACTCACAGTGACCCTGTCAAATAAATATTTTTCCCGAGTAACACTGTTTTAAATATATTCATTTAGTATCCTTATTTGAAAACACTGGACAAATTAAATGACTGTAAAATTTGACTTTCCAGTATTTTGTGTTCAGATAAACTCCTACAGTACCCTTTTCCATGGCAGCCAGCCCATATTTCCAAGTAACTACAGTTTTAAAAAGCCAACTATGTTTCTCAGTATCTATGCATTAATCATCCCTGCCAGTTCAAGAATAATTCTTGAGTTCAAAGGAAAAAGTATAAGGAAGAGGAATGTGTGTGGAGCTCCCCTTCACAAAAGCTGCAGCCCAACCATCCTGTATCCCAGCCCTTACCACACACCCCATACCCAACCAGGGACCCCCCACAGGATCTATGAGGTTTCCCTATTGCTTCCATCAAGACTGGAGTGTAAGAAACATTTCTGTCTGACAAAGGCAACGCTGAGGCTGCTGAAAACACCGCTGAGAGAAGTCCTGTGCTCCCAAAGAAGTCACATTAATTGAACGTGGCTTCAAAATATTTCAGATTCTCAGCAAGGATTTGGTAGCAGAGGAGAACACGCTGTGACCAACCGTATTTCTAACGCAGTATGAAAAGCAGTTTCAGTACACGCTGCCAAAAAGTGTCAAACAGGCTAAAATATGCTTGTCCACAGCGAAGGGGACAACACTTCCAAAGGCAGGAGCAGGGAGGAGGGAGCAGGTCAGGCTGAGGGGCAGTGTGGGGCTGCCCAACATTCCTGGTGTTTCAGCAAGCACTGGGGGGAAACATCAATTGCAGAATGCCCAGTGCACGCCCCTGGTTTTATTGGATTTTCCTTTGCTCTCGTATTTTGAGAAAGGTTAAATATGTCAAACATTAGTCTACAAAACCTCTCACACAAATCCTCTTACTCACATGATCTTTCTAAACAGCCCCAATCTCTTCAACTACGCAGACATAGCTACAAGCTGCGACTATTGATAGGACAAGGGTGAATGGCTTTGAGCTCAAAGAGACAAGGTTTAGATGGGATATTGGGAAGACATTCTTCACTTTGAGGGTGGTGAGGCCCTGGCACAGGCTATCCAGAAAAGCTGTGGCTGCTCCATCCCTGGAAGTGACCAAGGCCAGGGTGGACAGGACTTGGAGTAATCTGGTCTAGTGGAAGGAGGGGTGGAAATTGTCTTTAAGGTCCCTTCCAACCCAAACCATTGTATGATTGTGTGATTCTATTCCAGCCATCACCTCCCAAGAACTGCAGAGTGAGGGGTACCCTCCCCAGCACACGCTCACTGCGACACTCCGAGCACTCTCATAACAGCATTATCATATTTTCCATATTTTCTCACTCATTCTTCCCATGGTCTCACGCCTTGCTTGATCTTTGGTGACTGGCTGCACACTGAGAAGGTGTCTTCATCGAGCTGTCTGCAGTGACCCTCAGGTCTTATTCCCAGTGGTTCCAGTTCATTGAAAGCACAGCAACGTGTGCAAGGAGATGGGAATGCTCCTTCCTGGGCACCCAACCTTGTGCTTGGCAGTGGTGGCTTTTATCTGCCCGTGTGATCCTCCTTAATTTCAGCTCTGCCTCCTTCTGCACAGGGCTGTCTCCCACCAGAGATGCCATGGAATCCCTCATAGCCTCGGTGCCACCAACTCCCTGTCCACCCCTTTTTTCCCAGATTATTGATTAATATTTTCAGACACACAGCCATGACACAGATACTTAGAGCAGTCTAGTATCCACCTATTCCCTGACAAAAACCTGACACTTTACTTGTTTTCTGTTCTCATCCAAGCAAGACACTTGCTTAAACAGAGGCTCTTTGAAAATCACAAAGGCTGGTTCTCAGAGATCTACCACTTTGCTGATTTGTGGTTTTTGTTTTGCTTTTATCTGATCTTTGTCATGTAGGTTATCTTTAACCGTGTTTCTTTGGTGTAGTACTCAGATGAGACACACAACTGTTCTCCATTCCTATTTCCTTTAAAAAAACTCCAAGCAGGTGAATCTTGTGTACACAGCCAGGCAGGCAAGACCCCAGTTAAATGCATATACTGAAGACAGAAAATCCAAGAAGAGGAGATGTCATAGAATCATGGAATTGTCTGACTTAGGAAGGGAGCTTGAAGATCATCTAACTCCAGCCCCCATATCAGCATGACCCTGAAACTCAGCAGAGCAAAGTGGCTTCTCCCATGGAGCTCCTGAACATCCACGTGTGTGTGTCCAGAGGAGGATCCACATGGGTGGCAAAGGACCGAGAGAGCCACACCAGCAGCACCCTGAGAGCAACTGCCAAGGCCATAAAATGCAAAAAACTAAAGATTTGTTACTTTTTTTAAAACTGCAGTCCATTATTTTAAAGATTTAGCACATTTCTGCACGTGTTTCTAGAGAAGGTTTATGAAAGTGCCGTGGTCTCCAGAGGCTTCAGGTCCCAGGAGCAGGACACCAGCACCTCAGGAGGGAACGTGCTGAGCCAGGGAGCTGCCAGGCTCCCCCGTACCTGTCACTGCTCATCGCTGCCCACGTCCCACACGCTCCTCTCCAGCACGGCCATCAGGAAGCAGCTGAGCTGGGCGAGGCATTAACTGGGTCTAGGCTGGGGAAAACGCTGACACAGAACCTGCACGCCCTGTCTCCTCTGTCTCCAGCCTCACCCACGGCTGCTGTTAACCCTGGAGTCCATCCAGCACACAGACTCTCCCCACAGCTCTGCCGCCCACAGGTTTTCTTTCATTTTTCCCACATCTTCCTACAGACCCTCTTCCACCCCATCCTCATCCTTCCCATTTCACCACAGGTTTTAGCAGCCCCCTTCCTGCCTCCACGGTTTCCATTTTCTGGAGATTAATACCTTTGGTTTCACCAATTTTCAGCTGTTTTACCTGCCCATGTGCAGTGCCAGCCTGCTCTCCCTGGCACCTCCCAACCCATGGCCAGCAAAGCAACACCAAAGATGAGAAAGAGCTGGAAAGGCCCCGGTGCTAAGATCCACTTACTAAGTTGTCAGCCAGGTCCTGTGTATCCATTCTTGCGGGCATAAAGATCTCTGTCAGCAGTCAAAACACGGATTTACACCCCCAGCACAATTCCGAGCAGCATTTAAAGATTTTTAACGACCATCCCTTTGTCCCGGGGAGTTAAGCGCTGATCGAATGTCACAACGTGACACATGAATGCACAACAAGACGGAGGTTTGACAGGCAGCAACATTGTAATATGATAATTCCTCTTTGTCCCTTAATCACCTCTGTTTTTTGCAGACTTGATTCACTTACCAACATGTGATCAATCACTGCCTTTTTCAGTGAGATAATTTTTTGCCCTCTATCTAAATGGCTCCTGTCAAAGGGAATCCAGGACTAAATTAAAGCTGATATGCCTGTCTCTGCCCTTTTGTTTGTAGACTTCTTCTCGCACACAATTGATTTTAAATAGATTTTTTTAATGGGTTCCAACACTGTTTAAGTATATGTATTTTTAAAAATCTGTCTCCTTGAAATTAACACTGGCTACGTAAACACTTAAAAATGGTCTGGAGAATGTAATTTAATGGAGAGGAATAAATACCAGAGTATGTGATGGCATGTGTATCAACTTCCCACTAGAGTAAGTTGCCTATTTAGATCTTCCCACATGCTCTATTTAAAATGGGAAGAAGAACAATACTCAGATTTGTGACAATAACAGAAAGAGGATTGTGTCATTTAACATGAAAGGAAGCAATGCCGAGATCACCACTTGTTCTGAGTCTTGAGGAACTGCCTTCTTAGCTGAAGGCCACTACAGAACTCCTCAGACATCTCTCACTGGTGTTTGCAAATCCAGATGAGCATCTCCCTAACAGCAGCTAAGAGGTCTCTAGTGGAACAAGCACCATGGAGAAGAGAATCTACCCTTGGGCATAAAGCAGAGGGGTATTTCTGCAGCTCTCGGGTGACCATCACATGTGCCCCAAACAACTCTGCACCACCCAGGTCAGAGGCAAAGTGGCTGCATCTGCCCAAGCCCCTCCAATCAGAGCCATGCACATACCAACCACCCAGACCCTCTGCCCTGCTGTCTGTTCGTCCCTCAAATTCCTCAAGCACCTCCATACCGCATTCAAAACACCCAAATTCCACATTCTGTCGCTTCCCTCCAGCTCCTCTTTCGCACCCTGGCCTCTTCCACGCTGGGTCTTCCACACTTTGCCCCGATGCACCACCTCAGCCTGGTCCTCATGAAGCCAGGAGCACAACACCTGCAGATCCAGCAAAAGCAGGAATCTGCTCTCTCCGGCTGTTGTGGCTTCTCTGCCCCATCAGAGTGGCCACGGCCACCTGGCAAGGAAACTGCAGGAATCCCCCAGGTGCATCCTCATCCTCATCCTCCCAGCCCAGCCTGTGCAGCACCTCCCAGCTGCTGCCCTTCCTCACCACTGTAAATGAAATCTGCAATAATGAAATGGGTGATTTCAAAGCTTGGTAAGATGACGCTTATTTAATTCACTGATTGAATGACAGTAAATTTTTGGCTGTGACGTGCATTATAAATTATTCTACACAGTTTCAGCACTTGTCCTGGTTGTGCACATAAGGCACTAAAGATTTTGCCAAGATATCTAATAGACACATCATAATTATCCCTATAATATAATATTTTAAAAAATCACTTATTTTTTTTCTTCTATTTTTGAGATAAGCACCTCAACAAAATGCTGGATTCACAGCTCTTTCAAAGACGGGACACTTTCCCTAAAGGAAAAAACCCACAAATTAATATTTTCATCTTATGGTTCTATTAGGTTTTTCCTTCCTTTTCCTGTGCATAGGAAAAAGTGAAATAAAACAGCTCTGCAACAGAGGCATCACCCCTGGGCGAGGGCAAGCAGCATTCCAGTGAGGACACGTCCATCCACAAAGGGCAGTGGGAGCCAAGGCATTACAAACACACCCATAAATGAGTCTGGGGGAGGACTGGCTCCAGAAAAAAAAAAAAAAAAAAAAACAAAAAAACCCAACAACAAAAAAAGCTAATTTTCCAAAATGCATTATTATGGTACAAAACATATTTTAATGTATTTTCGGCAAGGCATTGAATCCCCCCAGTATCTGCTTTGTGTCTCTTGGCAGTTCAAGAATGCCAAGGCGCCCCGTCCTCGGGGTGCCAGAACCAATGTGCTGCCAAGAGAGACAAAACTGATATCACTGGTGTGTAAAGCTGTCTTTGGAAACGTAGGAAACAGCCAACGACCTCGTGTTCGGGGTTTGACTTAGTCAGCAAGACGTCAAGGAAGAAAAATTAACCTTTTGTTATAAGGTTTAAAGCTGACCATTTGTATCCACCTCCGAGGGAGAATCAGCCTTCCTGAGGCAGAAACACGCTCGTGTCGGGTGCTGCTCTGCTTGCAAACAACGTGGTTTGGGGGGGTTTGATGTTTATTTTTGTTTAGTGAGGAAAAACATAAAAATCCTGAGCGCTGGGGCACTCTGGGAGTGGGGAGGCTCTTGGGGCATCTGGGTAGGTGAAGAATCTTCTGAGGAAACCCAAATGCTGGAGCTGGACCTTTCCATGAGTGCTCAGAGAATTCCAGAATGGTTTGGTTGGAAGGGACCTGAGTGCTCATCTAATTCCACGCCCTGCCATGGGCAGGGACACCTTCCGCTGCCCCAGGTTGCTTCAAGCCCCATCCAGCCTTATCTTAGACACTTCCAGGTGTTGAATGTACCCACTCATGTGGGTACACACTGATGTGACCCAGCCAAGGGGAATTTTGAGACTCCAAGTGTAAACATCCAAAAGGTTTTCACATTTAAAAATCCAATCACCAGCAAGTTCTTCAAATACTTATTACTCCAACTGATGAGTAACCTGATTATTTCCCTGCATTTGGTTCTGGCACCTCTCTCTCCTTCCTCCAACCTGCAATATGGATGCAAACCCTTTCAAAAGGAGTAATTTTGCCCTCAGAATTTTCCTGCCACAATTATAAACACAGATCGCTGTCCTTCCCAGTTATGGAAATAAAATTCAGTGCCTTCAGGACTCCTTCAAAATACAAAAAAAATACAAAAAACAACACAACTGCTTCTTTCAGATCTTCAGACTGCTTCTTTCAGGCACTCTGTGGACTGCTGCTTTTCCATTTGTTTCATGAAGTTAAATAGTTGGAAATTAAGAATCTAATTAAGAAATACAGTAATTAACTGTAATTAAGAGTTACAGCAAGATTTGGAGGTTTTTTTTTCCCTAATCTGGAGCATAAATTTTTGCATGTTAAATTAAAAACTCCATTTAGAAATAAAAATGTTAGAAGATGGTGAAGCAACTAGATATCAGTTTGATATTATCCAGGAAAGGTCAAATTTAAATTATAGGACATGTTTAAAACATTAAGTTGTTGGTGTAGCTTGCAGCTTTTGCATTTCAACTAATATACAGATATAAGACCATATAGATATATAGAGGTATCTGTATCACAGGTGTTCACTACCAAATTACCTTCAGAGATGGAAAATTCAGCATTCCACACTAAATAATTAGGATTTCCAGGTGTTTTTTGTCCCATGGACTCAGAAGCACAACAAGCTTTCACCAGGACTGAAGAGCAAGGAACCCTGATAGATGGGAGCCTTAGTGCAAACAACCAAAAGTCAGTTGATAGAAACAGGTTGTGGGTTTTGGGGGGGGGATTTGTTTGGACTAGAAATAAAATGTCTTGATATTATGACAAGAGAAAAATATCCCTTTGTCTTATGAGCCCTCATGTGGGAAGGGAGCTGAGCAGTGCCAGACCAGCATGTGGGCAGAGAGACACAGGGGGGCTGGGAGGGGGTGAGGAGAGTTAAAATTCCTACCACAAAACAGAAAATGAGATTAAAGGAGACATTTTGGCCACGAGGCCTTCTTTCGGCTGGAGAAGGCCTCAAAGCCAAAGTGTCTCTTCTAATCCTATTTTCTATTTCCAGAGTGCATTTTAATAACCCCTTTGTATATGGTACAATGACTTTAGCAAGTCCTATTTTAAGCAGATTTTCCACACTAGAAGGCGAAATGGGTTAAAATAATTGCCCCGTACACCTCGCACGCGTGACACTTTGTTTAATCCGGTGTTGGACACGGGGGATGCACAATGCAGAACAAGGTCCATGGATAAAAGTGCCTTTCAGGATGAACAGCCCAAGGCATGGAATGGGGGAACCAGGCTGAGAACATGGCTCCATCCCACCCACACCTTCCCACCTGGACGGGGACTTGGCTGACATCACCACACCCCCAAAATTCCTCCCTCCTTGGGTAGCAGGAGGCACCGGCCACGTCCCAGCAGGTGGGAGCTGGTGTGAGCACTGTGGGCCACAAAGCAGAGCCCACCTGCAGCTCCACTGTGGTGTCCCCAAAGGAGAGACCACCCACAGCTCCACTGTGCTGTCCCCACAGCCACCATCTCACTGGCCAAGCTCACCTCTGTCCTGCTAAATTTGCAAGAATCTGCACCTCGATGGTGTTTCCTTCTTCACCACGTACACAAAACCCCATGGAATTGTGCATCTAGAGCGCGAGAAGTGTCGGTACAAGAAGTTTCTCTTGTTTGCAACAAAACTCAGCCTTTTTTGAACATATCACGTGAAATCCTGTTCCTTAGAAGCACAACATCCCAAGGGAGTGCCACCTGTGCTGGGCAGCCCATGCCTTCACCTCCCTGCCCTAGGTCATGTTGTGGGAGCTGAAGCTCCCCCAGCAGTGACTCCTGGCTCTCCATCTCCCTGCCCTTTTACAAGTCCAAGTGGTGGAGTCCTCATCCCTGGAAACATTCAAAAATGTCTGGCTGAGGCTCTTGAGGACGTGGTTTAGAGGTGAACGGGCAAGAGGTACCTCCAGCAGGAGAATGAGTTCTGCAATCCCACGGAAAAGAAAAAAAACATAGTAGCACCCACAGTTACTACTAAGGGAGGTTTTATGATGAAGTTCCCATGTAAAGATCATGGAATCACAGAATTGTGTAAGTTGGAAAAGCCCTCTAAGATCATAAAGTCCAATAGTTAATCCAACACCACCGATTCACCATTAAACTGTATCCCTAAGTGCCCCATCTTGATGTTTTTTGAACACTTCCAGGGATGGTGACTCCAGCACTGACCTAGGCAGATGTTGCAAAATACCAGAAATATCAAACTACACACATGAAACTGCAAATATCAAAGTGACAGAAGGGGAATGGACGAGTACACGCAACAGTGAGTGGGATGGCACCAAACAGGGGAAAGGCAAGGCTGATGAGAGAACTACTCATCTCTGATGATGAAAATTGGACTGGAACAACAGAAACAAATCCAAGTTAGCAGAGAAACTCCTGAAACAAAGAGTATGCAAAACAAAAAAAACCAATTTTGTTCCCTCTGCGCAGCATCAACCAGCAGTACCCAACCTCTAGGCAGCACACAGAAGACCAGCAGTCAAACTGAATTAAGGAGGAGGTTCAAGCACCCAGCAGCTCCCTGTGCCCCTCCTCGGATGAAGGCCACCAGCTCTGCCTGGATGGCACAGGCAGCAGAGAATGGATCAACTGGGAAAAACAGGAGAAAGCACCAACAGGCCTAAACATCACAGGGTGAGTTGCAGAAAAAAATTAATTATGGTAAGGACAGGTTAAGTACAACTGATTTTTTTCCTCATCCCAGCAGTGCTTTGTACTAACCAATGCTCAGGGCTAACAGAATAAAACAAAGCAGGTGAGAAATACAAAAATCTATGTAGCATGAAATATCTCTAAGAGACTTGTTTAGTGAAATTAACTAGTAGTTTAATAGAAAAAAGCTTGATGTATGAGAGTGCTCCAATTTCTTCATAGAAATTAACATTTCAATCCTGTTTTTATCTAGAAGTCATTAAACTGTGCAACATGAATTATTGGAACTGTAGCAGAGAATTAACTCTATTCATCAAGTAAGTCCAAACAGTTTAGAGTGCATCTGTAATGAAAAAATAGCTCCACATTTCTATCTCTTCTCATTAAAGTAAACCAGTTTTCCCTCTCTCAGTATATAAAACTGTCTTCTCCTCATGTAATTTATATTACCATAAGCCAGCTCACATTCTAAACTATTACACGCCTCCAATTAATTTTTGCAGCTTTTGCCTGAAAATTTAATGAGATAGTAGTGTATGAACCTGCTGACTCCAGATTACATGTGTGCTTCCAATATTAATGTTGGCATAAAATAATCTGATACATACTTGATGAGAGCTTTCCACTATTGTGAGAGTAGTTAAGGCAATATGTAAACCAATTCCAGTGATTTTCTTTCTCCTCCCACCACGTTTACCATAAAAAATACCCCCAGAACCAGCTAAAATTATCAGTCTGAAATTGCAGAGCCTTGAGTTAAGCACTCATGAGACAGGTAACATATCCAGTGCTTCCCTGGATGTTTTAAATTTATTACTCACCTATTAACATTTATTTTAAGCCTATACTTATTTCTAAATGCTTTTACTTTTGAATGCTGAAGGAGGAGAGGGGCATCAAGGTCAGGTTTGGAGCAACCTGGTCTAGTGGAAGGTGTCCCTGCCCATGGCAGGGGATGAGTGGAACAAGATGAGCTTCAAGGTCTCTTTCAGCCCAAACCATTCTGTGATTCTGTGTTGGGATTTCCTTCTTCCCAAAAGGGCATATTTTAAATCCACCTCAATGCCACTCTAATAATCACAATGCTTGAGAAATCTAGAGTTTGCATTGATGCTGGAAAACCAAGGGGGTTTTGCTTCCCAAGAGTTTCCTTGGTTGCTTTTTCTTTACAGCTCATTTTATGGGGATAACTCTTAGTTAATTTTATGAACTGTTCTCCAGCATATTAGACAAATAACCTTTTCTTCAGAAGGACACATTCTTTGAGACTAACATTAAAGGGGAAAAATTGTAATATTCTTTTCCACTGCGACTTTAATTTACAACCACATATTGGGCATAATATGATTTTAATATCTACGTGCCCAAGAGAAAAATTGGCAAATGCGATGCCCTGCGAGATCAAATAATTTTATATATAGACTTAAAAACACTCATTTGGCACTCTTTGGTACAGCCCTGAATTTATATTTACAGGAAACTATAAACTGCTCGTGGTGAGTCACAGAGTCCCTGAAAACATGGATTTTGCACTGAACTGGCAGGAGCAGGGAAGCTGTGCCCAGGGAGCTGGCACAGCCTGGAAGCGGGAGCCCAGTGGCTTTTACTCTCAGCCCCACTGAGCTCAGTACCCATCTCAGTCAAACCATCCCCTTACACCATTAACACCTGCATTATCTCTGTGTTTCAAGCACAGGAGAGAAGCTGCTGGATGCAGGGAAGAATTCTGGCTCTAGGAGATGATGTTTTGGGACACAGTCACAGCAAAGCCAGAATGTTCCAGCACTTGTCAGAAGAAGAAGCCTCACACCCTCTATGTGGTGCACAGAGCCCCAAAACTCAGGTCTCTCTGAAACAGGAGGAACAAACCAGTCAGATAAAAGATTGGGAGAAGGGATGGACAGAAGTGGACGGCAGGAGAAAAAATATACAGCAAGTGCGGAGGCCAACGACTGCACGCTCTTAACGGCTCCCAGTGGCTTCAAATCAATTTACATTTAAAATAAATGAATTAAATCTGATAATCTCTGATACCACTCAACCTATTTGCTCCAGGGCACTGAAATTCAAATATTCTCCAGTTCTGAAAATAGGCTTTCACCCACACGACAGACAAATGAAGACAAAGAGTCCTCAGCCCAAACGTCACCTCCCTGGTTTTCACACCATCAAATGGCAAAATCACTTCCATGGTGTTCAAGGCATTTTACTACTATGACTTTTGCCCCTTGCAGTCCATCTCCTGCATTTCTAAGGTAGTTCTAAAAAGAAATATTCTGGTTTTAATTCCAGAAAATCACAGCCATCCGGATGACACCAAGCCAACAAAAAAAGGGGGATCCACCCCTGACTCGTGAGAACCCCTCCACCTGCATCCTGCTGTCACACTGGATGGGGCCATGCCAAAAAAAAAACCAGATTATTGCACTGATTTTGGCTAAAAAGAATCTTTCTGGTTTAGCAGGCAGCTATTTTCAACTGGGATCTGATTTTCAGCAGCGCTGTCCTGACACAGTCACGACACTGGGAACCAGCGGTCCGGCCTGTAACACACACGTGATGATGCATATTTACATATTTATATCCACAAGAACTCACTGGACTCTGTTGAGGCTGAGATTACCTTTTCTTTTACAGATTTTAAAAAAATCAACCATGCACTTTTTAATCTTTTTTTTTTATACAGGCATGTCCTTACACTTAACAACTGCTCACACCTTTGTGCGTCAAAAGAAACATGTAATTAAATTAAGAGATGCAGACACTCTTCCTTTTCTCCTGTCTCTTCTCCTTGAATGCCACGCCAGATAGCAAATCAAAATCTGCATTTAAATAGAATATTTTTAATGTATGAAAGTGGGCGGCCTGAGGGTAAAGAGGTATTGCATTCACTCACCATATGCACAAAATTGCATTTAAAATGTGATACTACGCTTTAAAAATTTATTGCATTTTTTTTCTCATTTCAGTACCTTTGTTTTAATATAACAAAATCTTCTGCTCTACAGAGAATTTTGTATCAAAGCCTGCTAATAAAAATAATGTGATATTACATCATTTTATCAATTTAATCTCGAGAAAAAGGATGATATTCAATCACATCTCATAAGTCACTATCTCTGGTAATTCCGGCCATTATTCAGTGCGAAATCCAAGCAGTCGGAATTCATTAACATAGGGCTGCTACAAATCTGCATTTTTTAGACTTTGTCAGAAAACGCAGCAGCCCGGACTCAGTGACCTGGATCTAACAGCCTTTCAGCAGAGAGGGCCCGGCCGCCCAAGCCCGGCTCCCTTCCTGCGCCGGGACAAAGCCACCGAGCAGGTCACGGAGCCAGTGGGGGCTTGGCAGAGCCACGGCAGCATCCCGGCCGCGGGGGAACCACGGAGCTCCCGAGGCGGCTCCCCGCAAAGCGAGGGGCTCTCCCCTCCCGGGGTGCCAGCAGCGAGTGACATATGTTAGGGCTGAAGTGTCACATCCCATCGGACGGGCCGCGGGGTGACGGCCACCCGGCGGTTTTGACGCTGCGTTATCGGGTCAGCCCCTTCGGGGGGGGGAAAAAAAGATGATTAAAAGAGTGGATTTTGAGGTAGCTGCAGTGAGAGGCTGCTAAAATCACGGGGAGGTTTGTGGGTGTGGTGGAACCCCAACCCTGTTGTGCCGCAGGGGACAACAGCAAAACCCTGCCCAACTCATTGGTGCAAAATCCAGCCGGAGTTTAGCAAAGGGGTGAGGATGCTCAGTGTGTCAGCAGGTTTCCATATCCCACCCACCTCTCAAAGCCCCTTTTATGGCTGAGAGATGCTCTTCACCCTTTGTTGCCTACACGGCCACCCAGCAGCTGTTCCACCCAGCCAGGAGCAGCCTCCCACCAAAACACTCCCAAACCCAGGAACCTGAAAAGTCCCAAGCAGGAACATGCTGTCTTCCAAGAATTTTCCATTGACCTCATCCATAAAACCATAATAAAAATAACAATTTAATTCTCATTAGACCATATTTTGCTGGCCAATAACCTCACCTCTTCACCATACAAGCAAACTGAGGAAAGTTCATAACAGTGCTTGTGTTTATTGCTGTACAAAGGGCACAGCTGCAGTACAGGAACAGGATCCCAGCCAACTTCAATCAGTCCTGGTTGCCAGAGAAGATCTCTTTATGTTACCACATTTCTCCATATCTGTAAAAATTGCAGTGATCTTCACTCCACAGCTCAGGTGGGGTCTGAAGCAACCACAGTGCTGTGCTCCAGAGGCACCTTCAACAGGCTACAGACCCACAGACTGACAGAATGGTTTGGCTTGGAAATGACTTTTAAAGATCATCTGATCCAAAGCCCAAGGCTGCAGAGTGTTTCCATCACCCACAGGTCCTACTCTACTCTCACCAAAGCCTGTAGCATTGAAAAACCACTTTGGTGGGATAAATTTATATTCATTTCCCCATAGAAATAAGGCATTTCAGCATAGACTCCTAGAATGGTTTGGGTTGGAAGGGACCTTAAAGCTCATTTAGTTCCATCCCCTGCCATGGCCAGGACACTTTCCACTGTCCCAGGCTGCTTCAAGCCCTGTCCAACCTGGCCTTGGGCACTGCCAGGGATGCAGGGGCAGCCACAGCAGCTCTGGGCACCCTGTGCCAGGGCCCCACAACCCTCACAGCCAGGATTTTCCTCTTAATATCTCACCTAAATCTACTCTCCTTCAGCTTGAAGCCGCCCCTCTTGTCCCTTGTCCCAAGCCCTTCCATGGCTGTACCTGCTGCAGAGCTCCTGCTGCTGGAAACAGGCTGAAGGAGAATCACTGCACCCCAGGGAACGCCTCTGTATCAGCAGCATTTTGTACAGACTTGGCTTATTCTGCACAATTCACACTTCAAACGGAGATCCTTTCGCATTTTCTTCTTCCTTTGGTAGATACCAGTGAAACACCCACCACTGACAGCAGCCACGTTGGATTACTCTAATGCAAGTCAGATCTACATTGCCCAAGACCTTGCCTAGGAGAAAAGCATCTCCTAAGTGAGCAGCTTAAGCACACAGAGCAGTAAAACCCCACCCACAACCACCACCAACCCACTCCTGCTCTCGTTTGAAAAATATTACAGTGCACTACCAGTCATACAGACACAAATCTGCAGCAGAACTCGGAGCCCAGAAAGGTGAAAGTCATTATTTGTGAGAGCAGATGAGGCTGCTGCAATTCCAGAATAAAATGGTAATGTGCTGTTGGTAGTGAGCGGTACATTGTTTTAACGGTTGTGATATTTATAAATATATGAAGTTTAAATAATCAGATGACAGAGAGTTCCTTTTCATCTCCTGAATGTTTATTATTCTTCACACATTAGCACTTTTCCCCCCAAATGTTATATCTTCTGCCATTTATAATTAATTTTAACAGCTTCTGCAACTTATCCCACAGGTTGTTGCTGTTTCTTTTAAACAGCGTGCTGCTGAGAAATTGATTTGTTTGCTCTGTGTGCCTACAGAAATCACATTATGAAATATGCATAAATGTCATTTCTTGGGCTGCTTCTGAGGATTAGCAGAGAAGAAAAGCTTGCTGAGGAAAAGGAAGAGACAAACAGTAACAAAGCCCAACTTAACACCTAAATTCAGCCACATTCCTGGCCCCTGAATATGGGAAACTCCACGGACTGCACGTCATTTACCATTCTGATGGTGTTATTTTGATACATGTGCATTATTTATGGATTTTTCCAACAGCCACCCTTTCATACACATGTAATCGGAGCAGACTCTTATCCCCAGCACTTTCCCATGCATAGGCTCAAACAGGTCCTTCCTTTCCAGCCCAGCTTGAAGCCCCCATTTGATGCCTCAGGTTTAGCTTTTCTATTTTTCACATTCTGTGCTGCTTTAGTGTGTGGGGTCTGGGCTTCATCTCAGGGGATAGTGAGCTCTCTGCACAGAGCAGGGAGACAAAATAATTCCTGCTCCAGCTGGGCACCAAGGACAAATGATCCAAATCTCAGCCCAGGAGCACAAACAGCGTGGGCTGGAGAGAGAAAAACAAGCAGGATGGGAGTGCCTGGGCTAAAGCTGGAATGGGACAATGAACTGCAAGGTGCAAATGGAGCAGAGCTGATCCCAGTGAGAGCCCCCGGGAGCGCTCGTGCATTTTGGGACCATTTTGGTTCATCTTGGGTGCAGCCCTGGCTGGGCTCTTGTGCTGCCCAAGGTGTGTCCATTGAGGGATTTTAATAATTTTATTCTTCAGCTCTGTCCAGCCTCTGTTCCAGGGCAGCCTTCTCAAGGCATCACACTGTCCACAGGGTCAGCACAGAGCTTGCAGACGGCACCTGAGACGGTCACACTCTCAAAAGGTTTCATGACAAAATAAAGGCATCACAACTGTGCAGTCCAACATCACAGAATCTGAGCTGGAAGAGATCCACAAGGATCATCCAGTCCAGCTCCTGGCCTTGCACAGGACAGCCCCAAGAACCACAGCATACGCTGAGATTCCAGACCAACAAAACACAGCAGCACCCACGGATTCAGATAAAAAACAACTTTTCCCCAAAGTGTGGAGCAGGACCTGCCCTGCCCTGCCCAGTGGGGGCAGAGGCAGCTCCCGAGGATGCAGTTGGCAGCATGGGATGCAAGGCAGCTCTCCCATGCTATCTCCCACTGCAGAGCACACTGGATGACACGTTCTGAAATGCAAACCAGATATTTTTCTCGGAGACTTCGTTAGACACATCACTCTCCTATATTATTACAGAGAGCTGTCAAAACAGCCTGGTGGGAAAGCTCTTCCCCAGACATGTACAAGTATAAATTGTCATAGTATAAAGTAAATTCCATTAACGGCAACATAGTCATTATTTTGCATAATAAAAGTAAAGGCTCTTTGCTTGTGATCTATGTATTTACGACCATCGAACCAACTAGCACTTTCTCTTTTCTGATGCCTTTGTTAAAATTACAAGATAATTGGTTGCTGTTGCAGATATTAATGTCTGATAACAAACTGCCTAAGGCAGGAAAGCTGAAGTGGTAGTGAAACAGCACCAGTGACAACCTCAAATTCCTGTTCTCTGAGAGGTACCCAAACCAACTGAGAGAAAATAGTAATTTTTAATTTGTATCATCACAGGCATTATTTGAATGATGCATACTCCAAATTCAGAGCAAAAATTTTTTAAAATACACTTTTAAAACACATATCTCTTAATTCTGGCTATGAAACACCCCAAAACCCCAAATAAGATATTTCAAGGACTCTTCAGTGTTCAGAATACCCCAGGACTCTGAGTGATATCAAAGAATCAGTGCAAGTCCTCAAATAAGCTGGGTAACCTCTCTGCTCTAGAAACAAATGTATTTCCACCCATAAGGGAAAAAAATCATTTTGAAATACCTGACTTCTCAGTGATTCATGCCAATGCTTTCCCAAAAACCTGCACTTCCAGAGCCTGTCCATTCTGGTTGGAAGCAGGAGCGATGATACACAGGAATACTCAGCCCTCCCTGAGTTTACACACACGTTGTGTTTATGAATAAAATTGCAGCTTCAAGTCTCAGCCATGATGAGCAATTGGGAGCCTGGCTGTTATAAATACCATGCCAATTGCAGCAAGCTGGGTTGGGGATAGTGTATATTATTTATTACAATTCAGTCTGTCACGGAATTAAGCACATTGAGCCAATTTCAGTATGAGCACGGGGGGAAGAAGAGATTACATTCAAATGAATAAAGTTGCTTTGAAAACAAAACAATGTCATCTGGTAGCTTTTTTTTTTTTTTTTTTTTTTTTTGTCATGAACTGGCTCATTAATAGGAAAAAAATAACCTGCAGTTAGTCACTCTGCACCTTCTCTGTCCCCTCTCCCTTCCTGTTGCAAAACCAGGGACATTTCTGGCATCTCCTCTGGGAAACTTGATGGCAATTGTTCAAAAGCTCAAGGATGGCAAGACCCCAAGGTGTAAATAAGAAAAACAAACATCTGCATCTGCTGTTACAAAGGATTCCTCCCTAAAAGTCATTCACTTTTAGTTTTTTTTAATTATTCTTCTGTGATGGACACGATACCATTAATTTAATTTCAACTTGCATTTCCTATTAGTATAATCTACTGAGTTATCTCCACAGCAGTAGCAAAATCACTTTACGGTGAGCTATATCACTTCAGAGTTAATTACATGTATTTTAGGTTTGATAAATGAAAATAGGGGCTGTGATTAATTGAAGGACAATCAATATGATCCAGCTATTAGACAGCTTGATGAGGTATCCAGTGTATGAATATAATCTATAGTAATCAGCTAATTGAAGACTGTGGACTAAAAAGATTTTGGAAATCCAAGCTTCAATCTGAAAAATATCCCTATAAAATGGATGAAGGAAGAATGCTTACAAAACCAAGGAAGGTTTAAGACCCATTTCTATTTTGGTTGGTTTTAAACAAAAAGAAATTGCTTCACTGACTTAAAAAACTGCTTACTGTGATAAAACACAGAAAACAAGATGGATTTTCTAAGTGAATCATAAGAGTATTTCTTATTTACCTCCCCCAAACTCCTTGATTCATATTTTACTAACGCCTTACGATTTCTGGAGCTGACAGAGATGGTTAAATAGTTTTATTAAACACACTCTGTCTTGGTGTAGCCACATCCTCCATCAAATTAAACAGTCAAATAGTTGAACAAATGAACCTTTTCCATCTCTTTTGACATGAAACCAAGTGTGCAAAACAGGCATATACCGACGTGGGCTAGGCTTGTGATTCCAAAGGAGAGCTCAGGAAGGGAGAAAATAATCAATAGGAGCAAAGCTGGAGTGTTCCACGTTCAGAAAAATATGGAATTGGCGAGTGCAATCCGTCCAGCATCAGCATAAATGCTGACAACTGTTAATCTACTGTAACCCTGATTAATGGTTGCAGTTGTCCATTAATACCAGGCGTTTTAACTTACTACTAAAATTGATTAGTCAGTTAAGAATTCAATCCTAATGCTCAATAAAACTGCACTTTCTCTGCAAAGGCAGTAGGGAACGAGGTGATGCAGCCAGCAGCACTCCCATGCCTGAGGAGGGGCAGAGGAGAGGAGGAGCACCATTCCCAGTGCCATTCCTGGCTGGCACACCCATCTCCATGCTCCTCTCCCCTGATCTGGTGTCTGAGGTGGAAATACATGAGTTCAGTACTTTGGGGAAACGCTCCTGGGGAGGCTTGGGGGCAGCACCTCGGGCTGGGGTGTGGCCCTGGGAAGGACAATCCCCCCAGGCTGGGTATTGCAGATGGGGTCTCCTTAAACACAGGGGTCTGGCATGATCTTCCCAACTCCTCCTCTTCCCCCTCAATGCCACCCTGTGTTTTTCTACCTTTTCCAAGCCATGATTTCCATCGCTGTTATTATTTTCCCACCCCGTTTGCCTTCCCAGCACCAGCCACGCTTCAGTGTGTACAGAAGGGACTCAGCAAACACCAAGGGGGAAATGTCAGTTTGCTGCATCACTTGTTTTTCCCCAAATGTCATGTGGGGGTACAGGATTTCACACCACGTTACAGTGGCAGTGCCATGGCTACGGATCTCTCCCGGCTCCTGCTGCAAACCTTTCCTTCCAGGGGGCCCTTTGCCATGGATACTTCATACACCTGATGCAAGGATTTTAGCATCCAAAAATCAGGTTTTGGGCTGCACCTGGAGCCTGGCAGCTAGTGGGGATGCTGGAGTAGGAAACCGAGGAGGCAGCATCAGTGCGGAAGGGAAGAACACTCGATGCCAGGAAAATCATTTGTCATGAGAGAAATACCTTTTAAAAGCTGTCTTCAGATTCAGCTTAGATGAAGGAAATGTTTTCTGAACTAGTAAAGGCAGGTAAGCAGTTCTGAGGTTCTCTTTGACAAGGGAGATATGCTTTAGAACCAAAATTAAAGACCCTTTCCTTTAGGTCACCCTAAAAATCACAGAAACACAAAATCACAGATTGGTTTGGGTTGGAAGGGACCTTAAAGATCATTTACCTACAGCCCTCTGCCATGGGCAGAGACACCATCCATTACACCAGGCTGCTCCAAGCCCCATCCAACCTGGCCTTGGACAGGCCTGGTGTTCACAATCCTCCCAGGGATCCAGGGGTAGCCACAGCTGCTCTGGGCACCCTGTGCCAGGGCCTTACACCTTCACAGGGAACAATTCCTTCCTCATACCTAATCTAAATCTACCCTCATCCAGCTTGAAGCCATTCCCCCTTGTGCTACCACTACATGTCCTTGTAAAAAGTCCCTGATGAGAGCAATTAATGACAGCTAAAAAATAACCCTGGAAGCAACAGAAAGAATCTGCTTTCGGCACTGGCAGCACCAACTCACAGCTGCAGATCCAGAGATCCCAGTTTGACCTCTTCACATGATTATGGAGCTGAATTACTGTAAAGGTTCTCTAAGCACACCCTCCTCCAGCCTCCCTGTACAAGCAGAAGCCCCTGGAGATGGGAGCAGTAATTTGGAGCACTCAGGGAGTGCAGAAGTGGAGCCTGGGGTAAGATGCACAGATGCTGTTTTCAATTAACATTTTCTAAGTGCTGTTGAAAGCAGACTGAAGAGGTGCTGAAGTGACCAAGCCATGGTCCTGTTCCAGCCAGAAGCAGCCAAAGTCTCCTGAAGCTGACTCCAGAAAGGTGGGAATAGCATCAAGACTGCATTTAGGTGCATTTAGGATTCCTGTCCACTGGGACTCCCCAGGAAGTTCAAGTCTGATACATCAGTGCCACAAGAGCTCCCACTAAGAGAAGGAATTAGATCACCACCACCTCACCCAGAGCCAAACCCATGGTGGGATCAGCCCCGTGCAGGCTGCAGCCCAGCTCTCCCATGGATTCATTGCCAGTGCTTTGCCAGGATGCTCAGGCTTTCCTCACTTTGCCACATCACCCCTTCCCATGGGCCCAGAACTGCTGAGGGCACTCGGAGCATTTCAGACACTGCAGGCACACATCACAGATGATGGGAATGCCAGCAGCCTCCAGAGAAGGTCTGGGGACCAGCCACTCTGCTCACTGCCCCTATTACATTAAACATTCCAGAGGGACAGTAAAACTTGTTAACATACTGTCAGAAATAAAAAAAAAAAAAACAGGAGAAAGAGGAAACTCTAGACAACAGAATACCTGGAAGCCACCAAGGACTTCAGAATAAATCCACAGCTGATTCATAAGGACAACCCAGGACACAGCCTGGATTTTTTCATTATTTACCTGACCAGCAGCCTGGAAAACAGTGCTTCTGCACTGGCAGCACCCGAGGACATGAGCTGATTTTTCGTGATCTGCCAGGCTGCAAGACCAGATGCTGTGGCTGCTTCTTCCTGGAAACATTCAAGGTCAGGCTGGACAAGGCTCTGAGCAACCTGATCCAGTGGAAGGTGTCTGTGCTCATGGCAGGGGGTTGTAAGTAAATCATCTTTAGGGTCCCTTCCAACCTAAACCACTCTGTGATTCTGTGAGAGCTCCTGTTGTTCCCAACCTGCACATCCCACACTTGTCATGATTACAGCAGCAGCAGCAGCAATGATGCAATGGCCTCCTCTGCAAAGCCCTTTAATAACATTAATGTCTGTCAGGCCAGACTTTAAGTATTAACATATGGGGAGAAAGCCAAATAACTTAATATTATTGTGTGTGCATCTGAAATAACACTCCACAAGGCCTCTTATACCGAACATTAAACCTGCTTAAGAGAAGACATTTGAGCAGAATCAATTATTTTGCAGTAATTCTTCACATTGAATGAGGCATTTTAAGTATATGTTGTCACAGCAGAACTCTTCACATATTTAAAAGCACGTTTTCCATGAAATTTAGTTACAGAAACAATAATATGAATGTGAAATTATCCTTTATGCAGCAAAAGGCTTGAGAGCAAATCCTTCCTGTGTCTGTAGACAGAAATATTCACAACATTATACCAAAGGTCCTACCAACACTTCATTACAAATTTCTCCCCTTATATTCAGGGAATTAGAAAAATCTCTGCCTAGAGGGGATTGTTTTCATAAACTCGGTGCACAGGGGTCTCAGTACAGGCAGGAATGTTTATGGAAAATCTGAGATTAGAACATTTCAAACTGACTGGTTTCAAGTTGCACACATGTAAATCTATAAATAGCACGGGAAACGAGTGTATGAAAAGCGAAGAAATAACACATTGTGCAAAAAAAAAAAAAAAACAACCAAGTTTGTCATTACAATGGAAAATGAACATTTTTTTCTGTTTGACTAAAAATCTAATTTACTACCATGCTATTCCATTTTGCTGCTAGGTTGCCACAAGTGTTATCTCCAGGAGCTTTTAATACCAGCTCTTGCTTGCAGCCCTGGTAGGTTCTCCAGGCAGGGCTCTGCAGCAGGGTGGGTTTAACTCTCCCAGTGACCTCCCCACCAGCAGAGCTGGGACACTGCTCATTGCTTTGGGACCACACCTTGGCACTCGAACAGGAACTCCAGTGCAACTTCAAAGCACACAGAAACAGTAAATCCCAGGTGTCAAAACGCTGTGCAGCACCTTGGTGCTCAGACAGCAAGCCCACGATGCTGGGCTTGAGCCACCTCCTCCTGCCATCCCAGCAATGGGCAGTGGGAGGGGGTGACACTCTGGGGACATGCTCACAGGAGGACACTCACAGTGAGATGCACAGGCTGTGGGTAGGAAAGAACGTTCCAAGTTGCCAAAAGAATGATGCTGGCACAGCTCAGGGTGGTGTCCTGCCACCAGCAGGACGGGATGGCCAAAGGATCAGAGAAGGCAGGGCAGCACTTCCACTGGGGCAGAGCACCATTTCCTACCAGTTAGTCCCTGAGTACTTTAGTATTTTAATAGAGAATCACCTTGGAAATAGTGTTGGTGATCTCCAGGCTCACAGCTCTCGTGGCAGATGTGCCACAAGGGCTTGGCAGGGGCTTCCTGACCTGCCTGGCTGCAAGGTGAGCCAGGCTTGCCCCACGTACCATCCTCACTGCCCCTTCATAGAACCACAGGATGATAGGAAATAATCCAGTGCCACCCCCTGCCATGGGCAGGGACACCTTCCACTGTCCCAGGCTGCTCCAAGTGGCCTTGGGCACTTCCAGAGATCCAGGGGCAGCCACAGCTGCTCTGTGTAACCTCTGCCACGGCTGCTTTGCACTGAGTACAGCAACTGCAAGACTCGTCCTGACAAGAGACAAAGACCATTGATGGTAGGGTCATCAAAAGCTTTAAAGACAGCAATTACATCTGATGGATAAAATATATACTGCAACATCAAAATTAAATTAAAAATTAAATTAAAATTATTTTAATTTAGCTGACTCAGTTGGGATAATCCTACACTCTACAGCATTAGGGCTTTGGCCAGTGAGGCACTGCAATCTCCTGAAATCTTATTAACTCAGCTAACTGCACTTTGCCTCCACTTTCCTCTAATTTTAGATTTAAACTCTCTACAGCAGAGCCCATGCGGGGTAAAAACAAATTTTTTAAACATTATGCTTTGCTGAAATGTACTGTAAGTATATTTTCTTTTGAAAGAGGCAGGGTGGATTATTTCCCTGAAGTTCTCAGGATGTTAATATTTGAGGGCAAGCTCTGCTTTTGCAGTTCCAAGGGAAGGGGACAGCGAGTGAAGGCAGCGCCGTCGGTACTACAGAGTTCCTCAGAAATTCCTGCTGACACAGCTTCCTCTTCATCTTTGTCTCATATCAAGTTAGTAGTCAATGTGTTATTTTAACAGCATGACAACAACTATACAGAATGTCAAATACTTACCTTTTATCTGGAATTTTATTCCTGCCATATATTTCAATGGAAATATACAACTTAATGTTGCAACATATTTCATGGTGAAATGGGTAATAAAAAAACTATAGACTGTGCACTTCCCCTACAATATAAAGGAGGAATACACTGAAAATCTCTACTGTTTGCTGCTCTTTGTTGTCCAAAATCTCCACACCAATCTACTGTGTCTGAACTATAAACATTGCTATTTTCAAGACTTTTATTTTTATCCTTTTAATGAAACAAAATAGAAATACAAAATACACTCTGAATCCATCTGGCCAGCCTCAGTTTCAGTTCCAGACTGATGTTAGGATAGAGACAGAGGACAAACCCTTCAGACCACACTTTGACCCCACCACATGGCAGCCTGGTGTCCCTCACCCTGGAGCAAGGTGCTTTCAAAACCCCAGGGAAGGAGAAAATCAAGATCAGGAAATTTTACACCAGCAGGTGCAAAGCAAAACTCCTCTCTTATCTCCTGCACCATTCTGGTACCAGGGCAATGCAGGGGGGGCACTCAGGAGCTCCTTCTGGAATCTCAAAAAGATGCACATAGAATCATAGAAGAGTTTGGGTTGGAAGGGATCTTTAAATGCTGTTTAGTCCAGCCCATCCTGCAGTGAGCAGGGACATCTTCAACCACACCAAGCTGTTCCCTGCCCCATCCACCCTGGCCTTGGACACTTTGAGGGATCAGGTGTCAAATGCCTCCCCCTGTCTGACACGTTCAAGGCTTTTAGCAAGCTGAAAGTTCCCGTGTATCTTCAGAGAGATACATTTTCCCTTCTAAGTAAACTACAGACCAGGAAAGAAATATTCCCTGTCATTTTCCATACAGATGACAGCTGGCTAATTAGTGAAATTATAGCTTTGTCAATATCACTTCATTCGCTCAACCCCTCTTGCTATTAAAAAAAAAAAAAAAAAAGCTGAAAGATCCAAACTCTTTCACATATTTATGTTTACCCAAGAAAAGTGTCCCTTTTCAAGGGAGGCCTGATGGGCAGAGCTGTGACAGCCACAACGTCTGCACGGAGCAGTCTCCAGGACTCATTTCAGACTCTCATTTGAGGTCCCCTGGCTTGGCCATGTCCTACATGAATAATTATATACAAATACACTGCTGGAGCACGAGGAGGACAGAGAAGTTTTAGATATTGAGAACGTGAGGTATCTTAGGTGAAGGATGCCCTGCAAGTTTTCCTGCTGGAGGATGGACTTACCTGAGGACCATCAGGCTTTTGAGCCTTCCCCTCCAGCATCCATGCTGAGTGTACTTGCTCTGCCCTCGCTGTGCACCTTCCAGAGTACACAGGAATCTACCAAATAAACCATCAGACTCTGCTTTAAGATGTATCCCAAGGTTTTATGTTAGTCTAGGTCTGCCCTCCAGCAGGACCTGCCTGGCAGGGGTGCACAGCCTGAGAGCTGCAATTAACTCCCAGTGCTGTGACTCTTCCCTGGTCAGTGAACAGTTAAACCACAACTACCATCTACAGCTCCTGAGGAGGTCAAAAAATGGAAAAGGATGGTACCACTGGAGCTGTATAAACCAAGACTGTGCTCCAAGGCCAGAGCAAACTGCTCCACTGCCAGCTCAGGACTCGGCAGAGGAGCCTGCAGGACCTGCTCTGACCCCCTTCAGAGGTTTCCAGAAACATGACTACACTCCTGGCTTTTAGAACCTGCACAGCAGCCTCCAGCTCGCCCACAGGCTGCTGGTCACATAGCAGAAACACAACAGGGCATCCTCAAAGGTTTGCAAAGTCCTGCTCTACTGACACCACGGCAGGTACAACCTCACAGTCCCAACCTCTTCTGGGCCAGGCATGAGTTCAGCCTCTGTATTTGCCCAGGAAATCCACACAGCTTGCAGACAAGAAAACAGGAACAAAACAAAGCCGCTGAATTCCCTGAATTCCCAATGTTTGTTGACATTGATTCCTCTTCAACTGCTTCCTCTCTCCACAGGAAAACCCAAGCCACTGGATGCTCATCCATGTTGAGCCGGGTGACACCAGCTGATGACACACAGCTGGTGACAGCAGGCTGGGACAACAGTCCCCTTTTTGTTCTGGGGACCTGCCCAGGATTCCTGCTCACCATCCTTCCTTGAGAAGCAGCCTGCCCTGCAATGTGCTGCTGGTCCCAGCCCGGGAGGCTTTGCTGGCAGGGGCACAGATGAGCAGGGAGCAGCTCCAGAGAGCTCCTGCACAGCAGCACAGCCAGGGGAGCACCCTGCTCCTCACCCTGATCCCTGCCAGCACCAGAGCTCCTCAGCTCCTGGAGACCTGCAGGGCTGCTCCACAGATCCGCCCTTGACACGAAGGCCGTGAAAGGTGGAGCGCAGAGCACCACATCCCACAGCTGCTCCTTTCCCCTGGGAGAAGCTTCAGAGTTTTGGCCCAGCAGCTTCATCATTTTGGTTCACCACGACAACCGTGCCAGAGGACACAAGTCCATCACCAGCACCACTCCAACCTCACCAGCTCCTCCCTTCACCCTGGAAAGACCCAGCCAACCCCTCAGCTGTGCTCATGAGGGCAGAATGGCAACCCCAGCTGGATGTGGGAGAGCCAACAACAAGCCAAAGGCTATTTTGGAAGGATCTGAAAAACTGCTGAGCAGTGATTTATTCAAGAGATTCATCAGTTCACCAACTTTCCGAAGCTTCGGAGATGGTATAAATGTAACAAGTGAGTCTCTTGCATGAATAAAAAATTACGTTTTACATAAATTAAATATATAATTTGATTAAACATGTTTATGTCTCTGCAGTGACATTTAGAATAGGAAGTATTCATTTTCTGTTTTGAAAGGAAAAAACTCTTTCAAATGTAATTTGAAGCTGTCAAACCAATCTTCTTTACAGATCTTTTAAATGTCACATACCTTCGAAAGGGGATGGCAGATTCCTTTTAAATATGCAATTGCAAACAGTCCAAGCAAAATCAAGAATTTATTAAAATATGCTACTGACATTTATACTGATTAGGTATAGCCCTTTCCTCACTCCCTTTCGATAGACTCCCCTACAAAAGATGTGTCACAACAGCTCCCATTAACTCTGTGCTCGCTCCAATTCCCCAGCACACAACCAGCCCTTCCCAACCAGCTGCAGGAGAAGAACCTCTTCTTCTCTAGGGGCAATAATATGGATTTGTGCTCCCTCTACATGAAGAATTGTACTTTTTGATGATTTCTTACCGGCACGCCTGAAATTTATAACCAAAAATATTAACTGCACTTACTTTAAATCAAGTGCAGCACTACCCCTAATGGCTTTAAATGGGAGAGTGTGTTAATCATACACATAAAGAAAACCCACTGCAACTCATTTCCAACAACTTTACAGGAGCAACCTGTATGTTTTATTTTATAATCACAATATCTATCCTTAGATTATTCATTATTTACCCCACTTAGAATGCATTTCTGTATTTTTTTTTCTTTCCCTTTTCTAACAGAGAATGATCCAAGTGCAGAAACTATGGCAGCTCCCATTCCCAGTTGCTCCCCATTGACATACTGGACATTTTAGGGTTATTTTATTTTTTTTAAAAGACAAAGAATTTAATGATTATTTCTCCCCCTCTGTCACCAGGCCAGTGAAGTGCACAGGCATAATTCTCATTAGCATTAATGGAAATCCCCACTGTAAATTCTCCCCCGTGAAGTAACATTAAAAGCAAGGCCATCCTGACTAAGCACACTCAAACTGGAAAATAAAATATACCTCCCATTTCTTGCTACCTCCAAAGGGAAAACATAATGAAGAGCAGGAGATTAAGCTATAATTCCTGTATCAAATCTTCCTTGTACTCCGTAATTACTCAACACATCATACACAATAGTTACTTCTTAATGATGAGAATTTGTTGCACTTTATTGAAAGATTTTTATTCTAATGCTCTCTCAACTTTCTGGTGCATAACACAGCCAATTACAGCACAGCCACTGTGACACAAATCACCACCACCACCAAATCTGGCTGTCTTCAAGCTTATACTCAGTGCTTGAAAATCCTCCAATACTACCCATCCACCATGGAAAAAAACACACTGGTGGGTTCAGCTTGTGAAGGGGAACAAAGTCGTTTTCCACCAGTGCCCTTCCTTCCCTCCACCAACCATTGCAAAGGGTGACCAAGATTTGGTGACCAAGATTTCTGGGGATTCCCAAAGATGTGCTTTGGAACTCGTGACATAAATATCAAAGCACAGTGCCTCGGTGAACAGCTGCTCTCTGGTTCATGGGTCTGTCAATACCTTCTGCTGACACAACACTGATGATCAGTGTCAGAAACATTCTTTAAACACAGCCAGGGAAAGCTGAACACCGTAGGAAAGCACATCCATTTCCATGCATTTCTCAACCATGCACTGTAAGTCACTGTCCCTCAGAGATCCTCCCATCACTCCCCTAAATCACATCTCCTGCAGAAGAGAGAGCCAGGCCACCAGAGATCCTGCCTGACACCCACCACACCTGGATAAACTCACACCACATGGAGAAGCTCATTTCTTCACTGAGCCCCCTGAATGACATGGCATTATCTTCCCAGGTGAGGGCACTCAGCACCTGACAGCACAGCACCTTCTCTATCCCATCCAAAGCATTTTTCCTGCTCCCACAAAAACCAAAGATTCTTTTGGCTAGCTGAGGCAGTGTTGTTCCCATTCCCTGCACATGGAAAGAGGTCCTTGACCAACACTCAACTGCAGGGTAGGCATAGCAAGGAATTTGTGTTCTGTCTCTGCTTCTCAGTGTACCCAGTTGCTTTTATACGTGGTAACACACAAACACAAGAACAACCAAACACACCTGAGATGTAAATGGACCAGCTCAGCACTGGTTATATCCATCCCCCTTGGTTTGTGGAGTCCAGTCCCACCAATCCCTTTGGATTGCCGGGGAGCACAAGAGTTAAGCTTTCTTAATGTTTAAATCAAGTTCAGCCAGTCCACACTACTTTCCAAATCTCCATAAGGTCTTCCTACAGGTTTTGTCCATAAAGACAAATGGTCTGGACTTCAGGCAGGACTCCCTTCCCTTTCCAAGGAATGAGTGGAGGAACCAACCACCAAACACTGTCCATGCAGCATTTGCAGGCAGGCCATTCCCCTGAGGAGAGCACCTTCAGTCCCTGAAGGTTTAATACTCATGAATGGCAGCCTTGGGAGATGTCAGCAGGCTGCTTTCTGTCTGGCATTTTTTCCCCAAGCACAGCCAGTGCAGGACATGGCACCTGGAAAAGGCAGGAAATCTGCCCGGTGGGCTTCCCAAAAGCACAGCGAGTCTGATCCACATCTGAGCTACCCTGAAACACAACTTTGGAGCATGTCACCAGCTGGTGTAAATCAGCATCACCACGGCAGCGTGGCAGAGAGCAGGGCCTGGCCTCCCATCCCCGCTCCAAGGCGCAGGAACATCCCTGATTTCCTCTGACAGAATCAGCGCACTCGTCACCCGCGTTTTTCTGAGCCAGAGCAGGAGGTTTGCCTTTACTTCCACTTTACTGCACCCTGCTGACCCAGGACATGCCTTAAAAACACCAAGTATGGAGTGACAAGATTTAACAGTCAAGTGATAACGCAGGCTTGGTGCTAAAAGCCTCCTTGGGAAGGCTCTGCTCTGCCATGTGAGCAACCCAGGCACAGGGACACATCTCGGGAGACCAGCCCACGGAGAGGCCAGATCAGCCCCACGTCTGCTGTGACAGCAGCAGGAGAAACACTGACTGCCCTCAGACTGCCTTCTCTGCAGGTCCCAGCGTGAGCTTTCCAATGACAACTGCAGAGTCCCCTCTGCAGGAGTCGGTCCTGCCCAAACCTGTCCCCACTTCCAAGCAGCCCCTTCACTCCTTGAGAGCTTCCTAAGCCAGCAGACCCCCATCCTCCTCCATCTCCACCACAATGAACAGCACCAGCAGCTCTCAGTGTTAGGTGTCCAGCACAGACACCATTCCCCCCTCCTGGATCATGCTGTTTGCTGGATTTGTGGAAGCAGGAATGGGGGAAGCGGCCATGGAAGGAATAATACCTTAAGACAGTTAAGGGAAAAAATACAGAACCACAACACAAACCCCAAACAGTGTGAGTATGTAAACATTTCTCCAGCCACAACGTAATTAATGCAGAACATGCTGGGATCTTGATCTTCTGATGCAACACGGGCATTACTTTTGTTCACTTGTCCAGCTGGGTTTTTGAAAGCCATCTCTTTTCCTGCATTCCACAACAGAAACTTTACACCCACAAAACCTGGTACCATTTCATTTTATTCTTCCTGCCTTTATTCTATTTATTTATTCAGCTAGCCAATGTGAGAGGCTGTAAATTGCACTGCTACTTAAGTCACAGGGGGAATTCCTTTAAACATAAGTAAAAACTCATAAATAACTTCCTGCAGTCAACAATGCCTTCATTTTTTTCTCTGCTTTCCAACTAATCTTCCAGCTAACAAATCAAATCAAGTACCCAAACGTAATTATTCTGTTGTGATAATCATCTCCTTATACTCAGAGCATACCTCGGTTTATTTCTTCTCAAATTAAAACTATCAGAGAGGCTTGGGATGGTGGGAGAGAGAGGAGGAAAGGTTATGAGTCATTGATAAATAGAAGGTACAACAAGGAAACTCTTCAACTTGACCAAAGTCCTGCATCTTGAGCAGAAGGTAGGCCTTTTTGTGCTAGGTTGGTAAAAAAAAGTGATGCCAAATCCAATTTAGACTCACTTTTTATTAGTATGACTCATAGTACAGTTTAAGGCAATGAAGTGCATTATATAAAAAAATAAAATAGATGATTTTAGAACCGGGACAATTCCCCTAAACTTGCTGCAAGCAATGCAGCTACAAATAAATCCAGGAACCAATCTGTGACAAAGTTGGTAGAAAGGCAAGAAAACTTCACAAAATGTAAACACACAGGACAATGTGGGGTGAACATTTATTTAGCCTTCCACGAAATTAGCAGTTTGTCCTGTAACTAGCCCTCAGCACTTCCAAACCTCAGCACTTCCCCACCCCTGCTGTGGGCAGTGACAGAACCTGGTGGTCATTCCCACCAGGATGGAGGTCAGGGATGAGTGAGGGAAATGCCCCAGGGGAACAATCCCACCCACAGCCACGGCCCCACTGCTGCACACCATCAGACCACGGAGTGATGGCCAGCACCAACAGCGGGGCCAGCAGCATCAGGTTAAAAATAAACCCACAGAAATAAACTTGCCTTGGCTGCCAGCCTCCTGAGGATGCAAAGGCACAGGGCTGGTGGGGAGCAACAACAGCCCCGACACCATCCCTGTGTATCCAACACAGCAAAGGGACAGCGTCAGAGGGGAGGAGGTAAGAGACCCACCACGGGCGTGGAAATGCGTGGGAGTGGGAATGGAATCCCACAGCAATCCCAGCAGGTGAGTGGCAGCCCGCCCAAGCACATCCTCATCCTCCCCAGAGCACAGCTGGGGAAGGCAGAAGCTGCCACAACCCATATGGGGATGTGAAACTGCAAGGCAGGGTCCAGGAAAACAGAGCTGGAGGGCAGCTGGTAACCCTACTCTGCATCATTTTCTTTTATTTCACTGCTTTATTTTGTCATCTTTACACAAAACCCCCGTGACACGTTTTTCCATGCAAACACCTTTGGTAAGCCTTTGAAAATGTGCAGGTTTGAAAGAGAGAAACCATAAGCCACGCCAGGCAGGCTCAGCCATTCCCAGTTAGGACATGGGCACTTCAGAGGACACCCAGCTCATTCCAAAGGCTGCAGGTGTGGGAGCCCAGGGTGTTGAACAGATCCCTGCTCACACAGCTCCAGCAGCACCCCCCTGGCCAGCCCTGTGCCTCACCAACGCAGCCACACCTCAAAAACAAACACCTGGATTCCCTCATCTCACCTACAGGATTGCTTGTGTGTTACAGAGTTCAGGAAGGGACAGCAGAGCCACTTGGAAAGTGGTTTATTTCATTTTTTAAATTAGCTAGTCTGGCTGCTTAAACCCTTCAGGTGAAAGGGGATTAAACTTCAAACCCTGATGTATTCTTCAACGAGGACCACCATTAAACTGCTGACAGATGATTCCCCCCCACAGCACACATCACAACGTGAGGAAACCCTCCCAAGCCCAGGCTGCAGCCATGTGTTGGTGCAGGGAGGCAGGAGCAGCTCAGCACAGGTCCCAGAGCCCGACACATGCCATGGCTTTCAGCAAGGGAGGGATGGCCACCAGGCCACCAGCCACAACTCGGGAAGTGCCTGCAGCATTTCCCTCCCAGCAGACCTCACCTGAGTTTTCTGAGGGCTGTTTTTTTTACTTCGATATATTTGTTTGATGCATTTCAAGTGATAGATTCCTAACACTGTATGATGGAAAGTGATTTTTAAAGAAATGCTGTGATTTCAACATGAAAATGTTCATTTAGTGATTCAGATGAAAAAATCCACAAGAGATTTTACACAAGCAGAGGCTCCCAGAGCTGATGGGGAGCAAGAGCCACAGGGCTCTCATCCATTTTAGACACACAGCACAGAATCACAGAATGGTTTGGCTTGGGAGGGGTCTAAAGATCATCTTCCAGGGTCAGGGACACGTTCCACTAGACCAGGTTGCTCCAAGCCCTATCCAAGCTGACCATAGTCTTGGCCAGCTCATTTAACCTGATGCTCTTCAAAATGTTTTGAAATCCTTAAATAAAGACCTCTTAGCACATTTATATCGGCAGCTTAAACTCCCTAACACTCCCCTCGCACAAAGTTTACATTAGGAAGCATAATTAAACAGCTATTGGACTGATTCTGTGCCTGCTCAGTAAGTATCAGTACCTTGGTAACTTCCTTATGACTTTACAGAGTTTCCTGTAATTCCCAGGGAATTACCAGAGTTTCTGGGTACACTTTTGTGCAGGTTATTTCAGGGTTTTGGCACTTAGCTTGTAGCACATGAACATGGCATCACTCACACAAGCCAACACCTGCACGACTCCCTAAGAGCAGATATGAAGTGCTGGGGGCCTCAGAGATTCCAAAGGATGGCCACTGAATTCACATCCAAACATCAGTTTGTTATGGAAATGCTGTTCCCAGTGCCCTTTCCTTCTGCAGAAGCCAACAGGGAAAGACATGGTGTACCAGGGAAACTCCCAGCAGGGTTAGACGGGGTTTGGAAGAGACAAAGCAGAATACAAAAGGCCTCCAGGTTCTGGGGCTGGGAGGTTTTGGGGCTGCTGAGCTCTGACTTCGGCCAGAAACCTGGAGCATCCTGGTAACCCCACAGCATCCGTGGAGATGAGACATTTACATGGGATATTGGGAAGGAATTGTTCCCTGGGAGGGTGGGAGGCCCTGGCTCAGGGTGCCCAGAGCAGCTGTGGCTGCCCCTGGATCCCTGGCAGTGCCCAAGGCCAGGTTGGACATTGGAGCTTGGAGCAGCCTGGGACAGTGGGAGGTGTCCCTGCCATGGCAGGGGTGGAATGGGATGAGCTTTAGGTCCCTTCCCTTCCAAACCACTCTGGGATTCCCCGAGTCTGTGAAGCAGCAGTGACCCTGCAGTGGCCATGAGCTGTGGGGTGTCTGCCCAGCTGGCACCACACCTGCTCCTGCTGTGGGGCAGGGGTACCTGGCAGGAGCTCAGCAGGAGAGAGGATGGAGGTCAGGACCGACTGAACATCTCAGCTTTACGTGGTATGTATCCTGCCCAGGAAGCAATGTATTTTTCATGACTTTTTTTTTCTTCTATCTGCTATTTTCAAGTACCAAAAAACCTACTGGACACGGAGCATCGTTATGCACACTGCAACCTGAACACAGCAGGAAATTTTAACATTTCAGCTGCGTGCACAAAACCCTCTAACCCATGTATATTTTATTTGATTTACTGCAATACTTCCATCTCTTGAAAGTAATTTTTTCTCTAAAGCGTAACTGCTTAATTGGCAAGTGTACAAAATATAATTACACTGCATACAAGTTACAATATTGCTTATGGGAATATCACTGTTGATGCATTCTGCTTTATTTTGTGTTTAATCTCTATTAAGAGATCTGTGTGAAAATAGCAAGGTACTCTTGATCTTATAAACATGACATGTAGTTCAGTCATTTCCCTGCCTAACCAAAGCTCAAACAAATCCAACTGAAAGACAACAGAAAATTCCCGGGCTAGCCTGGCATGCCCAAGCTAATAAATTTCTTATATTCTCCTCTAAAGAAAGTGCAGTCCACAGGACACTTTAAAAGAAAATCCCCAACGTCTCCAGGCTGAGGTTTGTCACATCCATTACACTCTGAGAGCGATGGAAGGACGTGGCACACAGGAAACCATGGCTGTGTGTGACAGCATTAGGGGGGTTTATTACATTCCCCACAAGGGCCTTTGCAATCCCATCTTTTATAATGAAAGGATGAAGAAGTAGCACAGCGACGTGGCTGTGCCAGCATGGGGAGCAGTGCCTGGTGCTTGGCAGCAAAACCTCTCACCTTCTGTGCCCCTGGCTCTGCCAGCCAGGCCAAAGCCATTCCCAAACTGCAGGAGGATGTTTTGAGGGAGGTTTATGTTGGGTATTAGGAGAGGGTTCTTCCCCTCGAGGGTGGTGGGGCACTGAGCAGGCTCCCCAGGGCACGGACACAGCCCCAAGGCTGCGTTTGGACAACGCTCTCAGGGACAAGGCGGGATGTGATTGTTGGGGTGTCTGCAGGGCCAGGAGCTGGACTGATGATCCCTGTGGGTCCAGCTCAGGAGCAGCTGTGGGACCCTTCCACCAGCCCCAGAGCTGCTGCCCACACTGTGAGCACTTACACCCAGGAGTAAGTTACTCGCAGGAGGAGATGCCCTGTGCAGAAACGGGTCCCACTGCTCTGACAGACACCTACCATCGGCACGGTTTAAGTGCCTTAAAGGTTTATTTCATTTGCTTGAGTAATGAGATTAATGTTTGTTTGTTTAAGCTAAATCATACAAAGGCAAACATCTAAATGTCCTTAATTCAAGGCATTAGCCCAGGCTGTGTTACCATGTGAGCCCATCTCACTGTCCTGCTTTTAATTGCACCAACAAATTCCTGCTTTGCTCCAGCTCCTCTCCCAGAGATCAGACAGCACAGGGACACCTCAAGCAGCCAAATAAACCAATCAACATTGTCAGTTTGACATTCTACCACTCCTTGATTTCTATGCCACTGGTTTTTAACATATTTGACTTCTAGATCTAAAAACCCAGTGTAAACCCAGCAGATATAGACCTCTGTATATGTATTTTTAAATAGAGATGGGCATGATAAACCTCTGTGCATAGATACAGGGGTAGATATACAGGTGGATACAGATATATAAAGATATACACACATACAGAAGGGATATGAAACAATGTTCCTGCCATAACAGCTCCTGCATACTCAAGCACCACACGGACTGGAGCCCAGCAATCCCACAGACTTCCTCCATGAATGATGGATGAGATGGGCAGACCCACCTGCAAACTCACCTAAAAGCAGAGTAAACCTGCAAACATCCAGCTGGACATCCCCACTTCAAAATGAAAATAAACATGCACACAAAGGCATTGCTTTCGTTCCTAGCACTACCCCAGCAATGTACAATTAATGCTTACATCTGAATTTGATCTGTTTTGGTCAGTTTTCACTCTTCTGCTCATAGGTTTCTCACCAGGGACAGAGTTTTCTGATGTACCATGGTCACCAAGAGCTGGCTGGGAGCTTGACTAAATTCTGCACAATTAGATACAGCAAGTGACTATCAGAAAAAGGAACCCTCCCTCCCTCATTTCCTTCCTGCACCTAAATTAACTCTCACCTGACCCAGGCATTGGCCACAAAATGGACCAATACTGTCCCTGTGAACTTCTCACCCCGTGCCAAGCACCTGGTGTTGGCACAGAGGTAATCATCCCTGTGACAGATACAAGGCATTTTTGAAGGAAATGGTGGGAGATGAGGAACCTGTGATCTTTCCTGAGTGCTCAAGGTCCTGTCCTCCCCCTCCAGACAGAGGTCTCCTCTCTGCAAGTCACCCTCAGGAAGAAAATCTGTCATGCTGATGCTTGGGATCTGCAAATCCCTAGATGTTCTCATTTAAAGGATGGGCTTTCATGGATTCTGAGGTCAGAAGAGACCCCTGTGATTTTCCAGCCTGACATGCTGGACACTAACTTACCCAAATCAATCCCTGCTTGAGCCTCACTCACTCCAATGAACAAACATGCCTGAACTTGGCATTTCCAAAGGTGGAGAAATCACCAGCACCTTCAGCAGTCTCCTCCACCACCATCAGTGCTGAAACCACAGACCTTAGCTCTATTCTTCTCCTGGCTTCACCTTCCAGCTTTCAGGTCTTGTTAAAACTCTGCCTGCTAGACCCAAGAACTCCTTATTACTCAATTTCTTTTCCCAGTGACAACACTAATTCCCTTAAATTAATTACCTTCTAGCATTCTCCTGGATAAGTCAGGCAGACAGAGGTCCTGGCCCCTTCCCCTGCATCCCTTCCTGGCTCCTTTGGCATTCCCACAGCCCTCCCCAGCCCCTCCTGGACAGGCAGCAGGGACAGGGTGGCTGCCACGTCCCTCCTCCAGCCTGGCAGCCACCTGCCAGCACAGACAAGGAGCACACAAGACCTTTGGCCATAATATCTTATTAGTGGTGCTGGCTCGTGACTCCCCGCTGCCCCATAACGACATGATTTCTCCAGACAGCATCCTGGAGCTACAGCCCGAGTTGTTTGCTCTGAGATAGAGGAATTTACAGTTGGCCATCTGAGAAATATTACCTGCTTGTAGCCAAGCAATACAAATTGCTGTCACCAGCAGTCACTCCTGTTTGTTATTTACCACTCTCCCAGTCTTGGTGACATTTCAAGCTCCAGCTGCGGTGACTCTCTGCCTTATCACAGCTTGCTCAAACATTAAGCAGAGTGAGGACAAAAATGAGTGTTCAGGGAGGCTTCTGGAAAGGGTTGCTTGGAAATTATTCCTGGTTTTACCACCGGATTTTGAGGCTTGGCCAGTTGCTTTGCACATCCCCAGTCCAAAGAATGCTGCTGTACCAAGCTGAATTTCTTGCTGAATTTTAAGGAAACAAACCCTCCTCAGTTACTTTTATCAATCCTATTCACGAGCTCTTTAAGAGAAAAAAGAAAAGTTGGTTCTCAGGGATGTGCTGCCCCTAAACCCATGCCAGTGGGAATCGAGTGCATCACCATCCTGCCTCCATCATCAAATAAATCCTCAGAATGCTTGCCCAGGACTCACATGGAGCTGACAGGTCTGTGGTGCTCAGCCTGGCCCATTTCCTGCTTTTCTAGAATAACACAAGGTGAGCGTGGCCACACTTCACAGGAACTCTTCAGTAGTTCAAGAATTAGTAAAAAATACACATTACTGGCTCAGTTTACTCTGTAAACCCCTTCAGTGAGAGGTATCAGGGCTGATAGCACGAAGGTCTGACTACAGCAGTGACTGCTCAACATTCACTTCTACCACAACATTCACAGGGACTAAACATATCATTACTTTTCCCCATCATAAAGTGCAATATTTATGATTTTTCTATTAACCCCACATGGTAACCCAGTTTTATTTCTAATATCTTACAGAACTGTTTGTTGTTCTCATCACTACCAGCCACAGTTTTCTTTCCATCCCTCTCCCGTAAGCTCTGATTTCTGGTTTTTGCTACTGATTCCCCTGTCAGGCACTTGGATGTGCAGACAAGGTCTGAGCTGGAGCACCCCAATCTGGCAGCCAGCACCTTAAAAAACCCAGAGCCCCAGCTGGGATGGGAATGGGTGAAGGTGGAACAGGCAAGCAAGAGACACCTGACCAGATTCTCCCTCCTGACACATCATTCAACTGAGTTTTTTCAGAAACAACCACAACAAAAATCAGTGGCCACAACCTCACTGCCTGTGGCTAGACCAGAGCGAGATCTCACCCCAGCAAAGGGTGAAGCTGAAGTCAGCACAGGTATTCATTCCAGTTTTAAGCTTTAGGACACCCTAATTCCAGGTTTGATGCTTCACTGTACCATTTCTGTATGAAAAAAAAGGGAAGATCTCAAACAAGTGGCAAATAAAAAATCTACATGAGCTTGTGCTGCAGGATCATGAAACTTCTGAGAACTATGAGAAAATGAAAACTAATGAAAAAGGGGTTTTTTTCCAGATATTGAATTGAAATTAATTTCATCCACAACTAATCACAGCAAAGCTTAAGGCTCTCAACTTTTAAATGTAACATCTACTATTTAGCTTAATTACTTTGCTTAATTTACTGCTTCCTTCCAACATCCCCTCTCAAGGAAAACCTGTTTTTCAACATAAAAATGACAAAAAACTTGACACTGTGTGACTACAGGTACAACCAGCATCTCTTCTATTTGGCCTCAGCTGTTTTTTAAAAGGGAATTTATTTGCAGGGTTTTCTGTCCAGCAAACCCCAGCAAAGGACATTCCCCACACCCCTGCAGCTGGTTTTGCTGATTTTCTACCCAACAATGATGTTACCAGCTCCAGCACTGTGCCAGCTGCATGGAAAATACTGGATTTACAGATTTCCATCTCTTCCCTCTGCCTCTTTTGGGGCCAATCCTGCAGTCCTTGTACACCTGTTACTATCCCAAAGGCCACCAGCATTTCAAAGGGGCTCGTCCATGCTCCCAGCCAGGGTCACTCACACCTTGCAGAGCCACATGTTTATAGGCATTACAGTAATAACCAAAAGCCAGGCTAATTTTGGAATATCCCACAATTTTGTGCCAACCTCTTCAGCACACAAGCTCCTCTTTTTTTTTCAGTGTGAATGGATCACTAAAAAAAAAGAAAAAAGATGATAGACAGCATCCATTACATATCTGTTATATTTAGCAACAGAAAATCCATCTGCATTATTCCTGGTCTCATTAAAGACTTGGCTCTTTGTAAATATTGTGTCTGTAATCCCCACGTTTTCCCTCCGAGCCTGCTTCAGGGGTCTATTTCTGTAATAATTGGTGTGTGTTGTTGCACAGAAACAGTGGCTGAGTGTCTGTCAACATTGCACCAGTGAATGTTCACAGGAGCAACTGCAGCACAACTCCTGTGGAAATCAGCTCCACCAGGCTCCTACAGCACCTCAAAAAACGCCCAGCCAAGGAACCCTGCACTCTACACCCGGGCCCAAAAAAAATGGTGGGATTTGGTAAACCCTGGTTTGGCCACTGTGGTGGCAAAGATCCTTCCTAATCCCACACTGCTCCTGCTGCTGGTGGAGAGGACCTGGGTGAAGCAGAACCCAAAACTCAACAACCAAGCAGGTTTATTTAAACTATATAAAACCTACTTCCATCAGGAGGGATGGAAAAGAGCACAGGGCATGTACTTTCAGCAGGACCAGTGTTTTTTATTGGCTTAAAGGATACATGAAATCACTGCCAGATAAGGCTAGAGGAGCAAATCATTAATAATTAAAATTTACAACTGATGCATTCAAGTAACTCGGGTTTTATTTAAATCTTACATGAAGTCTCAGAACAGATGGGATTTTATGGATGCCTATCAAGATGCCTACCTTGATCCAGCCTGGAAGACCATGTATGTGAAAAACAAAGCTGAATTATCCCAAATAACCCTGGCATGCATGGACACACAGCTCCTGCCAGCTCTGGAGCACAGGGACTCTAAAAGGGATTCCAGGGACTGCCCAGCCCTGGGAGAACCACAGAGCAGGGACAAGCATCCACGATCCCCCAGAGCATGCTCTGCTCCTGGCTGGGATTTCAGGATGGGCAAAAAGTCCCATCAAAACCCCCAAAACTGGCAACCCCACCAGGCAGCAGCACCGATGACCTCAGGGAAGGGTTGGTGGGTCCATCAAATCTGGTTCCAAGCGTGCTGAGCCCCCTCCACAGCTGCTGCAGGGGTCTGACAGCAGCTCCTTACCCACACTCTGGGAGCTACACTCATCTTCCCACTGGATAAAACATGTGAAACACCCAGAGTCACACCATCAATGGGAACGAGGCAGCGACCCACACACAGCACTTTGGGGCATCCTCTGCAGCACCCCAGCTTTGATGTTTTCCCCCAAAACACTGCCCTTGCTCTTCACCACGCTTCTCCTGACACAGGACACAACTACAGACCTCAGACCAGGCAAAGCAAACTCCATCCCACCCACACTGACTTTCAGATCACGCAGGTGCAAAACTTTCCACCACACATTTTTCCCCTCAAACTATTCCAGCTTTAGTTCTTTCTAATAATCCTATGGAAGTTCCAAATCATATAACCAGGCTCTAATAAATCACAGCTCAACCCAGGAAGAGTCTAAGGCAAAGCTGGGGGGAGCTTTGAGCTACCTGGTGTAATGGAAAGTGTCTCTGTCCATGGCAGGGGGTTGGAATTGGATGAGCTTTAAGGTCCCTTCCAAATCAAATTATTCTGTGATTCTATGAAAACATTACAGAGGAAAAAAAAAAAAACAAGTTTTGGTGGGAGGGCCCCCATGACCTTCCCACACAGCACCACCATGCTCCCTCCTCAGCAGATCAAGTCCAACAAAAAGCAAACTCCAATGTTCCACCTGCATTATCACTTCAGAGAGAAGAAACAAAAACTAAAAAGCTCCAGATGTTTATTGCTGGTTCTTAAAAAATCTCTGGGGCTCATGGTGCAAGAAAGGGGAGAGCACCCTTATAAAGCACCATTGCAGAACTAAACAAGTGACACTGATTCTTCTGTGCTCTGTCACCAAAACTCCTGCTGACTTCACACAGAACGTTATGTGGTGACTCCCTGGTAAAATGCCAAAATCTCAGTCTCCTCACCATGACGGGGCACAGCAGAAGGAGAAAATATGTGGGTGGTACAATGAGAAGATTTGGTTTCCAAGACCTTGTTGCTGCAGAGGATGGTCATGACATTTTTCATGCTTTCACCTAAATCTTATCTTGTTTCCTTTGGCAAAGGAGAAGGAGGCAAAAACCCAACTATGGGAACATGGCATAAGGAATGATAGGTGGCCCAGGCATATCTGACCGTGACAGGCTGCATTCTAGAATTACATCCTCATACTGGGTGTGACAAACTGCATTTCAAGTTACATCTTCCAGCACCACAAACAGCAATGGAGAAAACACCAACTCCTGCCTAAAACAGTTGTAGTTATCCCTGTAACCAGAGCAAAACCTGCAGTGACTTGCCAAAGCCTCCCCTCCAAATTTTCAGTGCTCCCTGCAAGAGGGGACCCCAAAAATCATCTTGCACCCTCTCTATCTAGCCTTTAATTCACCTGTGAGCCCTGACCATTTCTCCTTTCAGAGTCTATAATCTAAATACCCTTACAGCTGGACAGATGGATCTGAAAAAAAAACAAAACAACAATTTCTAGGCAGGTGTAAGTCATCAGCCCAAATTGAAGAGCTGCTCACCAGAAGCTCCATTCCTTACTTCTTTAACTTACCACAACCAAAATACAAAGCGAAGACAGGAACACTCACTAGATCTATGTAAGGAGTAAATGTGACACCCATCAGGTTTTATGAGACAGCATCAACCACCAGATCTTAACAAAACACTTGCCAATTGCCAGTGCTGTGCTCCGAGCAGCTTTTCAATTTCTTTTGCTTTAAACACGAAGTCTCTTTCAATTCCCACAGCTAGTGAACAGCCAGGGAAACTTACAGGGAAACACCCAGGGAAAATTAACCTACCTTTTCTGAATGGTTGGGCAAACCCAGATTCAGGGGTTTTTTTTTTTTATTAGTATATTTCATTCTTGCCAGAGTCAGCTGAACTGAAGAAGTTTTATTTGAACTGCAGCCAGCCTGATGGATAAATCAACTTTTCTGGCCAAAGGCATCAGTATGTTACTCCCAGCCCATGCCTGGGACCTCTGATGAGGCTGATGTTTTTCCTGATACAAGGAACATTATCACCAGACCCCAGTGACAAATCTGTGTACTGAAATGCCAGCGTTAAAGATGACAGTTTGTGCTGCACTTCTTGCTGTGGGGAAATTCCTTTGAGTGCTTTCCATCTAAAGCAGGAGTGAAAGAAGGGCACAACTTTGCCCTCAGAGGAGAGGGGGGATGAGAGGGAGCTGTCAGCAAAGAGGCTCTGGGGTGGCAGCTCCACAGGGCATCGAGCTCCAGAGCCACCCTGCCAGCCAAACCCCCAGATCCACGTGGGCTGGAAAACTACCTTAAAAAGCTGACAGCAAGAAAATGTCATCTATGACTTGTACACTATAAAATTGACAATAAAACCCTGGACCAGGGAAGCATCTCAGTCTGAAATTCTAGGAGGGAAAGGAAGAGTCAAATGCTCCTGCAATCCGTGCTCCTAAACACAGGAGAGTGCCACCACTCTGACTGAACCACCTTATTTTCTGTTCAGCTTTAGAAACACTTGGTTGTAACTTTGAAAGGGAAAGATATTTTGATTGCCCATGACTGGAGAGAGCTTGGATCAAGTGAGGAACAGCCCTCAGCCCCCAGATGCGCCCGAGCTTGCTAACGATGAAAGCCAACCTCTGTCCCCCCTAATGGCTAACAGGTGGGTTTCACAAACGCCTCCAAAAATAAAAAGCTCCTTTCTAAAAATACCACCCTGCATTCACAACGCCAGATTTTCCAGAAAAATACTGACCATAGCTGACGTTTCCCAAACAATCGCTTTTATGGGAACCTCGGGCTGCCCCTGCAGCAGAAAGTTTTGCGAGGCAAAGAACAGAAATCCTTGTTTAAGATTCGAGCCCCGTGGACGGACCCATTCCCTCAGCCAGCTCCGGAGCTCGAGCACAAATCAGCTTTATGGAAGTAACAGATTACAGAACACATCGCTACAAATATTTTTTTTTTTTTTTTTTTACTAGAGGATGCGTAATTGAAATGTCTGAGATCCAACATTCACCTCTGAATTCATAAATACCTCATAGTATTCCAAACACACTCTCCTATAATGAGACCGTCTTCAATTTTCCTTGGTAAAGAGAGACCTTTAAAGAATGCTAAAGCAGGTCGGCGCCCTTATGCACTGATGGAAACAGGAACAAAAGCATTTTGTCACCAGGCATCTCGTCTATCATTATTTTCCTCACTCTGCTTAAACAAACCGAAAAGTACGTGCCTTTTCTTCCTCCCCCCTCCCCAAATATCTGCAATAACTGCGATTTCATCCCGAAGGAAAGGCACCATCTGTATGGAAACAAGGGACCGTTACACCGAGCCGTCACCGCCGATCGCTTCTTTTCCTGCCCCACTAATGTTTTTTAAAACACAGGATTAAAATGTCATCCCATCCCTCCCGTTCTGGGGAGCCGTGTGTATTCCTCTCCTCTGGTCACGGTATACTTAATCAAGTGTGAATGATTAAAGTACTTCAATTAGAGCTACGTACATTCATCGCAGGCAATTCAAAGGCAGCGCAGAAGTGTAGCTGAAAGAAGAAATTACTTCTACTACTTTGAGATCTCCATCTCCTACTTTCCTCCTCCCCAGCACAGCCAGAGCCCTGGGACCCAGCAAAGTACCAGGCGCTAAGCTCCAGCCAGGATTTACCTTAGGGGCACGTCCCTCGGCAGGACAAAAGGCTATTCTTTCCCCCTCAGCAAGTCCTGCAAGTTTTGGGGGGGAAATGTTATTTTTTTTTTTTTTTATCGTGGGGCGGAGGGGTGTGAAAAGAACAATCTCAGCGCCTAAATCCACGCACCCCCTCTGATTTTCCATTCTGGTGATACCAGGGAAGGGTTTAAAATGGCCAAATCGAGGTTGGGGGGGGGGGGGAATATACGTAATAAATAAATAGTGGGGAAATTATTCTGAGCTCTGGCGGAGGGGTACAAGGTGGGAGGGAAGGAGCGAGGCGCGGCCCCGCGGACACCGCGCACCTCCGCGGGTTAGAAGCGTGGAGAGTTGCTAAGTGACTGAGGGGCGAGCGCGGTTATTCAGCAGTAATAAAATAATTTTTGAAAATATTGAAATTAAAAAAAAATAAAAATACTGAACCAAATTCTCCCCCCCGTAATCTACCTAAAATTCAGATTTTAAAAAAAAAAAGGCAATAACTAAATACACTATTTCCCCCCCCCCCAAAAAAAAAAAAATTAAAATCGCAGCGCAAGACGGCGGCTGCTCCGCGTCCCCCGGAGCATCGGCCGCGCCGCACCGCGGGGTTCCCCCCTTGCCCAAACTTTCCTGCCGCCGCCGCCCCGTTAATCCCCCGGCAGATGTTGTCGGCGGCTCTCGGCACTAAGTAAACAATGCGGGGCCCGGCACAACAAAAGATTTCCCACTTCACCCCGCCGCTCCGCGCCCACCCGCGCAACTTGCGCGGCCGCCTCCCTCCACCATCATATTTCCACCTACCCTCCCTTCCTCGTTTTTTTTTTTTTTTTTTTTTTTTTTTCTGCCTCCTCTGTCCCCCTCGCCGGTGAGGCTGACTAAAGCAAAGATGTCCTCGCTTTTCCCTTGTCCTCCTCGCCGGGAAGCGCAGCCGCCGCCGCTCCCTTACCTGCTCCCGGCCGCCGCCAGCCCCGCGCCGCTTTCACCGCCGCATCCCTTCCCGCATCCACCGCCGGGCTCTGCTAGCCGGAGATCCACCTTAAAAACGCCACCCGCTCGCACACCGCACAAAAAAAAAAAAAAAAAAAACCAAAAAAAAAAAAAACTTAATCCTTCCCCCCCACCCCCCCTTTCCCCGCTCTCCTGCTCCGCCCGCCGCCGCGCCGGGAGCGGACGGGGGCACCGGAGCCCCGCAGCAGCAGTGGAGAGGATGCTAATTGCAACTTGGGGGGGAGGGCCGTTCTTCCCCCCCCCCCTTCCTTCTTCCTCTTTTTTTCCTGCTCTTTTTTTTTTTTCCCTTTTTTGTTTGGTTTTTTTTTTTTTGTGTTTTTTTTTTTGGTTTTTTTTTTTTTTTTTTTGGTTGGGTTTTTTTGTGGTTTTCTTTAAGCCAGAAAGTGCCCGGGCGGCGTTGGGCGGAGCGGCCGCTCCCCCTCGCCACGCTGGGTGAGCGGAGAGCGAGGAGAGGTAGAGGCTCTCACTGCCTCGCTTTTTTTTTTTTTTTTTTTCTTCTTCTTTTTCTCTCTTTTTTTTTTTTTTTTTTTTTTTTTTTTTTTTTTTTTTTTTTTTTTTTGGCAATAGGCGGGGTCTCTCTTTGCAAACCAATGACACAAACCCACATGGACCAGCCTCGCCCCCTATAGATACTCTTCACTACAAATAGGCTCTCTCGGGGGATTAGTGGATCAGCTAAAGTACAAACAGACGCAGCGAGCGAGGGGCGGGGGGGCGGGAGGCGCCGGGGGTGGGGGCCGGCACCGGGACCGTGCGGGGCAGGGCAGGGGCTCGGCGGGGCTCCGGGGGCGGGGAAGGGGCTCCGCGGGGCGCGGCGCCTGTTGCGCTCGGCGGCGGCCCGCGGAGGGGCGGGGAGGCCGGGCAGCAGCGGCCGCCGCCGCCGCCTTTGTTCGGCCACCCGCGCCCGGCCCGGCTCCGCGGCAGCGCGGGCACCGCCGCCGGCCCCGGGGGACGCCCGGCTCGGCCCCCGCGCCGCGCTCGCATCCCGGCCCCGCGCCGCGGCCGCGGCGGATGAAGGCCACCGGGGAATAGAGGCCACCGGGTGTGTTGACACCCCCGGGGCCGCGGGGCTGCCGCGTCCCCCCCGTTCGCTGTGAGCGCGGTGTAATCGCGGCGGGGCGTTCGGCCGGGTGCGAGAGGGAGCGAGAGCGCGCTCGGCGCTGCATCTGTTTGTGTTCCGCGTTACCCCGTAGATTTGGGAATTAATGTTTTGACAGACGTTCTTCATCTGCTTATCACAGGAATGTGGGCAGGTGGTGATCCCATCTTTTTTGTTGTATAATCATCGAGCCTCCTGCATTATATATATGTGTATATCCCATGCTTCTCAATCAGCCTGGGAAACAGTACATTCCTTTTCCACTCAAATAAAACCCTTGAACCAGCTCAATTGTCCATCACAATAAATAAGCTAGCTTCAGTTTTTGTGGGTGGAATTACACGGTTAAGGGCCTAAAGATCTTGATTCTTATGAGCACGTTGTGCGTCCTCAGTGGATGTTTACACCACGTCCATCATTTGTCCTCCCAGCACCTGCTGCCAGGGGCTGCTGCCACTGTCCCGCAGAAGCTGGAGCCTCACGTGGCCTCGGCTCACCAGGATTCCCCGTGGTGACAGTGCAGAGATGGCCACAGCTGTGGCCACCCTGTGACACCCAGGCTCTGCACGATGTGGGTACAGCCAGGCACCTCAATGGTGATTTTAGCAAAACTCAGCAGCTTTCAGCTGGAAGATGCGTCTGATTCTGCGCTTTTCCCTTTGGCAAAAGTCCCTCCAAAGGGAAAACTCCGCTTGCCTGGAGGAAACCTCAACATGAAAATCACAATTTCCGTATTACTGGGACTTCTTGCATTTCCTTCATGGGCAGCACTGCTAACTGTCAAAATATTGTGGGCAGCTCCTTTGCACGTGGGACGTGGGCTGCAGTGGACGAAGGGATTTGCACTGACCAAGGCCTTGCTCCTGGCATTGCAGTGGAGATTTTTGTACACCACAACCCTGCTCTCTCTTTGCTTTACCCAATTTGCTTTGTTAAACATTCCACACAAATTGTATGGGGGTACCGGGCAGGAGCACAGCAATTGCTTCCAATAAATAACCCTGAGTTCATGATGTAAACAAAGGCAGTTGACATAAGTTGAGGCCAAAGATACAAATAATTATTTCATTACCAGAGCAATTAGGTTACAGGTTGTAAAGGAGAAAGCTCTGAAGCTACACATCTTCGAGTTTAGCAGGGGGCAATCCTCAGGCATGTGGATTTTTCTTCAAACTATTTGGATTGCGATCGAACATTCATCAAGTGTGAAATAGCCTTTGTAATGAGATGCTCGGAAAGAAGATACACAGTGGGTTCAGTGGGAGGCCTGGAACGACGGGGGTTTAACTTCAAATTGCAGCTTTTAAAACTTCCATTCAGCTGCTGTCCAACCTTGAAGGAGCTTCAGTTCCTCCAGCGCCTCACTGGTTCGTGTGAAATTTAGTGTGTGCTCAGAGTGAGGTGTTTTGGCTTCCCAGAGCTTGGGAGCAGCAGTTCTGTGACAAGTGGAAGAATTAACAGCCCAAGAGGAGGATTGTTCTGCTGTGTGCAGGCACAGACCAGACCTCTCTCCTGGCCTCTTTCCTGCAGGTTGTTTCTAGATTTTTACCCAACTTCTGGCCTGATGTTTCAGGCAGTTACTGAAAAGAAAGGTTCCACACATCTCGGAGGCACCCAAGCTTATGGACTAACTGGGGATGGCTGTGCTGATAATCCCTGCTAGGAGAAAAACAGTCCCGCTGAGGGATGCCTGCAAAGCAAATCCAAGCTGTTCCTCTGTTCCATTTATTTTAATTTATCAGTAGCTATACTGAAAAGTTCCTGGTAACAATTAAGGACCAAGCTCTTCCAGCATCATTTTTTGTGAAATCAAATGAACTTTTAAAAATGCGCTTCCAACAATCTCTTCCAGTATGAGAACTGGGTGTTTGGGGTGCAGGATTTCCACAATGCCCCTTTTCCCTGCCAGCCAGGGCTCACCTCCCCTGCTGGAATAATGCTGCTCACCCAGTGTTGCAGCTTTACCCACTAAAACATAACAGAAAGTTTGCAGCCCCTGTGTCTGCACTGGTTCTATTTGATGAATTTGTAATTATTTTTAGTAAGGGATGACATGCTTCTGTTGTGAATAACTTGTTTTCCCTGAGCAGGGGATTCAGGGGAGTGGTGATGTCGGGATATTGTTTCCTGACCCACATGCTGGCTCCGAGCAGCTGAGCACCCATCACACGAGGCTCCGCCAACCGGGAGCAAATCACACTTTGCCTCTACCCTTCACCGACACGTCAGCCTGGGAGCAGCACCTCCTGCTGCACTGCTACGGCTGGAGGAACTAAGAAAATAATAACAATAAATAAAATTTACAGCCTGCTTTTCATAAAAGGGTTGATTTGCAGATGCAAATGTGGGCCTTGATCCTGCAAAGATGATGCTCCTGCGTCGCTTTTATGTAGCGCGAGGAGTTGCGGTGACTTCAGCTGGATGACTCTCAGTGCATAAATTTCAGTGCCAGCATCTCTTTCCCTGCAGATTTAGAGTATCTGTTGACTAGAATAGACCAGTTATTTTACTGCTCCAAGTGTTTGTGCAACTTAGTTACTCGGTGCTAGGCAGGAACAGGCAGACACAAATCCTGCCTCCATCCTTCTGAGCTGCATTTGATCGTTAGAAATGAGATTTGGATGCGAGGAACACCGAGTATCCAGCACCAACATCAATACCCCATTTATTTTTTACCAGTTTTTAAAAAGGTAACTGGTTTGGAGCAGATACGCTGGCTAGGTTATAATGGATAATCATTACAATAATTGAGAAGGTGCTCATGGTTTTTTTACAAATGGGTGGCAGGAAACACTTGTTTTCTAGAAATGTAAGTCAAGAGTTTGGTTCATCTGCCTGTAATACAACTCCAATAAGCAGGAATATGAATACAGTAAGGCATTTTCCTTAAAGGCTTTTGTGAGTGTAAATTTGGATCAATGGAGAAATTGACTGATTTATTTTCCCACGTACACCACTTTTAATATCAGCACCCTATTTTAACTTGAAAATGCATTGAAAGAAGCACATCCTTCATTTCACTGTGATTGATGCAAACCAGAGATGGATTTGTTCCAAAACATATTTGGTAAACTGTTCTGGACCTGAAAATTTAGAAGAAGCATTCTTTTTCTCATAGTTTTGATCTCACACCAGACTGACACGAGTGTATAAGCACCATCAAGAACAATTACTTCTAGTGGGGAGCCAAAATTCCAACATTTGGTATCAGTCTTGTGAAAGCAAGTTCATTAGGAGGATGGTTCACATCACTTTTTATATTATTTACTGTAAGGGTGTCATCCAGTGTGAGGGATTGCACTGGTAGAAAAAAATTGCTCTTAAAGGCAGTGTATCATCTTAGATCAGCAGCTTCCCCCTCCATTTTAGGATCAGTTTTTAGAATTTAATTACTGCAACACTATTTGTTTCACATTTAAAAGATTTTCAACCCAGACTTGGAGTTTCCTATCACAACAGTAACTTAATACAAGTGAAAAGAACTCATTCATGCCACAAGCTCTTGGTGGGAAGAAGGGTAGATGCATTTATCTTTTTTTTTTTTTTTTCTGCTTTAAAAGCACAGTGTATCTTGCTTGTCATCATGAAAAAGAAACCGCCAAGGCAGGTTTCAACATGAAAGTTGCCAGGAATTACAGTTCTCAGTATTCCATGGGAGTATCTCAAGTGGATTCCTTACGGGAGATGACTCCTCTTGCTGCCTTGGTGCTTGAGATGCTGGGTCCCCATGTGTGATCCCACACTGCTGTGAGTGGTCAGTGTGCTCCATAAGGGTCCTGAGACCCCAAATTTTCCCTGGTCCTGCCCTTCCAGCCCTCTGCCTCTGGGAGCAGGACTTGCACATCCCTGGCGATGTCCTGCTGCGGGGTCACGCTGGGCTTTGAGCTCCTGCTTGGGAAAGTGTGGGTTATTTGGAGCCTGGGCAAAAACTCTCTCAGCTCTCCCTAATTTTGAAAGAAAACCACGCCCGCTAAAAAAAAAAAAAAAAAAAAAAAAAAATAGCCGTTTTTGCTCAGCTGCTGCTGCAAGTGCCTCCAGGAGCAGTTGGCTCCTCTGGGCCCCGGCCACGCGCTCCCAAGCCCTCCCTGCCTCCTCCTGCTGCCAGCACCAGCATTTGTGCAGCTGCAAGGTGAAGTGGATCAGGGAACGGATCCAGCTGAGCACTAATCCTGGGAAAGAAGGGGGGAGTGGGAAAAAAAAAAACAAAACCAAAAAAAACACCTTATTTTCAGCTGGATCTGTTGCCCAGGCTGGTTCTGCCTTCAGCCTCGTGGGATGGGTGCTCACGCCACGAGAGGCTGTGGTGGGAGGAAGGAGCAGCCGGGGCAGGAGCAGGGCTGGGTTTGTGGCAGCACTGGTTATGCTGCCTGAGGAGCATTTGTCAGGCTATGACCTCGTGTTAATGTATTACTGTGCCTGTGCCCCGTGCAGGGGAGGTGACAGAACCATGGGGCTGCATTCTGCAGGATCTGGGGGAGAAAAGGCCCTGGTGGAGTCCACGTTTCTCCTTTAAATACAGGCATGTGGTTGTGGTGGGGAGATAAGCACGGGTTGGCAGGAAATGGGGTACCCACACATCATATCAGAATTTATGAAGCCTTTCCTAGCTTCGACTGCAGCAACAAGTGGGCTGTAAGACAAGCAAAACACCTGGGATCCCCTAATACAATATCTAAAACAATTTAGTGCAGCACTACATTGATCGTAATAGTAGCAGTTGTGTTGTAATCTGGGCTCGGCATCGTACTTTCCTCACATCAAATTAAATATAGATTTTGAGTGATTTCCACAAAGTTGCACAAATTTAGGGGCTGGGTGATGTTTTATATAATATGTTGGTGTTATCCCTTCTTGGAAAATTTACTCCCATTGAGAAAGAAAAAGATTTCCATGCTGAGAACTCTTGAATTGAATCAATGATTAGAACGAGGCAATACATATTACTTCTGCCCTACTACAGCCACTGAATTCAAATCGGTGGGAAATTCTCAAATCCATTTCCCTTTGCAAATATGAGCAAAAGGATGCCAACATACAACAAAATTCTCTTTTCATAATCCTGTTGTGGGTTTTTTTTACCCCTGCATGTGTGTGAAATCACTAGGCAGAACTGTTGGGGTATTTTTATTCCCATTTTCTTCAGTTTATATTCTTACAGGTCTGGAGAAAAGCCTCGCAGAGTGCATGCACATTTGTACACCCCCTCCATAAAACATCTTAATGTCATCGCTGCATGAGCAGAATTGTTCTGCTGATAGAACACAGGGCTGATGTTTAATCTTTCCAGGAAAGTTTAATGAAAGGTGCTTGAATCAATCTGTCTGGTTTAAAGTTTGAAGGGCATTTGGATGCCCTAATTTGATGTATGTGCCAGGTGTTTCTAAACAAATAGTTATCAGATAAAGACACTTCCTGCTCCCTCTCCCTTATCATGGACTTCCTCAACCTTTACCTTCCATAAACTCCAGCTTGTTTCAATGGCCTCTGTTTCCAACATCCTGTAATATCTTAATGGGGAACTCTACAGCACCCAGCCTCTAATTCTATAGTTGTTATTGTTTTGTAAATTAGTTATGGGGAGATTTAACGTTTTAATATTGACAGAAAACTGTCTGGTTACAAAATGAAAGGGTGGACTGGGCATTCCAGACACTGGGAATGCCCCTGCATGGGCATTGCTGGTGCCTGCAGTGAAACGTGGGCTTGTGTTCCTCAGCCCCGACTGACGGAGCCTTATTCTCTCTGTCACTCACTGTTTGAATTACAGTCACGCCTGGGGCATCATCTGAGATCTGTCTGCAAAAGAGCTGGCCAAAGGGGGTATGACAGATGTCTGAAACCCTCAAGGGTGTGGGAGAGGGAATAGGGAACGAGGATGAATTCTTATAACACGAGAATCTATCAAATCATCATTACGTACCAGCTTTTATATCTGAGCTTCATTTCTTGTGGTACAAAATTAAATGGTGCACCCAAAATGCTGCGGAGCCAAATCAGCTCATGGGGCTGAAATAATCTTGTATACAGGTCCATCGGGGGTTACTGCCCAGGGCCATCTAGGCACAGTCTCTGGGTTCATGCTGCTGGGATCTGGGAGGGATATTTCTGTTTCTCAGAATTTGCCCTGGGGCATTCAGTGCAGCCCTGTTAGAGACAAGGGCTGGGGTGAGGCTGAGCAAAGCTGGCCCAGCCAGCAGCTCTGACCTCGTCCTCCTTGTGCTGGCTGTCCTTGGGAAGATCATCCCAGTCCCAAAGCACCTGCAGGCTGGTGAGTCAGAGAGGTACCTGGGGAGCAGAGATGAAGTGCAGAGTCCCTGGGCAGGCAGGAGAAGCTGCTTCCCGGCCAGCATCCTCCTCAGCAGAGCCTGCAGTCTCCTATGCTAATTAGGAACTTCCTGGCATAAAACTGAAGCAGTGCAGCCCTGCACGAGGCCCTCCAAGGATTTCAGTGCCTGGAAGGCATAAGTTGCATTTCATTGATAGTACAATTGTGTCTTAAATCTCTGTGGTCACCAGAGATGTAGCAAGCGTGGTGTCAGCTCGGGAGCGAGCGAGGGAAATGCAGATAAGGCGGTGTGGGTACACAAGTACAAAGGGGACTGAGCTGGGTGAGCCTTGTACCCTCCACTGCCACCCAAGCAACCCAGGGCCACCCAGCACAGGCTCCTGTGTAGGGCACCACCACCACATGAGACTGGCACTGCATCTGGCTGGGAATTTAAAAAAGGAACATCGTCCCACAGGTCAGTTGGGTGTTTGGGAGTGATTCTGCCCATGCACGGGCAGCAAAGGTACCTGCACTCAGCCTTCCGATTCTGCATTTGGACTGAAGGGTTTCTTATGGGGAAACCAAAGCCCTGTAGCCAAATCTCAGCCAGCCCTGCCAAAAGCTGCTCGTCACCAGGTTAATTCAGAACCACAAAATCACAGAGCAGTCCCAGCTGTTGTGTGTGTTGAGGCACAGGACAATCCACCTGAAAACAGCCACTGTCACAGCAGGGACTGCTACAGACAGGATTTCTGGGTTTTTAAACTGAAGCAGTTGTACATTGGAAGTCCTTTTTTTATATAATTACTCTGGTGTAAACATATCCTGTACCTATTTTCCTTTCCAAACTGGAAGAAGCTGCACTGGTGTCTGCATTTCTTTTAGCAACTGAATTGTGTCCCCAGGAGGATTTTTGGTGCTTTAACAGCAACGTTATCAAAGCAAGAGACTTTTGTGGTGAAGACCAGTCCTTAGTTTCTAAGTAAGCATTTTCATTTCTTACTTGGCAGTAAACAAGCTGTAGGAATTCGATTCTTTAAAGAGAAAGATCAAAGGCACAGAAGATCTGGCCTCTTACATTCCTATTTCCTGAATAAACTTCAGAACACAGCAGACAGAGAAATCAGACAATGATTAAAGTTTGAAAAGACCTCTAAGATGCCTTCAGTCTTTGCCATTAAATCCTCAGGAAACTTCAATTCCCAGGATCTGTGGTCAGAAAAAAAATCTCCAAAACACAGAGACAGGATGGATGCTCCTGTTTGCTCCAGCATCTTTTTGAAATGCCCATAATGCAATCAACTTTCTGCTGCCTTTTAGTACCTAACATCTCCTCCCATGGTTTGGGGGAGATTCCAGGATGAGAAGTTTCTGATCCTGTTCTGAGAAGCACTGTGGATTCCATGGTGACAGCTAATATGATATGATATAATATAATATAATATAATATAATATAATGCAATATATTGCAGGTACCAACTGTATGTGTAGACTGTTCTGATTTGGGATCTTTCCTTGTGTGGAAAATGTCTTTCTTTTCCTCCTGCTCCCCTGTATGAGCTCTGCTCAATCCCTTTGTATCCCCAGGGTTTTGGTGAGTGCATCCAGTACCACCGTGAAGAGCCCTGGGAGGTGCAGCAGTACTTGGGTGGGTATCTGAGCTACAGGCACGTCTCCCAAACCAGAATTCCATGCAGAATTCCAACCAGAATTCCTCTCTTCAAAGCACACATTTTGTAGCAATAGGGACAGCTGCTCTCCTTGGGAAAGCAAGCAGAAGTCTTCACTAGCCAGGCTCAAAAAATCTGAAATGCTTTGACAAGTGAAGAGGATTTTTCAATTGCCATTAATGCTGTTTTCTAAGGAAATTTTAGTTCGTGTAATGAAGCATCTCATTGAAAAGTCAAGCACCTAAAGCTATAGGGGCTGAGTCTGGAGGGGTTCTTGTTGAGAAGCTGGGGAGCAGCAGCAATGCCCCTGAGCTGCTGTGGCTCTCAGCAGTGTGAGCAAACAGGAGTTTTATAAAACACAAATGCAATGTGATTTCCAGATAAACTTTTCTCTGCGCCTCTGAGAAGTCTGTTGGGTATGGATCCTGAGCTAAGCAGTTGCTCATTACAGGAATTAACTCATCCTGCCTTTATTGCTGTGCAGTAGCAAGTATGGGAATAACTCCTGTGAATAGCTCAGCCTAAACTAAAATCCTGGGAAATTGTTTTGGGTAGGGCCTAGGTTTTGTTTAAACAAATAAACAGAAAGTACAAAAAGGAAAGAACTACTCAGAGCCAACCCCAAAGGGATTGTGTCGTGCAAACCAACGTTGGCATTCATCCTCTGCAGGTTTTTATCTAATTTAGATAAATATCTAAATCAAATTTCATTTGCAAAACAAAAAGAGGCACTTAATCTAGAAAATATCAAACTGGGAGACTGGGAAACTTTTTCATTTGGGGCTTTTATTCTACAGGAGGCTATTTCCTGAAATCATGATGAATTTGCAAATAGTTTCAGCTGTCCCAAAATTACACTTTTCAGCAAACAGCTACTTGTCTGATGAAAATCACTCAGCTGTTACCAAGGTCTTGGCTAGCTCTGGCTGTTACATTTCCAACGGGATTTTGCTACAACAGTTAAGCAGGAGCAGCTTGGGAGTTTAAATATGGATAATTCCCCCCGTCCTGTTGCAACTTCTGCAGCTTCAGCTTTTCCCTGCCTCCTGTGTACTGGGGATGTGCACAGGGATGGCAGCAACTGCTTCTGGAGCATCCTTCAGGAGGCAGCAAGGACAAGGTGCAGCATTTGGGATGAAGTCCAAAGGAGTTTCAAAGTGTAGTTGGAGAGGGAGGGCTGGATGGAGAGCCCAGGTGGAGCTGGGCAGGGCTGGAGGATCTCTATGGGAAGAGCAGCATCCTGGCAGCTCCTGGCTGCCAGCTATCAAATAGAAATGTTATCTAGTGAGGGAGGCTGGGGGGAAAAAAAAGAGCTTTAAAATCCAGTTTTAAAATCCAGTTTTAAAATCCACACACATTGTGTTTTGAGTAAATATTATTTTAGCTATCTAAAGTATTCAAACTAATCACGGCAGTTTCCTTTAATGCCTGCCATTCCAGGCACAAGGTTTATTTACTGTAATGTAATACATCTTGAGGGAATGTCGTATGCAGATATTAGCAATTAACTCATTAATCTAAAAATCACAATTCTTGCAATTAATAGAGCACTGCACAGTCACTCTAATTACAAATTCTGCATAAAAGGCCAGTCTCACAGGGAACATGTAGCCTCCTAATTAGCCAGGATTTCAAAGGCAGACAGAAAATTGAGATGTTGAGGGTCAGGGAGGGAAAAATGTGACTACAGTGCACTGTGAGCATATGTGACAGCAGGACTGACAAGCAGTGCATGGAGAGTTTCTGTGTGGGGTGGCACTCACCTGACCAGGACAGGAGTTTGGATTTTGGGGGCAGGCACCACGGGGTCCTATGGCTCCTCCAGCCAGGCACTTCCCAAACCTTTGCAGGGCACTGAGACAGAGAAACCTGAGAAAGGCACTGCTTTATCTGCTGGGCAGCCACGGCCACGGCGGGGCTCAGGGCTGGGGAGCAGCCCCTGGGGATGCTGGAATGTGGCTCAGCATTTCCTCCCCAGGTCCCACAGCACGGAGTCTCCTGGCTCCAGGCCAGCAAAGCACTCCTGTGTGGTTCAGCTGTAAGGACAGGAATAATCCTGCTGATTTCCTTGGGGCTGCTCCCACAGGAACTTAAGGACTGGTGGGTTTGGAAAAAGTACTCAGCATGAACCAGGAGCAAGTACTTCATGGCTGGGCATGACCTTGCACTCTTTCAGCATTGTGAGGAATTATGAAGAAATTTTAAATAAATTAAAAACAGGTCTTCTAAATTACTTTAAATTATATGATTTATTTTTTTTATCTTCTACATAAGTAAAAAGTGTGAGTTCAACTTATGTCTTCACCACATAATTCAAAAGGTCACAAGGCCTCTAATTACAAAACCTTTTAAGGATTTATTGACTAATAAAACACTATCAACAAAGAAATTTATGTTTTTAACCCAATCCTTAAATATTTAATCTTATGGACTCATATTACAGTATAAGCTTTCTTATAATCATGTTATAATAACAAATTTACATTACTACATTCTAAACTTCTTGTTTACCTTTAAAACTGCTTTTATTTTTTCTATATCTTAAACTCTAAAACTCTCAAGTTCCTCTTCTTAACATGTTTCAGTTTTAAACTGTAAATCCACATTCTCGCTTCTATCACCTAAGTTTAAAAACCTTTTCCAAATTCTTAGATCAAATCCTGTGTTTAATTCTAAGCTTTGACTTACAGACCCAAAGTTCTAAGAATTCCCTACATTTCAAATCCCAACACAGCACCTCTGTTTTTCCAGCTATAAATGGCAGCAACAAGACACAGTTCCCTCGGTGCTCCTGTGCCAGCCGGTTTGGTGGCAGAGCCCTGCAGCCAACACCTGCCTCTGGAGTCACCCAGCTGCCCCTGGGGTCACTCACCTGCCCCTGGGGTCATTCACCTGCCTCTGGAGTTACCCAGCTGCCCCTGGAATCACTCACATGTCCCTGGGGTCATTCACCTGTCCGTGGAGTCACTCACCTGCCCCCGGAGTCATTCACCTGCCTCTGGAGTCACCCAGCTGCCCCTGGAGTCACTCACCTGTCCCTGGAGTCATTCACCTGCCTCTGGGGTCACCCAGCTGCCCCTGGAGTCACTCACCTGTCCCTGGGGTCATTCACCTGTCCGTGGAGTCACTCATCTGCCCCTGGAGTCACTCACATGTCCCTGGGGTCATTCACCTGCCTCTGGAGTCACCCAGCTGCCCCTGGAGTCACTCACCTGCCCCTGGAGTCACTCACATGTCCCTGGAGTCATTCACCTGCCTCTGGGGTCACCCCCCTGCCCCTGGGGTCACTCACCTGTCCCTGGGGTCATTCACCTGCCTCTGGAGTCACCCAGCTGCCCCTGGAGTCACTCACCTGCCCCTGGAGTCATTCACCTGCCTCTGGGGTCGCCCCCCTGCCCCTGGGGTCACCCAGCTGCCCCTGGCATCACCCACCTATCTGGGGAGTCACCCACTTGTCCTTGGGGTCACCCACCTATCTGGGGAGTCACCCACCTGCCCCTGAAGTCCCCACTTGCTTCAGGAGTCGCCACCTGCCCCTTGAGTCACTCACCTGCCCCTTGAGTCACTCACCTGCCCTTGGGGTCACCCACCTGCCCCTGGCATCACCCCCCTGCCCCTGGGGTCACCCACCTGTCCTTGGGGTCACCCACCCATCTGCCCCTGGAGTCCCCATCTGCCCCTCAGGTCACCCCCCTGCCCCTGGGGTCCCCCCCTGCCCCAGACAGGCTCTGCCCTGCCCCGAGCCAGGGGCTGCTGTGCTCGCTGCCCCCGGCACTGCAGGCATCCCTGCCAGGGCTCCGGAGAACATCCCCGGGGATGCTGTGGGAAGTGTTTCCTCGGCCAGGCCTCCGCCCAGATGCTATTGTAATCTTTATCTGCAAGCAAGAGACAGGGAGTCTGCCAGGACACGGCTGCTGTTGGTGGAAACTGTTGTCATAAGCTGCCTTAGGGTGGAAAAAGGCTGTGTAGGACAAAGCCTGTTTGACTCACAGAGCAGAAACACGACTGCAGCGCTGACTTCTCTTCCCTTAGGTTGTGTCCCTGGGCTCCAGCCTCCTGAGGAGTCTAGAAACTTATGGGTTTAGTCCCAAAGAGAGTATTTTTTTTCATCATAGATTTTTTTACTGATCATGTCCCAGAGATAAATCCCTGTGTGGGCAGCAATCTTTTTAGGCAGCACCAATTTTTCTGTCCCATTATCCTGTCTTGCTTGCAAGACCCTTTCAACTCAAAACAAACCATCACTGGCTACGATAACATTCTTGAAGGACGCTGAATGGCACAGATTTAAAAAAAGTCTGAGATCTTTTGGGGACTAAGAATACTTAAAACATGCCTGGGAGAGAACTGAAGCAGGTGGAACTTCATCCTAAGGAGAAACACTGTCTACCTACCACTGACAGAACTGCAGAACTGCAGAGAGGAGTGGGATCTTGGAGGTGGAAGTTGGCCCAAAATCCCACAGAGGAGGGCTTGGAAGTGATACCAGATTTTTTTTGTCATTTATTGGGCCATGCCAGTAGCTGCTGGTGCTGCAGTGGGACAGGAACTAAGCACCATGGTCATCCCTTGAAGTGCACTTGAAAAGTGGTCAGAAAAGAGGTTAGAGTGGGAAGAAATGTTCATTTCTCTGGAAAGGTAGATAAAATGCTTGAGAAAATAAGTTTTGCTGAAATTTGCTGTGGGTTATTGTTTGCTGGGAACAGAGTGATTCTGATGTATTTTTTAATAACAAAGGATGTGAGAATAAACAGGAGTTATATTAATATATCCTTGCAGGATGCCCTGGCTGGGAGTGGGGTGAAGCTGCAAAAATCTCCAGGGCTCTTCCCTTGTCTTTGCCCTTTCCCTCCTTGTCTTAACCCAATTGTGCCCGACCTGGCTCTGCTGCAGCAGGGCACTGTGACCCAACCTATGGCCAGGGCTGTTGGGAAACTTTGATTAATTCAGGTTGTAAAGCTTTGCTGGGGCTTGGCAGGAAAGGCATGACGGGTACATGAAGTACAGGGAAGGAGCACAATGATGTGATGTTTATGTACAGAAGAATTTAAAAGTCAAGTTTTCTTTCTTAAAATGGCCTTTTTTTTAAACATATAAATTTCACATACATAATTGCAATTGTAGAGGGTTTTGTTGCAACCTAAGGACTATTATTCAAGGAGCAGAAAATCAGTGTAAATCTTAAAGCTCTCTCTGTGGCTGTCACATAATTAATTACATGTTTTACCAAGATTATCTCGGCAAATGAATGATGAGAATAATATGTTTTCAATATTGTTCATTCTGTAATTAATCATTGCAGGGAAGAAACTTCATTTCAAGTGCTAGTAAAGTGTATGTAAATTATTAATCAGAAGGTTGAACCAACAACAGATCACTGGATGCCATCCAGGACAGACGAGATGTGACCACTTGCATGCACTTCTTAAAAGCAGGAATTTTATCCAGCCATTTCAAACCTCTCAGGAAAGTCAGTAACTTACACATATGCTGAGGGAAATCATGCCCAGAGTTAAGGATTCAGTATTGCACCACGCACTGTAGAAAAGAAATTAAGATAAATAAAGTATAAAATATTTCTTAAAGCTCAAATGTAGCGGTCTGTCTTGGAAGACAAAAAAGATGATAAAAAAAGAATTGGTAAGTCCAAGCTGGCAGTTATTAGAATAGTAAAAACATAGTGCTTATGTACATAATGGTTTAACTTAGATTAAAAACCATAACTTATCTGAAAACCCTCTTTTTAGTACATCGGGGGTTAAATATGGTTCACAGCAGCTCTCACAATTAAATTGTTTTCCCCTCGCTTCAATAAACTATATTAAAAGTCATTTCCTGAAAAGTGAGAAAAGATCATTATTTTTTTTTGCAAACCAACCCCATGTTATTCCTGTAAAGGGAAACCATGTGGAGCTCCAGCGCCAGGATCACAGACCCGAGCCCAGGCACAGAGCCCCACTCCTCTCCTGGTGTTTCACAGAACCATGGAATCCTTTAGGTTGGAAAAGCCCCCTAAGATCATCCAGTCCAACTTGATGGGAGGGGTCCTGAGGTTCCTCTGAGTCATCTCTTCCCTCTGGCTATTTGTGTTTGGATGGGATAGCATTAAAAACATTTCCAAGGATGAGAGTGCCTTGTGGCATCTCCAAATGACTGCAGGCTCATGTGCTCGCCACGAGGGCAGCTATGAATGCAGCATCAGCCATGAGGCTCGTGTTGAAAAGCAGGAAAATGCATCAACCTGTCACCAGCAGGAAGGTGGGCTCCCCAGGCCACGTGCTGCACTCGTGGCACTGTCCTCCCCCTGTTTACCAGCCGCCCTCTCCCCTTCCCAGGGTTTCTGTCAGGATTTACGCAGGAATTTCCACCTCTGTAGGTGAGGGTGACGCTCCTCTTCCCTCAGCACTGGAGGAGAGCTGCCCAGGAAGCACTGGGCTCTCCCATGACACAGCCAGTGGTTTCTGAGGCACTCCGTGCCACGGTGCACCCCCAGAGGACATTGACAGCCTGTCGTGGGACACAGGCACGCACGGGGTGGCCCTCAGTGGCACCAAGACTTCCCGTTCCCATCCCCTGCACTGGGACCTGGGTGGCTCCATCATGGAGGTGACAAGGTTAAAAAAGATGGGGAGAAATGGGAATATTCCTTCAGGCTTCGTTGTGGATGCAAAGGGCCCTTGAGGAATTAAAATATGAAGATGGAAGCTGTCATCTATTTTTGGAAATGTTTTCCTCTCAGGGACTAACTCCAAGGCTATTAATCAGCATAACAAGAAGAGGAAGAGACTCTCAAAGATCAATTGCTCCTCACTGGAGAAGCAGTTCAAAATAATTGTGTATGTGTTGGGGCTCTTTTTGGTGTAATTGAATGGTACCAAAAGAGTCAAGTATATTTAAGGGATAATCTCTCCTGTGCTGGTGTGAACAAAGCAATAAATGCCTGTTGAGATTGATTAATCACTGAGGAGGTGCCAAGGAGTTTAATCCATCCCAGAAGTCTTTTATGACAAGGATCCTGCAAAGTGGTGGGGATTATGATTATGCATAAAAACTGATAGAAAAGAAAAATATCTCTTGTCTTTGAAATACACAAATGTTATGTTTCTGCAACTACCTGCAGGAAACCTTCACCCCAGAGGCTGGGATAAGGATCTGCTGGTAAAACTGCCTGTGGACAGGAAAGGTTTGTGCAGTGTAATTCCTAGAAAGCTCTTCTGTCACTTCCCTCATTCTGGTTGAGATAAGGGGAGGAAAAGCATGGAATAAGACTCTTCTGACAAAAGAAGCTTCAACAGACAGACCTTTTAGTCTTACAAAGCAGCAGAACAGTCATTCAAGCACACAGAAGTGCTCAAGAGACAGAAGAGTTCCTCCAGGATCTCTCTGGCTGCCCCTCCATCACAAACCACCCAGTGGCACAGCCAGGAGCTGTCCCATTGATTTGGGAACACTTGGTGGATACAGTCATATATCCCTAAAGTATATTTTGGGAAGGATCTTCTTTTGCATCCCAGTTTCAGCTCAGAATTCCACTAACTGCTAACGTGCTTTATGATAAACAGCAGCTCCAATGCAGCCTTTATGAGCTGCCATAAAATCTGGAGTGAAAGCAAGTCCTTCTCCTCATGGAAGCGTAAAGGTGCATTGATCTGGAGCAAAGGTGAGGCTACAAACCTGAGCTGGATGTGGCCACCACTGGTTCAAACCCACAAAGGGCTGTGTGCTGGGAGTGCATTTTCACTGACATTGTGCAAAATCCAATGAAAGACATAACCAGCATGAGAGCACCTCACCTCACCTGACTGTTGGCCCTTCAATTCAGCAGGACTTTCTCCATCAGCTTTAAAAAGTGTGGAGTCAGACCCCAAAGGAGAGCCACAGCTGCTGTTACCTCAGCAGGGGCTGCTACAACTGCCTTGACTTTGCTTGCACAGGATGTGGTAAGAGTGTTTTCTGGTTAAGGAACTGGATGGGACCCAAGAGATCAGATTTCAGGGTTGATTTCTGCCCTAGACTTCCCCTGCGACCTTGGGAACATCGCTGAACTGTGGGTGTCTGTCCCCAGTCACACTCCAGCACCACCATTTCATTTCTGGTCCCAAAATGGACTTTTAGCAAGGGAAGATGCAGGATGTCTTCCTAAAGTGCCCCACATACTTTGCACAATGTGGTCCCAGCACTGGCTGACACCTCTGTGATGGAAAAGCACTGGAATTTTGGAGCAGAACACATTTTTCACATGGTATAAAAAACCTTATTTTGCCTACCTGATTGGATAATGCTCAGAGCTGTAACTACTCAGGGATGAACCATCCCTAACTCTTCTGAGAATATTTGTCTTGATTAATGTAATATGAACAAAAAATATTAGTACGAGAAAAGTCTGAAAATTGCTCTTTATTATTACTTGTACGTAATAGATGAGTTTAAAATAAAATTCATATTCCCTTCTCCTTCTCCTGAACAGTAGCTGGTATTTGATATCAAGAGATTTTTTCCTATTAAATTAATCAGAACTTGTCAAGTTCTAGGTAACGTCAAGGTTTTGGTTTTTTTTTTTTTGGGGGGGGGGGGGGGGCGGGGGAGGGCTAACTTCAGAATGAATACCAGTGAGTTTGAAAAGGGTATACATTTTTCATTATGTCAGATGAAAAGAACATCCTTCCTATTTGTATGATAGTGCAATAAAAGACATCACCAGTGACTTCAGCTCCTGGGTAATTTTTCACTTGTCTATCTGGTTCATTTTTCTTTGATCAAACAAAGACTAAAAATACTATGGCATTTTACTACTTCAAAACCCAGGCATACGTAGACTTTATCTCTCCAAGGGAATATTGGAAACTACTGAATATTTGAATTGCCTGAACTCGGCGCTTTTCGGATGAGGACGGATTTCACCAAGCGTAGCAGAGCTGCAGCGTCGCTTCTCACAGCACCCACTGCAACCCCACCCCAGTGCTGCCCCAGCCAACGCACAAGTGGGGCTGAATCAAGCAGTTACAAGCTGGGGGGACTTGCAATGCCTCACTTTTATTGCCCAGGTATTTGAAAATCATCTTAATTTCTTTTTTATTTTTCCCACCAGAGGAGAAAAATGACAAGCTCCTTGACTGCTTAACTGTGCCCTCCAGTCGCCTGACCCTGATTAATTCTTCCCCTGTGCTGCCTGCTTACCTTTGTCTTTTGCTTTCTACCTTCTTGCCATGCTTATCTTTGAGCACTTCCCCTAATCCCACTCACTTCTCTATCATTTATTTTCCTCCTTTGTCCTCAGAATCAATGGTAAAGTTCTTAACTCTTGCTGCCTGAACTTCCTTTCCTTTATCTCACTTCCCCTCCTCTCTGCAGCGGTGTGCTCGTGCTTCTCCTGGCTCCACCACACATTCATTCAGCGTTTTCTGAAATGCTTTTTTTCCCCTTCTCCATCGCTGGCTCTCCACCTTGCCCTGAGCTCTCCTTGCTCCAGCAACTTTCCCAGCTCACCAGGAGCTCCAGCTCTCTGCTCATCCTTTTTGCTGAGGCAATGACAGCCCACATCCTGAAGGGCCTTTACTCCACATCTGCTGTTGAGCCCCTCTGCAGTTTTCTCACCAGTCACTCCACCAGCATTGCCAGCGGAACCTCTGCTCCCAGATGTGCCCACATCTGCATCTGCCCCTTCGAAACACTTTTGCCTCAATCTTCAACTTCAATCTTCCATCCTGGACTTACAACCATCTGGATTTCCATGATGAAGCTTTCCCTTCTCCCAAAGCCTTCCCTGCAACTCATCCTCTTTCTTCTCACCATTAATAATCCCTGCTCCCTCCCCCATCTAAACTGCTCCACGTCTCTTGCCTTTTTTAGCCCGTAAGTGCTTTGGGACAGGGAACATGGATCATCTATGTTTATAGAGTGACTGGTAAATTCTGTGACACTGTATAAATATTTCCTTTATTAATTACAGTCTCCAGCATGAGACCTTTCTTCAAAAAAGGTCTGCAGAAAGGAAATACATATTTTGGCAGCATCTCATTGAGTGTGTTGACCTCCATGTATAATTTCCCTCGCAGCACAGGAAAGCACATCCCGCAGCGATCGCTATCGGCGCGGCAGACACGCCGCCCTCCTTCCTCATGCAGGAGATAAAGACCTATCTGTTAACCTCCTGTTTGTCTGCACATCATCACAGACCCGTTGCCTGATAACATTTTAAGCGAGGGTGACACTTCCTACACCTCAGCTCCTACAATTAGATCTGAGTGTCAGAGAACATCATGTCGGTGCAGGTAAGGAGAAGGGAGGCATTAATCTTCCCTGGCGGCACCGGTGCCAACTGTTTGTCAGGGCTGGAGTAACATTTCACTTCATTCCCTCACTTTGACACGAGGCTTTCTGTGGTGTTCAAGCCTTCCCTGTCAGTGGGCACTGGCTGAGGAATTCATTGTGTGGATGTTTCCTCAGCTGGCCAAAAAGTGACTTGTGTGCCTCTCCCCCACAGGGCGTCTTACGGTGCTACTGAGGTGGAGAAAAACTCTTCTGGTGCCTGGGCTGAGTGGGGGGCACGGAGGAGCCTTGGCAAGTGAGTGTCCCACAGTGTGGATTAGCTATGTGTAATAGCAAAGAGATTGAGTGGAAGGGAAAATCCAGGGTGGAAATATATGCCTTGCCAAAAATATTATCAATAAATCCTGCCACAGGCAGCCCAGCCTGGTCTCAATAATGCCCAGGCTCTTCTTTCAAACTTTTCTGTACAGCCACACAGCCACAGCAACAGAAGTGTCTTTACTCTCTCATATTTATAATCACTTTTAATTTTTATAGGGAGGCAGATTAAATTTTGTTCATAAAAGACACTGTTGATCATTATGACTGTTCCCACATTAGGAATTGTATCAGTTACAACCACACTAAGTATCTAAATGTATTTTAAATAATCAGCTGCCTTACCCAAATAGATGAATGTGAAACGTGTAGAAACCTCACTCTAGTCCTTCATCAGCTCTCTCATAAATGAGTCTTAATGAAATATTGACTTAGTGCTGGCACTGTTTCAAGAGCTTGCTTGCACCTTACCCCAACCAGTGTAATATCAAAAGCCTAATCACAGCATAAATCATCACAAACAAACAAACAATCAAACAAACATGTTTGATTGCTTTGCAATGCGAGAGTTTAACAAGGCTTTCCCAACTGGGATCCTGGAAGCAAGGTAAGCCCAAATTGACAGCTGCACTGCTGGAAACGGTAATGATCGGGACCCAGCAGGAAAAAAGTCTGTGGGAACCAGGATTTTAAAGGGCCAACGATGCCTCAGTAAAAACTCTTATGTTGGAGAGATTGTTCATCCTGAATAGCTATTGAGCCCATCAATACCTGTGCCCGACTGCAGAAGAAAAACAGAATATTTCTACCCCTCTGTTTTATTCACCTTCTTTTACAAATTTCCTCCCAAAAACAGAGGAATAATGAAATGATGTTACAAAATGGTGCAAAAGGCAAAGGCAAAGCCATCAGAGAGCTGCAGAGGGTCCCATGGTGCCAAAGGACTCTGTGGCAAAACAGCAGATTGAATTCAATTCTGCCAAGCTCAAAGGGAAGCCCCCAGCCTTGTCTCTGTGTACTCACTGATGAGCTCCTCTTCAGCTCTCACCACTTAGAAAAGAGATCTGAGAGCCACTGCTGATAGTTTGAAGAAACATCAGTCAAAGCTCCTAGGCAGACAAAAAGCCAACTAGAATCTATAGGCATGTGTGCCTGAAAGCTCATTTAATTTTTCCAGCTGTATAGCTGGTGCAATAAAAGGTGCTACATCTGTCCATGAGCTCTGACCCATCTGTATCCTTCCACCATCACAACTGCAGGAAACACCACTAAACCAGACAACATCATTATGCCACTAGATAAATTCATGTGTGCTCACCTCTTGAATATTGTGTGCAGTTCCCCTGAATCCCCCTCAGCCTGGAAAATGAGATGATTGAAGGAGAAATATGATAAAGATCTGTAACAGCCTGAGTGGCATGGAGGAGGTGTAATGGGAGCGATTATGTGGCACTCAATTTAAGAGTAAGTGTTTGCCACATGAAACTTCTGAGCAGTTAAAGCAAATAGCAGGAACTCCTTTTTTTTTTTCACCCACATAAAACCTACTTAAATTGTGGAGTTAATTTGCCTTGGTGTGTCAAAGGGATAAGGTGTGTTAAAGGGATAAGACAAACTTACATGGGAAAAGTCCAAAGGATGGATTGTGCCTCTTTGTTCCTCTTTCCACTCCTCTGTTTATACTGAGCTGTACTGACTTGTTCCTCCTTAGAGTGGTCTCACACCTCCTTCAGTGTCCACATCTGCTGATTGCTCTGGGCTCTCTAATTACTGTGCAGCTTCTGCTTTATGTGGTTTCCTGCTGGTGGCTAAAGAATTTGATCAAATGTGGAGGATATGTCAAAATATGGCCTTAGCTCCTCATGGGGAGCAGGCATAAGGAAGGAGAAGTGTGCACGAGGACACATTTGGTGTCCCAAAATGATAGTTTTTTTCCATAACTACACAGAATCATGCAGTCATTGAGGATGGAAAATATTTCAAGATCACTGAGTACAACCTGTCACTGATCACCACCTTGTCACCCAGACCAGAGCTCTGAGTGCCACATCCAGCCATTTTTTGGACAACTTCAGGGATGGAGACTCCATCATCTCTTTGTGGTTACAAAGATTAAGGTGGTTATGAAGACGAAGCTGCAGCCTGGAGCCATCACTACCAGGGGAAAAAATCTCTAATTGTTTTTACCTGACATAAATGGCTTTTTGTATCTAATGGCTTCAAACTGCCAGAGGGCAGGATTATATGGGATATTGGGAAGGAATTAGTCTCTGTGAGGGAGATGAGGCCCTGGCACAGCGTGCCCAGAGCAGCTGTGGCTGCCCCTGGATCCCTGGAAGTGTCCAAGGCCAGGACACCGGGGCTTGGAGCCACTTGGGATGATGGAGAGTGTCCCTGCCATGGCAGGAGTAGCACTGGACAGGCTCCAAGGTCCCTTCCAACCCAGACCATTCCACATTTCTATGATTATAATTGTATTTATTAACTGCCCCCCAGCAAAGCTGTATCCTGTGCTAGAGTCAGGGACCTGGCAGTGTCCCTGCTCCCCGGTTAGGAATGGCTGTAGCTGGAGCAAACCTCTGCCTGTGCAGCTGCTGTAAGTTCAGATGAGAAGGAGTCACTGCAGAACATGGGAAGCACAGTCCTTGTGCTCAGCCTCTGCACAGCTGCTGCCCTTATCAGCACTCGCATGTTTAAGGTTTCACACAGTGTGGGATAAGCAGCTTTAGGTCTTCTGCATGCCACCACAAACAGGGAGTGTCAAAGTCAGGATTAAGGCTGGGGTCTTCTTGGCTTCACTCCTGCACTTCCTTAGTCCACAGTCGTTCGTAGAGAGGGACAGGAATGCTGGCTTTGACCAAGGATTTATTCCAGTGTCCTGGAGCACAGGATTAGACAACTCTTCCAAAATTGTTCCTCATTAGCCTTCAAAGTTATTCAGAATATCTTCATATCCACAGGTCCCTGTTGCCATCAGAGGGCACAATCACACACACACACACACTCAGATCAACCTCCTTCCCTCCCCAGAACAGCTTTTCCTCATTTGGGGCTACACTGCACAACTCCTGTTCCTGCCAGTGGGAGTTGTGTGTGCGTCTAAGAAACGATTTGGCTGCAGAACAGTATTTTAACTACTATATTTAACATATTGTATTATGACATTTACAATATTTCCCCCAAAGCTCTTCTCAGATTGAAGAGAAGCGACTCTCTGCGTTGTGCTGGCCCTTTTTCCTTGCTGATTGACAGGGAAATTAAATCAGTTCATTGCTTGTGTGTTGTACACGACTAATTGTGCTCAGCATGGTTGAGCAATAGCTCCTTCTGTGAGCCACCCCATGGACTTCCCCAGAGCCTCTCCCTGTGAGGGAGAGCTCCTCCTGAACGGGGCTGCTCTGCCTCTGCATCTGAATGAGGGTCTTTGTCACCAGAGAAAGTTTGGGGGCTGGGGGCTTGTTTTATTTTGGAGGAGGCTGCCCGGGTTTCTCTGGGCACGTTCAGCTGTTTGAATGCAGTTCTATAAAACTGGATTGGAATAACATTTATAGCAAAAATCTGTTTCATTTGATGTTAATTATTTAATATAAATTCAGTTATTATGCCGTGCCCCAGTAGCACACAAACTGTTCAACCATAAACAGATGAAAGACTACTTCAGGGGCAAACCAGTAACGTCTGGAGACATGAGTCAGATAACAGAGTCATGGAGAGGAGGAGGAGGAGGAATCTATATCCAAGAGTAACTGAACACAGCCCTTTTAATCTAGAAATAGGACTGTAAATTCCAGGAGATAAATTAGTCTTCTGAAATGTTTGGTTCTGTGGGCCTCAGAAGAATAAAGCAGTGTGCACAATTTTGTAGAGAGGGAATAGTTCATTGAGACCAAAAAAAAAATTTAACTTCAAAACAAAAGCATAGGAGTGCATTAATTTCCCTGGAGTCCTTTGGAACAGTTTGGATCATTTCTAGTGTTATTCATACAGCCTTTTAGAGCAAACTATTACAAGAGGAAACTTCCCTGTACCCAAAGCCCAAGCTATGTCTTATGTGTACAACCAGAGGCAGATCAAAATTCATCAAAGAGCTCCCCAGTGCCCTCAGAAAGACACGTGATGGTCACAACTTCTGCCTCTAATGCTGCAAAGCTGCTTCTGTTGGAAACATGTAGTATTCCTCCTGTTCTAGCAGGTTCTGGCTGGATTTGAGGATTGCACCTCAGATTTGTGTTGGTTTGGACCTGGAGCAGGCAACTTCCCATGTCCCTGCTGCAAGAACCTTCATCTCTGGAAAATTCAGGCTCACTGCAGTGTCCAATGGAGTGATCCCCAGTTTGGTAATATTTACTGACACTGCATCTAGGGCCCATTACATGGCATCTACCTGTGAGCATCCTGAGCATGGATGGTGCCTTGGGAGCCTCTCCCCAGCACGAGGCCGTGTGGGGCTGTGTCAATACACACTCCAAGTCCATTTGCCAGAAGCAGCTGCTGATTTCAAAAGCTGAGTGCCATTCTGGAAGGTGATTTGAGCACTTCAGAATGTATGCCTGATGGAAAGTCAGTGACATTGAAGGGGCAATTCATCTTATCTCCCTTAGCTGTCCCAAAGTCAGACCAGGCTTCCTGGGATTCCTCACAGGCAGCAGAGAGCAAGGTTCCTGAGGCTGGTGATGGATGTAGGTGACATGGTCTGCCCTGTGTAGGCTCTGAGATTTCTCCACTGGCACAGACAGAGCCCAGGCATCCATGTGGGACAGATATCCAACTTGTAAACAATTAGAGACACGTAAATTAGAGGTTTAAGTATTCTAAAATGTAGTGCAGGGTCAGATAATGAAAACACCGCATTAGATGGTGTGTAACTCTCTGCTGATGTGACTTCAGAGTTTCCAGGGCCCAGGAAAAACTCATTTATAGGTCTCTGCTATGCCTGAATCTCAGATTTCCATGCAGCTGAGATGCCACTGTCAGGCTCACAGCACAGGGGGTAAGTGTATCCTGGTACACCTTCTGCACAATTAGGAATCCAAGTAACTCCAGGGGTTTAGCTGCCAATTCACACTTGAAATAGCACAGGGCTGGCTTTTTGGTAGTTTCCCCTCTGTGCTTTGTACTCCCACCTGCAGAATGCTCATCCCCCAGAGGTTTCAGAAGGGTAAGTTGTGTTTTAGGGACAACAGAGCACTTTGCAGCCCTGGGACATGCACCCCGTGGGGATAGAGAACTTTGAGGTTGATCCAGCCTTTAACCAAGCCTTTTTGGGAGCTGCCAACCCCAAAGCCCAGCAGACACCCCAGGCACCAGGGAAGCTGAAGGAACTCTTATAATGCCTGTCCCTGTAGTTGTAAAGTCTGTCACTGCAGTTCACAAGAGACAACTAATCAATAACCGTGGAACCAAATAGGCAAATAAAAATAAAATCCATTAAGATGGCAGAGGTATTTACTTGCTGTATTTACACCATGGAGAGCTGCACTGTCAGTCAGTGCTTCCCCTACACAAGATAGAAGCAATTTGTGCAGACTGATCCCAGTTTTCTCATTAATATGTAAATGAGGCATGCCAGTTGTTAGGTTAGAAGAAAGCTGTCATGTTTATTGTGACAGATTTAATGGATGTGTTTGGATTGTGCATTCAATGTGTTTTCAAGAGCATGTCTTATCTTTGTTTAGGCAGTAAATCAAACATGTAAACAACAATTCATTAGCATCTGTCAGAAGCTCAAAGCTACATTGTTGTAGTTGAAAATCTCCCCAGAGGTGAAAAAAAGTATATCTGACTTATTCCAGATTAGCTGGAATATTTTCTTTCTGTTTGCCAACATGTAAGTGATGATTGAGCCGCTGCATAGGTGCACTCAGGTAGCTCTAGGGGTCAGACAGAAACAGCCAAACACCAGGAATCCACATCCCCTGGCCAGAGGGGGACTGCAGCCACCCACCTCTGCCACCACTGGGGACACACCACTGCTTTGCCCAGGCCTGGGGTGGGGCTGCAGGACACTGTTCAATGCCTTGGAAGGAGCTGCAGCCCGTGGATCACCACCAGCAGCCCAAGCCTGTCGCAGGGACATTCTTTTTTCTTTCAGGATTTTTTCACAGAGCAGCACAGAGGAAAGGAAGAGAAAACTATTTCTATTTCTGCTCCTTGTTTTTCCCATGTGGAATGTGTTTGGAGAATTGTTTACCTGGGGTGATTGCTTGGTTGGATTCTGGTGAGGATTGTTTGAGCCTGGTGGCCAATCCAATCCACTGTGGCTGGACCCTCAGAGAGGGTCAGGAGTTGTGAGTGAGTTAGATATGGGAGTTAGAACAAGAAGGTTTGTAGCTTTAGTATCTCCTTTAAATATTAATGTATTATAGCATAGTTATAATAAAGAAATCATTCAGCCTTCTGAACTGGAGTCACACATCAGCATTTCTTCCCACTGGGTTCACCTGCGTTTACAATACAAGCCCAACATCACCAAGTGGGGAAATTTTGGTATTGGGTGGACGGGGCATATGGAAAAATAACTAAATTTAGAGATCTGGCTGTCAAGAAGGTCAAGACTGGATTTGTTGGAGTGAAGGAGGGCTGCACCTTGAGAACCCCTGGTGATTCATCCCCCAGCAACATCCCTGTCTGTGTCCTGCTTGGAAGAGCCTGAAGGTGAACACGCTGTGCAGGATGTCTCCTGTCAGAGGTCTCAGTGTGCATTGCAGACATCAGCCAACCAGGAGAGAAGAATTGTATCCATTTAACTGATGGCTCTGAGCAAGGACAGAGATTAGATCATTTGCCCAAAGACATGATGGTGCAGCCAGGTGGAGTAAAGGGGAGCATAAAATCATAGCAGGACCCCAACCTTTATTCTCATGGGAATTACTTTTGTTTTCAGTTTCTACTAGTTCATAGAATCACAGGATGATTTAGGTTGGAAATGACCTTAAAGATCATCTATCTCAACCTGATTCTGCTTTGTTTGCAGTGGTCTATGAGACAGGTAGGTGGGAAGAAACAAAAGACAAGTTCACTTATGATCTTCCCTAAACCCAGAACTGCAATGCTGAAGTGTTTTTGCATTAACTCACTCTTCCATCCCAAGTTTCTATGCATTTAATAGAAATAATAATTTGGAAAATGATACTTAAGGACTAGTAATTACAGTACATCAAATATTTATGATTTGCAATCAACCTGAAAATGTACTTATCTACACAGCAAAGTGTGATCTCTTCCAGTGAAGACACAAATTATCTTTCTTAAAGATGCAATGGGCTTCACGTATCAGCAGGTTCCTTGGGATGGTCCAGCTGCACCCACAATTTGGGGTTTAACTACACTGTTGCAGCTGGAACAAGAGGTGTCCATTAAATACGAGTGGCAAGTCTGACTTGGCCATGGCAGTTGAGCAGCTCTGCCAAGTCCTTGAATCACAGAATCACAGGGCTGGAAGGGACCTTTAAAGGTCATCTAGTCCAATATCCCTGCACTGAGCAGGGATATCTTCACAGAAATAAGGAATGCCTCAGGAGTCAGGTGCTCCTGCCACTGTTCACACAGAGGAACTGTAGAAATCTGCATTGTAGTTGTGGGAAGATTTAGACCTTGAACAAGGTCGGGATCTGTGCCCAGGCACTTTGAGCAGAAATTGGGCAGCTTGGTTTGGAGGCAGGGATGGATCTGGACCAAGAGAGCTGGGTAAGGTCCCTGTGGCTGGTGTTTTTTTCTTCCCCTGTGTGCAAAAGGACGAGGATTCCTGCATGGTGAGGACAACACCGAGAAAAGATGGGGAGCAAACTCCTCCGTCCCTGTTTGTGGACACAGAGCCCAGGGTGGCTCCCCCATGGGCACATCCTGCGCTCCAGTGAGGGATGAGGGATGCTCACCAGCCACACAGGTGATCCAGCACCTCTTTAAACCCAGCTGGGCTATTAAACACAGCCCTTCCAGGCCTTCTGCCCTCTCCCCTCAGGTTCATGATGGATCTGACCTTCAGAGACCTCGGGTTGTGGGGCAGAGGGAACCTGTGAGTCGCTGCTGACCCCTCGGCTCCTGCGAGCCCATCAATGCTCACTGGGCCAGATTCTCATTTATTCAACTTCCTTCCTCCAAAGGAACTTACAATTTAATCAGAACTTCTTAATAGTACATGAATTCTAAATTGCAGTCATTTGTTGCCACTAGCCGCAGGCTTTTCTGTCTGTTAGAAATATCTATGTTATTTCTTTCTTTTAGAGTTTACGTAAATAAAATAAAATAAACTTTTACAAATAATGTTTGCCACTTAATGATCTCAGCCAAAGTGTCTATCTGAGGAAATAGAAATCCTCCCTTACAATTCATCTTAAGGATGTAGTTTCGGTTTCTTATAAAGTAATAATGAATGTACTACAGATAATGTTCCAATAGTGCAAATGAGAGGAGCATATAATCAAAATGATAATAGCGGGTATTGTACGGCTGGTATAATAAAATCTATCCCACTATGAAAATCATATCTCAAGGCAACGTTCTGTCTGATTTTTGTAATAATTGTACAAGAGAGAGCAGGGCACCAGGCAGCCAGAGAAACAAAGGTGCCGCGGTGGTTCATTAACCAGGCGTGCCTCGACAGCCCATCCTGCCCGGTCAAGGGTCTCTGCTGGGCTTTGAGAGAGGAATCAACCGCTCAGAATGGAATAAAAATCCACACTGGAGCCAGCCCACACCCCCGGTGCAGGCAGGACGCAGATTAAGGCACACACAGGGCACGGTTGTGCGTTTAACAGCTCCCTGCCTGCATGGCCCCGGCGCTGGGGGAGATGGGTTTTCCTCTGGCCAGTCCTCACAGAGCCACGGGATCACGGAATGGTTTGGGTTGGAAGGGGCCTTAAAGACCCCCTGGTTCCACCCCCGTGCCATGGGCAGGGACACCTCCCTCTAGCCGCCTTGTAAAGCTCCGTGTGGGTTTCGTTCCTTCATCACAGCCAGACTTTTCAGATCTTCCTCACGATGGGACAACCTGTGGCTGCTCCCCAGTCTGAGGTTTCTCTCCACACAGGTGAACCTTGCATTCCTCACGTGTTTATTTAATTTCAATCTGCTGTGCAGCGGTCTGGGATGGTGCCTGTGTTTCTGACTGTTTGGGGCCCATTAGAAACATTTGTGTACATCCATAGTTACTGAGTTTTAAACCACAAACGACTGCCTTTGGGGCCAAGAGGCGCAGCAGATACAATCTGTCATGTCAACTCTCATTCACTTCACAGTAATGTTTTTTCTTATAGAAGATGGCCATGCCAAAGCTACTCTCAGGGTACCAACAGCATCAAAGCTGCCTCTCCAGCAGCAAAACCAATCCAACAGCAGAGGCAATGCTCTGGGTGAAATGACTAGAGACAGACTTTTTTCCTACCCTGGTCTAGCTTTTCATTATTTGTCATCATCTTTGACGCCTGAAGCATTTTGCTTGGGTGCTGCCCAGCACTGTGGTATTCCCAGTGTGCTGCTTCATCCCACTGTGATCCCAGTGGGAAGGGGCACAGGGCAGACACGGGGGCAGAGCCGATCCCCAGCAGGGTATGGAAGATGCCACATGGGGAGCATCACATGGCTGTCAGATTTCAGCAGCCTGAAGTTGTTTGCAAGACTAGGATCTTAATCTGGAAAGTGGATCCAATCTAGCCTTCGTATGACTGCCACCCGTGGCTGCAGTGGGGTTGGTGTTTGTGTTTGTGTCATGGATCAGCCGAGTGACATGTAGGTGTATTTACATGTGTGTGCCCTTAAGTGAGGAATCATTTTCATTCTGTTCCCTGCATGCTTTTCTACTCTGTTAAACACGTATTCCTGTTTTCATTACACTCCAGAGTTTGATTGCTGAGCTGTGTTAAAGCATCCTTATAATGCTCCACAGTGCTGGGATGGGAAGCACCATTAGCATCTGCTGATGGCACTCTGCACACGGCTGTCCACCTTTCCCAAGGAATTCCCATGCAAGGCAGGGCTGGCGCGGGGCTGCAGCCCACGTGCAGGGCTTCCCTGGGCCAGCACCAGCGTGTGGGGCAGGGCAGGAACATCCCACCTGACATTCCAGCTGCTCTGGGGCTCTCAGTGTCAGGAGCCCCACCGAAGGTTTTATTAATAACACATGAGCTGGGAACAAAGTGCCAGCTCCAAAAAACGAAGATGCCACTTCACTGAGAAGGAATTGCCACTCGGTAGCAATGGCACAGATAGGGAGCAGGATCTTGGCACAAGGGAAAATTGAGTGTGGCACTAAAATGAGCATGGAAATGTGATCTTACAGCTCCAGCTCCATGCAAACCACATTGCATGTGTTATTTACATGGTGGAAGGGCATCCCATGCATGGACAGAGACTGGACTGGGAGAAAGAAAAGCATCTGGGCTCACCCCCTGGTCTCATATAAAGACAGAGAAATGTAGAGAAAGCCATTAGAGCTTTTGCAAAGTTCTCACACAGCCAAGTGGGTTCTGCTAACCCCCTTCAATGTTGTATTTATACATTTGGTCTGTTAGAAGGACTGGTTTTACAGTCCAGAAAACAACTGGGGCTAAATCTGTTGGGCATATGTAAGAGTTTTGTCAGAATAAAGATAACTTATAAATTTATTATAGTTATGCTCAAGTACCTCTTCCTTTATGATGGAAAATCCTAATCCCACAGCCACAGGGATGCCTTAAAGCTTGATTTGAAAGAGAAGATGTTTCTGAGGCTATGAGAACATAAATAAACACCACAAAAATAAAATATTATAAATCAGGAAGTTATAGATGCTAAATAAAGCAAAGTACAAGTTAGAAAAGGTCCAAAAATAAAACAATGATCAGCAGAGTAAAGAAAATTATAATTTCTTTAAAGCATATTAGCAGAAAACCAAAATAAATTCCTAAAAATGGTGTTGACCTTGCTAAAGGTCATCCAATTCATTTGTTGGAGGGTAAAGATTGCATTGCAATTTATGTTACTAACCATCAAATCACCAGTAATGATGCAGAAAGTCAAAGCTCTGAACAACTTTCACATCTGTACTCAGAGCTATCCAGACAATGTGCTCATAGCACCTGCATGAAACTTTTCTTTCCACCAGCACTCATTGAACACCGCAAGGAGACAGTTTAAAGCTGGCAGGATAAATCTGTGGGTTTGCAGTTTAAAACAGCCAGGTAAGGTGTATTCTAAAACGTGATTTTTTTCCCCTGTCAGCTCTTGGCTCCTACCTCTGTCCTCTCTGCAGAGCTTCCTGACACGGGGCTTTTCCCAAGAGCCTGGAAAGCAGCAGTGAGGAGTTTTCTGCTTCCCCAGTGCTGCATCTGCCCTTTGATTTCCCAGGGATGCACACACTGACCCCACAGTCCTTCACCTGGAGTCCTTAGAGCCTCTAAGGGCTGCTAGGGGAATCCCTCTGTTTTCCCAGAGCTTTTGGTGATGTTTCCATGTGTGGTGCTGCTCCATCAGCTCAGCACAGAGATGTCCTTCCCAGCTCCTGCCTCACACCACAGCCACAGGGGCAGCACATCTGCACTCACACACCTCACAGCTTGCCTGGCTTCTTAACTTCAGACTAATTCAGAAACAAAAGCTGAATTAGAGTTGGTAAAGAGATGACAAGTGAATGCTGGCAGTGAAAGCCACAAAATCAGAAGTATAAAAGGAGAATTAAGTTGTTAATCAGATTGAATAATTTCAAACAGAGTGGGGAGAATTTTCAAATGAAAAAGATGACTCCAGCATATAAATTAATCTTTTGTATAGGAAGAAATGAAAGTCATTAAATGTCATTGTCTTATTTTAAAAGCAGCAATATCCTGTCTGATTGCAAGTACTTAAAGTGGGATGATTAAACAGAAACCTTATCTTCAGTGTTCCAAGGAGAAAATTGGAGAACTTATCCAATTATGGATAATAAAGAACAGGGAAATATTGGAGCAGAGGGGAACTTGGTTAGGTAAGTTATGGAAGAACATTTGGCAATCAATCCCACCCAATATCCCAGGCACAAACAAAAGGGGATCTCTCCACATCACACCAAACGTCACAGCTCCGAGGGGCCTTTGAACTGCACACTTGCTTGTGATTTTCCAGTTTTGTAAGCCCTCTTCAGACATGTATAAAACAATAGCCTGAGGCCCTTGTAAATACTAATATTCTGTTAAAACATCTGGTTACTGTAAAATGGGATTGTCTTTATTTCCAAACAGGAGTTTACAAGCAGATTATCAGCTGCTGGCTGGCTGTTACTTTATACTCTCCAGCAATCCTCCATGCACAGGCATCTTGCTCTGCCTGAATGGCATTTTTCTAGATTGCCAGTGAAATTTTAAGTAGAAACAGTAGTTCACATGGCAGAGGGAATTCTCTGGTCGGGATCTTCTCTCTCTGCTGCAGATATCCAGATGTCCATAAGCTCTGAGTGCCTCATGCCCTCAGTGCTGTTATTCCTGCACCGTCTGTGTGAGCTGGCACAGAGGACTGTCCCCATTCCCTGCACAGAGGGAATGCGAATGGGGACAACATAAAACAACCTCTCACAATGTAGCACAAACAGTCGAGGTTTAGATCTTTGGCCAAGAATGAAGCTTTGCATTCCTAATCCAAGAGAAAGGTTTCCTTTGCCGTGCCAAGGGAAAGAGCTCTTTGTCTGGACAGGACCTCCTATTGCTGTCAGGAGATGCAGGAAGCTCCAAGCAGAGTGTGGAAAACTGTCAGGAGCTAAAACTCAAATTGCTGCCTTTTCAGGTGGTCTTGATGTTTCTGGGGAGCATGACCTCAATAAAGGATGTACCACTGCCTACCAAGGGTCTGTTATCAGAGGCTCTGATTAGGGACAGCACAAAGCCTTTAACCTTTGCACCTTTTAAAATTTAACCTTTAAAGGATGTAATTCCTACTCTCAGTTTTTTCTGTCCTTTCACTGTTTGGGCAGCTTGGGCTAAATACAGCCTGCAGCACCAGGGGAGCCCCTGGAGGGGAAGGCAGTCCCAGCACACCCCCAACGGGGCACATCCTCTTTCCCATCTACTGCCCACAGTTCCACAACCACCTGCTGGGAGAAAGAGGAAGGGTAATTTGTGTATTTTTATGTCTGTGTGGCTGATCTCAGGCTCTGTGTCTGATGCATTTGGCAAGTAAATAACTAGACATGAAAGTGGAACAATGTACCTGTCAGGGGGGTTGGTGTCTACGGGAAATTTGCTTTTCAGTTTATAAAGAAAATGACTCTTAATGAATTCAAAGATGCTTCAAAACAACCCCCTAAAAAAAGAAATCAGTCTTTAAAGCACACTTAGTTACGTATAATTGATGTCATTAAAGGGATCTTTTGCAGAATTGTTATTTATGTAAAGAAATTACCAGCTGTAGGACTTGGTGTTTCTCTCTTTCAAGCCAGCAATCAGGTAAAAAGTACCTTCAGAACTGAAACTTGCAGTCAGAGGCAACCTGAAGCTGAGCCCTGGCAGCCTGACCGTCTGCAGATACTCTGGCTGAGTAGAGAGGATAACACTTCATAATCTGGCATGGCTTAAATCTCCTCTGTGCCAGATAAGATAGCGAAGGGAGAAAATCAAATCAGGTTTCAGGGAGAGTTATCACACTTCTTTGTACAAATTTGTATCTAAATCTGCGAGCTGAGGAGCGTGTTGGGAACCTCTTAAGCAGGACGGGTGGGAGGGAAGCTGCCATGCCCCACAGCAGCCTGGCTGCTCCACACCCAGGATCCCTCATTATCCATGGAGCCCCCTCCCTGCCCGGCTCTCACAGCCTCAGATTTACGGGCCACTCCCTTCCACATCCTCATGCTTGGATTGGTGGCATACAGAGCTTCTCCCACCCTTCTTTTCCCCACAGCCACTTTCCTCACCAGACACCCCTTTTGTTGTCCAGACTAAGGGACATCCCTAATGGATAGGAACCACTCTCATATCTTGGGACATCTGTTCTCTAGCCCGCCTTGCCGACTCACAGGACGTGCTTTTGTGATGGAAACAATTCCAGTTCCATTTGCTGGCTGCCAGGCCGCAGTGGTGCCGGGGTATTTGCTGGAATAGCACTGCCTTGATTTTTATGACGGAGCAGAAATATCCTACAGGACCAGGGATGTATTCCTTCCCCCAACAGCTGAAGTGCAAGCTTTTATCTTGAGCCATCCTCCTTCTCTTCCGGACCCTCAGCCGAGCGGGTCGCTGCTCAGCTCGAGAACAAACAGATGTTTCCCTTGCTGCACAGTATGGTGTTTAATCCCACGTCAGGGAGCAGTCTGCTGCATTCCCGTGCAACTGTCAGCTTTGGAAGGTATTTTGCCCTGGATGTGTAAGGAAAATGCAGCTGATAGTAATGTTAAGGCTTTACAGAAACGCTGATTTAATGCCCTTCAGGGTTGAATTCTAAAATCTTGCATAGGAAAATAAAAGGAAAATATGGTACCCAAATTTTAGACATAGAGCTGGGATCTGCTACAAGGTTATGGTTTCAGATGTGTAAATCACCCCATATATTCCTCACAGTGATCTGTGCATGGAACAACTCTAATTTGGCCATTGAAATATTCAGGATCAATTCACAAGCTTCAAAGTCCACATGACTTGAATAAAATCTGGGTGTGATCAGTACTGCAGAAGCAAATCCCCGGTCCAGAGTGGGATGGGAGTTGTGGTGCCCATGTCCTGTGCAGTGTGTGAGTCTGGGAAGAGAGGAGCTTTTGTAGGAAGTGGCCATGCTCAGCCTGAGGATGTTGAGCACCCACAGGACACGCAGGTCACAGAATATCCCAGAATGACCAGGCTGGAAGAGACCTTCAAGATCATCGAGTCCAACCCAGCCCCATCCCCTCAGCTCAACCCTGGCACCCAGTGCCACATCCAGGCTTTGTTAAACACACCCAGGGATGGTGACTCCACCACCTCCCCGGGCAGCCATTCCAGAACTTTATCACCTTTCTGTAAAAAACTTTTTCCCAATATCCAACCTGTATTTCCCTTGGTGCAGCTTGAGGCTGTGTGCTCTGGTTCTGTCAGTTCCTGGAGAAAGAGCCCAACCCCACCTGAGCACAGCCACCTTTCAGGAGCTGTGGAGAGTGCTGAGGTCAGCCCTGAGTCTCCTTTTCTCCAGGCTAAACATCCCCAGCTCCCTCTCTGCCTCAGGTGAGGAGGGCTCAGCTGCTTCCTGCACTGCCTCAGGAGAAGGTGCTGCCCAGAGCTGTCCTCAGGCACAGCCAGCCCCAGACCACTATGGCCCTAAACACCCACAGGGGAGGACTGTCACTGATTCCACACTCAGACCCTGGAGTGTGGAGACACTGGAGGTTTGCCTAAACACTGTATCAGGACAATAATTTGCTTTTCTGCGATTTTTCCAGAGCAAATTAACATATGTAATAAATGCAGAGCTGGCTCTTGGTAGGAAATGAAACTCAGCTCCGTTTTGCCTTACAACATGAGGCAGAATGAGGATCTCTGCACAGGGTTTGTACCCCTCCTGCAGCAAAACAAATGATGTGCTCCTGACAGAATGGAAAGGTCCCTGGGAAACTCCCAGGGATGGATGGGGGGCTCTTTGAGGCCTCAGGCCACCTGTCACTGGTACCCTGCATGGTGTCACTGCCTCAGCAATGCTTTCTACAGTCGACACCCTTCCCCTTTGGTCCCTCTCAGCCTGCTCACCACAACCCTTCCCCTTCCACTGCACTGGGTCACTTAAAACACCAACTCTGCCTGCTGTCAGTTGCCTGTTTGGGACGGGAGTTAGGATTTCCGGATGCAGAGCTGCCTCTCCCTTCTTGCCATCCCTGGATGTTGCTTTGGAAACACCCTCTCTCGCTGCCAACCCCGTGGATGGCAGCCCATAACCCAGAGCCTGGCTGCTCTCTCCTAGCAGCAGGGCCATTAGCATCACACAACCCATTATCAGTAGCCCTACACACTGGTCCCACTAAAATCAATTTATTGCCTGGAGTATTTGGCTCATAAAAGGGTAGTTTCCTTTTTTTTTTTTTTCTTTTACCTTCATAACCAAGGTTATCTGCTCAAGAATGTAGAGAGTAAATGAGGTGGTTCAGCTTATGGATACAAATAGATCTTGCTTTTTTGACTTGCAAAATGAATTCCACTGTGACTTCGATAAAACTTAAGTATGCTAATGTTCAGTCAACCAGTTGTCTATTTATTTCTGTTTATGCCAGCATACCCATTAGCAACTTTTTCTTGTTTTCTTTTAGAATATTAAATGGTTCAAACATATTCTAAAAATTAGTTGATTAGCTTGTTAGGGCACATTTCCACTGCTAGTTCCTTCTGTAGCAAAAGAGAAAATGAAGGTAATTTTGTTTGCAAGGAACGTATGATTGGAAGCTGACTGTTGAAAGATGTGCCATGTCAATGTAATGAGGGAGTGTAATATCTTAGTTTGCATCAATATGGAAATAACTGTGCAGTTTGACAGACCTGATGCTAAAGGCAGCACCAGAGCACTCATTATGCATTCAGCCTCTGATTATGAAAAATAGTGTGTTTTCCTTTAAAGAGGAATACACATTATCAATCAAAACCATGCCAATTATTTCCAAAAGGGATCACAGCTAAACAGGCGTGGGGTTTCTTCAAATATAACTGCACCTGAGAAAACAGACAGATATCAAAGTACATGATAGTTTAATTTCCTGACAGTTGAATTAATTAGGCAATATAAACCCTGCTTCCTGATTGGCCCGAGCTTTGCTAGGCAGGCACCACAAGTTGTGATGACTTTCTTCACTAAGTTGCATCCCTGGTTATGGGTTTGGTGTCCCTGGACCTGCACAGGTGCTCTTGAACATGGGAATCAAAATAAACTGAGGTCACAGAGTGGCTCTTTAGGACAAAAGCACACTTCACTTTTTCTGGCACTTTTTTTTTTTTCCTTCTTAACCCTTTTCCTCGTGTGCTGTTTGAAGCAATATTTGGTCTTTTGAACTCCTGAGATTCAGCTGGGTGAACGTCATGATATCTTCACTCCACAGGAAGTTAAAGCCATTGCTCCAGTCTTTTTGCCATCCGCCCAGTATCTCAGCCCTCTACACACAAAACACTCTTCATTTGGGCTCTTTAGTTCATCTCAGAGCCCAAAGAATTATTTTAACCCATGGCCTGCAGGGGTTTCTGGCTGAGTTTGATCTCCCTTGTGTTATTTTTCAGCAAATGACTTCTTTAAAATGCAGAATCAGGCTGCATTCAACCACCTTAACAGAGAGGTCACGGGGCTGTTATTAAGTGTAAAAAGATAGATAAGAGAATAATTGCAAAGTCACCAAACAACATATATGAACACAGATAGTCATCTAGAATAAACAGTACTAGCAAGGAGTGGAAGGGCTGCTAAGGTCTTTTCCTTATTTAACTGTTGGCTTTCTGTGCTTTGTGCAGGGGGAGTTCAGAGAGCAGATCTCAAGGATGTGCCACTAACACTCACATGAGGCATCTTGCAAGGCAGAGGCACAGCCAGACTTCAGAGGGTTCAGCGTGGAGCAAGCAGTACCACACAAATCAGAAACTTCCCTGGCTTTTCTCCCCGTTCCATTTCCATCCCATCAATTTGTCCCCAAAGAGATGTCTAAATGAAAGCTGTGTTGTTGCAAATAGGGAAAGTCAGTTGATCATGTAGGATTTCAGTCTGCTTTTGCATTTGAAGGTCTCTAATGTCAAGTTGTCTGTAATTTGTACTGAACCAGAAGCAAAATACTGCTGTGCTGTCACTGGAGTGTCAATGACTTCTCTGCAAAACTGAATCTCTGTGACATTTACACATCCTAAGGACCTGTCTGAGCTTTGCATTCCACTGAGATGATGCAGGAATAACAGTTTCTTCAGGCTTCAAATTGAAGCTCTTCTGGCATTTTGCAGCTATAGCAAGGGGGAAAAATGGTAACTTGTAACTGACCTTCTGTTCTGCTCCTTGAGAACTGCACAGGCTTCAGAGGGATGTATGGGACTTAAAGCACTGCAGTTGTACTGGAGGTATATAAATTGCTGTAGAATTAAAGCCTAACTGGCTCTGGTGGCTGTAATTTCACCAATCATTTGAAGGGAATATGGGTGTAGAAATTCAAAGCTCAGTGCTGGTTTTCTCAGCCACAGGAAACCAAGCAGATGTACTATTTCTTTGTTAGCAAGGTACAAATAAACACAAACTTAAGGAATTAGGAACGTAAATCCTGACTCTCCATAGGAAATTTCACTGAGAAAGCCCGGTAAAATTAGTCCAGAACTGGACTGCACAGATTTGTTTAAAGAAAACAAAGAGCTCCTGGTTTATATGTCTCATAGGAAAGAATACACAAAATAAACAAAAAGGTTCAATAAATACCATTCTGTGGGTTTTTTTGGCCTGAAAATGAATGTTGTATCTTTTTTCTTTTTTTTTTTTTTTTTTTGGTTGAGAGTCTGAGCAACT